>NW_027513408.1:964166-1313333 GCF_048772815.1 Callospermophilus lateralis
GGGAGTGAGGTGAAGTCACTTCCTTCAGAAACTGAATGAGGACACACTGCCTTGGCAACCAATTTGTCCTAACAGTTGCTTCCAGAGTCCCATGGAGGCTGCCCATATTTCCTGTGACACTTTCACAAGTTAGAATGATATATTAACCATAGGCACCCAAATAGAGCTCTCCACACAGGCCTGATTTGGCCCATCTTCTTTACATTAAGAAGAGAGAGGCAGATTCAGACACAACTCTGCATCCTGACCAAGTTGTTTGCCATGGAAGAAGACTTTTGCTCACTCAGGTCCTTCATCGCTGACTATATCTTGTGCAGAGATCATTTCTGCATGGACTTTTGAGGTTCTCAGCAAGTCAAAGATCCCATACATTCCTGTATTGTAAGACCAACCCTGTTCATGCTCTTCTGTAAAGTTAGGTTGAGGGAACAGTGTATGGTTTGGATTAATAACATTTTCAATTTGGGTTAGGAATCATTCTACTGGATGAAAAATGGTATTGGGAACTGCGATATGTATAAGACTATAGAGGTGAAATATATGTATGAAAACATAAATCCAAGTATTATTTGATGCCCAGAGGGCATTGGGCCCTTGATTGGGATACTTAGCTTTGAATTATGTTCTGCACAGATGTCTCAGATAAATCCATATACAATGGCATAGGACCATGTACCATGGTCCTATATACAAATAGGTCCATATATACACTCATCATAAACTCTGGCTGGAGTTTTCGATGAGGGGCGCAGCCCTAGACAGTGTACAAATTAAGCTACCTTGCCCCTCATTTGCCTGATGTCAGGGTGGAATGGGCACCCTTCCTGTGAAGCAGGAGTGATCAAATAGGCCTACCGTTAATAATACTCTGCTTCTTCAATTTGAGGCATTCGGATTGTGGTGTTTAGATTCTTTATGTGAATTGGAGTGATGATAAATCCAAGCACCTATGGGCTAGCCTCTGCAGGGCTTTGAAAAACTCATTTGACCCAATGTATCCCTATTCTCTCTTGATGGAGGTCAGGAACCTTACTGAAGAAGGCTAGAGACTTCATCCACAATGACAGCAATTTTGGCCATTTTGGTTTTGGATGCACACATGGGATCTTTCTTTAGATCCATCAGGTGCTGAGAATCTAACCCACTGCCTCACACAGGACCAAGAGGCTGATTCAGACACATCCCTTTCCAAAGCAATTAAGCAAAGAGCCACGGTGATGCCCATTTATTTCCATTTGAAAACTGTTTTCTTTAGGCTTCAAAAAAGTTTGGCCTGAAGAAAAGACCTTCCTGACATTCAGGGAAACGGAACTATATGTAAGCAAAAGGCCCAAATCAGGGTTTCTCAACTGAGTCATTTCTGGTCACACTGATATCTGAGTTTTCTGACATGCTGGCCATTCCCTTCAGCTATCCAGAACATGGCCATGTCACTGAGCTTGGAGGTGGTACAAAACCATGAGCCTATTCTGGAGATTGGCCAGAATTCAGGAAGAAAACAGGAACTTAGGAACATATTAGGTGTTGCTCATCCCTAAGGCAAGCCACAGTCCATTCATAAATTGGGCAGGATGAATGCTGGGAAGCATTCTACTAAACAGGGCACATGCATTGATGCATTCTCTTTTCTACTGTCTACATCAATGGACACAATGGGATAGACAGACATGGAAAAACTCACCTTTTCAAATGACTTACTAGATCAGCCCACTCCAAAACAAACAAACCTCCTTTTCTAATTATTCTCAGAACATGAGAAAAAACTAGAAACTCACACCCACACCCACAAAGGCATCTCCTTCCCCAAAGTAGGTCTGTGACTGTCCGGAATGTCCTCTGACTGGTGAGCCATACAATGTTACCCCAAAATGGCCTGTCCTGTCTCAGATCTGATCTCGTTGGCCAACTCTGTCAGGATCCAGCAGTGAGCCACATCCTGCTTTCTCAGGAAAGGTCCCTTTTCAGAGCTCTCCTGGCTTTTAGCCATCCTCACATCAGTAGGTACCAAGAAAGACTGACTCTGTCGTTGGTAAATCCAAATAAGTGAGCCCACGTGGACTGGGACTGGGACTTGCTCTGTTTGCTTGGCTTCCAGGATCCCATGTTCAGAGAGTTCCATCACCAAGGAAGTTAGGTAGGTTACTTCCTTCAGGAACTGTATTAGGTCACTGCCTTGGCAACCACTTTGCCCTAACAGTTGCTTCCAAGGTTCGCATGAAATGGAGGCTGCCCCTACTTCCTGTGACACTTTCACAAGTTAGAATGGTATATCAACCATTGTCCCCCAGGAACAGCTCTCTACACAGACCTGGTTTAGTCCATCTTCTCTACAATAAAAAGATAGATGTTGATTCAGACATATCCCTTCATCCTGACCAGGTTGTTTGCCTTGAAAGATGACTTTTTCTCTCTCGGGTCCTTCCCAGCAGCCTACATCTTCTACAGGGATAAATTCTGCATGGAACTTTGAGGTTCTCAGTAGATGGAATATGCCCTCCATTCCTGTATTATAAGACCAACTCTGTACCTCCTCTTCTGTAAAGTTAGATTGAGGAAAGAGTGTATGGTTAGGGTTAATAACATGTACAATTTGGGTTAGGAATCATTCTTCGGGATGAATAATGTTATTCTGACCTGTGATATTTATTAGAATATATAGGTGAAATATAAGTAGGTAAACAGAAATCTAGGTAAGCTTTGGAGACCAGAAGGGCATGGGGCCCTTGATTGGGATACTTAGCTTTGAATTATGTTCTGCAAAAATGTCTCCAATAAATCGATATACAATGGCATAGGTCCTTGTACCTTGGATGATTGAATGTAGAAGAGAACATCCAGTAAAAAAGAGATAGTCAATATGATTAGGAAGATACTCAATAGGTTTAGAAAGAAGAATGAGGATAGGATTTGTACCAAAAGTTCTTTAGCAATGGGGTTTCAGGTAGAGAGTGAATGTAAATGTTAGCACATGTGAAGAATCTGTCACAATGTTGAACTGGGGAAAATATGTAGGAAAGCAGATATCAATAGAGATTTTAGGATATCAGGCCAATTATAAAGTGAGTGATAGGATTAGACATTTTCAACAGCCTTGAGGTTGAATATATAATCTTAGGAAGAAAGAAATATGTAGTCACCAATAGGATTGACATTTGAGAGCAATAGATGTTTTTCATAATCCATGCTCACTTTCCATTTAGGCTTTGGTAAAAACATAAGTTTTATCTTTGTAGTTTTGTCCAGAATATTACTGTGATAAAATGTATATGTAGATCAGGTGACATGAGTATTTCTTCCACCATTTCTGGGTGCAATATTTTGAAGACATATAAATTAGTATTGGGGATACAAAGAGGTGTACGTTTGTCTATCAATATAGAGATAATGCATGAATAGACCATACTGTGAATAAATAATATAAGTACTTCCAACTTTAAATAAAGGATTGAATTGATATCTGAAAATATACAGGAAATCTTATATTGATATACAATCATTCATTCCAACCCGTTATACATCTAATGGTAATATTAGGGTAATGGTTTATCATGAAGAGTGTGTGAGTTTTGCTTCAAAATGATTAGAGAAATCGAAAACAATGTCTTTGGAAAGAAGTCTCATGAAAAGTCCAGCCAGGAAACCTGGAGGAATACATGTGTTCTGAAGCAGGAAGTGATTGATAGAGAGACAAATGCCTATAAATTTGTGAACTTGTGGATAAATATATATCCTATTATGTCCATAAACTGAAGAAATAGTAATGTACCAGTGTTGAATAAAAATGAACGTCAAAATAAACATTTTGTATCATAGGAATCTACTTACATTGATGTTAAACTGGGTAAGTTACTGTAGAAATATTAGGATTTGTATGCACCATTCACCGAAGTTAGTTTTCAGTACTAGAAAAAAAATATGTATTTCAGGTGGATGCATATTTCTGATAATAATCATGTAAAAGTTGATTGTAAATCCAAATACATGAACATGAATGAATTTAGGGAGTGTATAATAAGACACATATATTTCATATTTTGAAATATCTGGAGATTATATATATATATATATATATATATATATATATATATATATATATATATACAAAACACCCACACAGAGATTAAAAAGTAGCAATATATATGCCAATTGAAATTCATCATTAAACATATATCATCCACAGACCCAAGCTATTTATTTTACTAAACATAGATTTATTTATAATTTTGTTAAACTAGGAACCTCACCCATAGATTGAATTTTCAGTTCCAACTGTGTTTAGGAGGAGTGATCTCTTCTCACAATTTGTATCTGGCAAGTCAGCTACCTCACAAGAATGTACGTGTGATAATAGGTAGGATTCTGTATGTGCATGCAAAAATACATGTGCTGAATAGGCTACAGAGAAAGCAAGACAGGAATTCACATATTTGTTAACTTTAAAAACACATGGTGAACTATTTCAATTAAAAATTGACTAGATTTATAACAACAACCCTTTATCATGCAAAATGAAAGTCCAACTATACACCATGCCTCCTCTGAACTGCTTGTATTTCTATTCTGTTTGGGTTATGTTTCTCCATCATATTAGGATTAGTAGTCAGAGTCTAGTAGGGTATGGGTTAGTGTCAGGGTTTCAGTATTTTGAATGGAAAATTAGATAAGGAATCCAATGTGTATGCAAATATGTGCTATACAAAAATCTTCCCACTCTCATCCAGAACGATGACTTTACATTGCCTTCCCCCAAGTAAGACACAATTAGAGGAGAAGAGTTAGAAAATCTGTGAATACATATCTGGAAAATCCTCAGGAGTTTACAAACTTGGAGGTGGAAGAGGAGTTTCCAAAAGTAAGGGACAGGGTTGATAGACCCAACCTGATCTTTTATTAAAATTGGGAGCCATCTTGCCACAAAGCGATGAAAAGCTAATTTTGGGTTTACTATAAATTACTGCAATTTCTGAACCCATTTGGAATGTCTGCCCGTGCCTTTAACTCACCCATGCCTATCTCTCTGACCTGATAGCAGCCCTCTCTGAAAGTTTAGTGACACATTATAATTTTTGGCCTTCCCTGGCCAGACAACGACCCTCTCTGAGGTCTAATGGTCATCATTATTTCTGATGTTGGGGCCAGCAAAAAAAAAAAAAAGAAAAGTAAACTACATTTAGTGTGATGCTTGTCAAAGTTCTGTTATCTGTAATCCCCCTTTTGTGTAACTTTCTGGGCTATATAGCTGGGCTGTAGGAAAGGTGGGGTTGCTGTCTTGTTCCCGCCGTTTTGTGAGGGAGAGGCAGGCCGCCGGCTGGTTGAAATAATAAATTTGCCTTAATTTGATTTTAATTGGAGTCAGTGGTCTTTACTTTCATCCTGGTCTAACATTTTGCAGTTCCGCAGCAAGATGACCCTGCCAGTACAGATCACAAGACCAGACTGTTGGAAATTCTGAAGCTGGCCTTCCCTCCAGGGCCCCCGGCTACAGAGCCACTCTAGGGGATGCGCAACTTGAGATGTTTCAACGACTTGGAGTGAGACTTTGGTCCAGAGAGCACTGCAATGAACCACTGGACTATAACTATTAGCAAGCACCTGGTGGAGGAGGCCTCCATAGGTAAGTGGCACCTTTATAACATCTGATATCTGGTTAAGGGAGATCTCTTCTGATGACAGAGAGGAGGCCTGGGGAGGCTCACATATACTCCTGTCCGGGACTGTAACGAGAATCATGCTGTCCTTTGTTCTGTTATGTAGGGAATTCTTCTGGATGGGTAGAGAGGTGTGGATGGGCATGCACGCGGTCCTACCCAGGAGCTTTAGCAAGACATTGCAATGCTCCTCTGCTTTTTTTTTTTTTTCTTTTTTTTTGGTGCCTGGTTTCTGTTTTTTTTTTTTTTTCTGTTTTGTTCTGTGTTCTATATGTTTTTTGTTTGTTTGTTTTTGTGCGTTTTGTTGTGTGATTTCTGTGGTAAAAACTTAAAGATATTGGACGTGAAAATGGGTAATAAAGCAAGTAAGCGTGACACCTTTTTGGACTGTGTTTTAAGGAACTGCGATGAACTTTACCTCCCTTTGTTAAGCAGGATAAGAGAAGCCCCTAGCTGGCTGCCTGGAGCACACCCACTGCACAAGGCAATGCCTGCTGCAGAGCTAAAAACTGAGTATCTCACAGGTTAAGAAGTGAAACTCCTTTAAAACCACTTGTACCTCCAGATCAAAAGAGTCACAACCTTTGGGCAGAGTCCCCTGTGTTTCTCCTTTGTTAGCAAAGCAATAAACCTCCCTTTTTCTTTTTCTCAAAAACCCTGTCCTCATTATTAAATTGGCATTAATTGGCTTCAAGGTCAGGAACTGAACTTTAAGTTTCAAATTTTGATAAACCACACCACCCCCACCCCGGAACTTTTTGAGAGCTGACTACTGATATGTTAGGAGATGGAGCATGGTTGGGGTGGAACCGAACCAGAGGAGCTAATCCTGTAAGTTAAAGGAGGGACCGAGGGACTTCCAGCAGCTGCCGAAGCCCTGTTACTTCAGGGAATTCCCTCCTTCCTTCCCTGCACTGTAAGCATTATGTAACGTCTGTCTTCTTAAAAAAGAGAAAAAGAAAAAGGGGATACTAAATTCAGTAAAGTCACCATGGAGACCCTTGATTTTAAATTTCAGGTTGCCCCTCTGTAAAAACATGTGGTCCCCTTGTGGGGACTTCTATGCTGCCACTGGTGTAGGAGATTTTTCTCTTATCTGCTCTGTTTTAAAGGCTTCTGTCTGTCGGCCATAGTCTGGAGCTCCCTTCTGTCTGTCTTGTGTCTTTGTTTCTGGCCCTTTAAGACATGTGCAATAATGTGTTGATATTTTAAATTGTTTCTTGGGAATGATCTTAGCTGAATGTGTGTCTAAATGATGATGTTTTATTGTAACAATCTGGTATCTGAATGGGTTTTTGAAGCATTGCACAATCTTGCAGGTAAAAGTCGGGTTTAGGTAATTGTTTAGTTTATGATTTCAGATAATTTATGCCAGAGAACTTAAATACTTAGGATGGAAAACTAAAGAACTCTCCTTCCAAGTTGGCAAGTAACTTCCCAATCATTCAGTCTTTTATTTCACCTATTTTGAATTGGGTAGCCTGGGAAAATGTCACTGTGCGTACCAGTGCATTAATTTGCACAAAGATAATAAATCATTTTATGGTATCTGTTGACAAAACAAGATGTAAAGATATAAAATTTTGTGAATTGTATCTTAAACTTGTTTCATAATTTTCAACATCCTAACCTGAAAATTATGGTTAAAATGCCTTAGGCCTGTTGTGTCTGCTCTGAATAGCAGTTTTTTCCTGCTCCTTCCTGACCTCAGCCAGGACTTATTTTGAAATGCAAATAAAAGAATCCTGCAAGCTCAGTAGAAGACTGATCTGAGGCCTAAGCAAAAAAAAAAAAGGCAAATTGTATGGTTTTTATTAATTACTGTCCAGTCGTTTTTTCTAGGACTCTTATTTTTTTCCTTAGATACTTTATTTAGTTTTTTTAGCTCATGATTTTGATCCTACAGACCTAAGTTAATGTTTTTCTGATCAGTTCTATCTTTGACCAACTGTGGAGTTTTTGAAACATTGCAATGCAGATTTCATCTGCGAAAAGCTATAAGGCCTTTACTATTTTTATGTGTGCACACTTCTGTTATGTGTTGTATGTCTATATATACATATATCCATATATCAAACATATGATACAAAAATTTACATATATAAAGAACGCTCATAAAAAAACGCTCATAAAAACAAATTTTAAAAAGTGGATCCAAGGATCCTTAATTCACGTTATTTAAATGGTTCAGTTTAAATTGGATAAACAGATAAAAATAAATGTCTTTAAATTTAAGCTTACAAGTTTTTCTAGGTGTTCAGATATCTAATAAAATATTAATGTCTACAAAATATCTAATATGACTTGGTTGTAGGACTTTTCCTTCAACAAAAAAAATGGTTTACAATCTTCAATACATTTGTCTAATATTTTGATAAATAAGTAAATTAAATTTCATATGAGATTACTCATTCATGAGTACTTTTGTTAGATATCTGATTGATTAACTAAGGTCTGTACAAGTTTGTACTAAATTCTGTATAAGATTGTAAAAATCAGTCATGTGTTAAAGAGACAAAAATTTCTTAAAAAATAAGTTTACCCATAACATTGTGTTTATTAAGTTTTATTTTTTCTAGAGCTAGCAACCATAAAAATTAAACAACTGATTAAATAAGAATTCTTATTTTAGAGAACTGTACTGCCATTACTTTAAAAGCTAAACTTGGTTAATGTGGAAACATCAATGTAATTATGATGCTATTAATGTGCTCATATCTTACATGTACAAGTCTGTAAGGTAGAAACTTAAAAGAGCATTATATCATGCTGGCGTTCTTAAGTTGTATGGTAAAAATATATATTGGGAATTTATTTATCTGTTATCATAAAGATAAGTAAAGTTTTATGTTACTTTTTACATTTGGGAACAATTTAAATGTATTTTTAAGTTAATGAGAGCCTAATCTATGTAAAGGTTAAAAACTTTCAGCCTTTCTTTAATTCATGTTTTAAATGTGATATCATACGGTGTTAGCTAACGTTCATGTGACCTAAAAAAATTTATGTAAACTTTGTAAAATGATATTTAAAAAAAAAAGATCAGCTTTAGAACTAAAACCCTTAAGATTTATAAAGACACCTGCCTTACCTGAGATAAGGCTCTGTGTCCCATCTTACTACATGTGAGAATGACTATGAAAACAGTAGGTTAGATTATGTTTCATTTAAAGTTTTGTTCAAAAGTTGTTTTTTTTTTTTTTTTCTGTCAAGATTACTAGGATCTGTAACAGGGGATATAATTTATAACTAAGCAAAAAATTCAGGGTAGTTATTATGCAAACTAAGTATATTTACTCTTGTTAAAAATTTTTATTTTATAATTTCCTTATAAGTGATCTAAAGATTCTCTGTTAGTGTTTTACAGAATTGTTGCTTTAAGAACACAACATGGGTTAATTTAAGATAATAAGTCATCACCTACAAGACAAACAGAATAACACAGATCCCAATTAATAAAAAGATAAATAATTATAAAGTTATAGACATTAAAGCCCAGTACTCTTAACATAAGGCAGTTAAAATTTATTTGCTGGATATTAAAGATTAGGATTTAAAATTAAAGTTAAATGAAAAGGGACAAGAAAACTAATATTTGGCTCTTGTCCTCTGAGTCAGTCTGAATCCAGGGAACAGGGGACTTCTCTAAAGAGCTTTTCAACTCTGGGCCATATAACCTCCCCATCAGGGGGATTAATGAGACCACTGGAGAACAGAAAGCCAATCAGTGCATTTGCTAAGAAGAGGAGAGTCATCAGAGAAGGGAGACATCCCTGATGCTGCCGAGGGAAGCCACATGGTCAAGGAAGACCTGGACCCACCTAGCCCAAAAGGCACTAGCAGAACTGAGAAGCTGCTCTCAAGTCTCCCCAGGAATGGCAACCATAAAAGCTCAGCTGACTGTTACCAATAGATAGAAACAAAAGTCAGTTTGACTGCTTCATCTTAAACACTTAGCAAAGACAGTTGAAAGCAGAATACAGCCATTCCTGGACATTTTAAATAATAATAATAATAATAATAATAATAATAATAATAATAATAATAATATTTTAATGTATACACTTTATATTAGCCTCCCAAAATAAGTAAGACTGGAGGTTACAAAGAAGGATTCTCAGACAGGAATGCCTGATAACTATAAAAAGACACTATCAAGAGGAGCTGCCAGAGGCAGAAGTTTTTAGTTTAAGGCCTCAGATATTTCTAACCTACATGGTTAGGCTTGGTGTTGGCTAGTATGATTATCCAGCACTGAGTAACAGAATTAAAGGTTTTTCTATTAGACACAGAGGTCATTCTTGTAAACTGATTTTGCAAGATCAGATGACATTAAATTATTAAACTGTATCTTATTGGGAGGGACAACTGTAACACTAAATGTTAAGTATTAAGTTGACAGTCCTGATAACTGGGGATATTAAAGACTGGTGAGGGAACTTCTGTACAGTGACATGTTCTAGCTGCTGCAACATTTATTCAGTACTCATGTTTTTCGTTTCTCTCATAGAAGAACCCATCCCCAGATGACTTTACAACCTGTTCTTCCCCAATGAGACTTCAAACCGAACTGACCTCTAAAAGGCAACTCATGTCCCTCATGCTGTTCCCCCTCACGTCACCCTCTCTCAGCTCAGAAGAAGCCAAAATGAGTAATGCCTCTCTTCTTACAACAGTGGAGCCAAAAGTAAATAGACTATCAATATACGTAATTAATTAAGTCAGGTAAAATCACGGAGACCAGTTTTGGGTGATTTGAAAAAATAGGGAGACTGTTGCATCAGAGAATAAAATTCCCTCAGTGCTCTTCACCTATCGTATGAAAGATATGAAAGTGACACATTAGAAAAGGGGAGAATGATAGACCCAACCTGATCTTTTATTAAAGTTTGGAGCCATCTTGCCACAAAGCCAAGAAAGGATAATTTTTCTTAACTATTAATTACAGCAAATTTCGAACCTGTTTGGAATGCCTGCCCGTGCCTTGAACTCACCCATGGCTGGCTCTCTCACCAGATAACAGCCCTCTCTGAAACTTTGTTGACACCTCATAAACATTGGCCTTCCCTGGTCAGATGACACTCTCTGAGGCTCTAATGGTCCCCATAAATTCTGATGTTTGTGTCAGCAAAAAAAAAAAAAAAAAGTAAACTACCATTAGTGTGATGCTTGTCAGAGTTCTGTTATCCGTAACCCCCCTTTTGTGTAACTTTCTGGGCTATAATGCTGGGCTGTAAGAAAGGTGGGGTTTCTCTCTTGTTTCCGCCATTTTGGGAAGGAGAGGCACCGGGGTGGTGGAAATAATAAGCTTGTTTTAATTTGATTTTAATTGGAGTCAGTGGTGATTTCTTGCATCCTGGTCTAAAAGGTAAACACTCCACAAACATCGAGCTCTGCTGGCCTAAAGACTTTTTGAGAAACTGCCTCTGAGGATGGGCACTTGACATATATGTTGTTGTCAGGAGCTTTTGCTTCCATTCTAATGAAACCATCAAAGCTGGGTCTGCATCTATGTGACCTAGAGGACATTGTTTCTTATTTTCCAAAGAACATGAGGCAGAATTGCTGACTTCTCTCTTTGTAAGTAAACTCTGGCCACTGAAAGCTAATTGTCTCCGCATGTGGATTGTGAAGCCATTAGGTCATCCTCCACTTTTCATGGACTTTCTTGCTGCTGCACTGGGAGTTTGGTATTTGCTTCACGAAATGCAAGGAATTCAACTGGGACACAGTGCTGGAGGGAGTCCTCTCACGTGTGGTGGGTAAGGGTCTGCAGGACAATGCACCAACTAAGCTTCTATCCCACATAGATTGCCCCGTTGACCATAGCAACTTGATACTGAACATTGCCCTGAAACATCTCCATATAACAAGATGCGATTTATGGAGAGGTTTCAGACATATAAGTGATTCCTGTCTCCACCATGTCAGCCACCAGCCATTTGGAAGTCAATGGCAGATCCACATGGCCCGACCACAGATATTTTACCACACACCTGCACACCACAGCTCGGGGCCCACTACTCAGCAGGCTCCAACATACTGGCATCTCTGTTCTACACCATTTTCATGAAACCCAGTCAATCAAGGCACTCTCTGGTATACTCATGATCAACAACAGGACATCCAAAGATTCTTCAGTGCCACCTGGTCATGGGAATTTTAAAAATTTCATGGTATTTATCTAGCCATTTTTCAAGGATGAAGTTGGAGAAACTGTGGGTTTCAATTCATTCAGGAACCATTAAATTTTGAGGTAGCACATTTCAAGAAATGCTCTGGAGAACTCGCAGAGGCAAAGCTTCCCAAAGAGTGGCCAAAATGACACATGAAGCCAGGCCCATGAGGTCTACAATGTTAGGTCCATGTGTGATTTGACTCTCAACTATGGCTGCCAAGTCTATAAGAATAAAATCATGTGATATCCTGGCTGAAATTCCCAATGCTCTTCCGAAAGCCACCATTGGCTTAGATCTCAGTTTCCAAGGGCGACTCTCATGCATGGCCTCCTAAAATCCCAACAAAATTCATGGCAATACTTCTCTGAAGTGAGTTACATAACTCAGTCTCTAAGGGGAATGACACTAGAGTTCATGTTCAGGTGGACCCAGGCATCTCTTCTAACTACCACACAAATGACTGCTGGGAGCCTTCAGCCAAGTAGGTATGACAATTTTCTTGCCAGCGTACCCCCATGTTTCCTTAGTGGAAGGACTCATGGAAATAGGACATTTTGCAGGACATTGCATGTAAGGTGACCTTGCTGAAGGACCAGGGCGGATCCATGTTTAGGGTGTTCCTGGTTTGGCATAATAGGAGATTAGGGTGTTCCCCCTTTAGAATAGGGCGGTTTAGCATAATAGGAGATTAGGGTGTTCCCCTTTAGAATAGGGTGTATCCAGCTGCTGAGTTCCTCTTGATTCTTAGGATCAGACAGTATATTTGGGAGACAGAATCCCAGGAGTAGTGGATTTGGGCAGAGAGTGGATTTGGGCAGGAACGTGGATTTCCCCAGAACGTGTTTGTAGACGGCCGGTGTGAGTTCGGGAATAAAGAATTGCTGTTTGAATCTACAAGCTGTGTGGAGACTCGTGATTTGTGCCCAGCCAGAGACTGCGGCATTTGATGGCTCGTACGCGGAACGCCTGAAGCTTGGGGGTAAGTGAAATTGCTCGCCCCTGAGGGAAGGCGAGAGAATGGGTGACCATTTCAAAAAACAATGTGTTCTTCTTTTGATTTATTTTGTTTTTCTTTCAAGCTGCCTATCTCTAGAAATTTCTCAGGCAAACTGGTTGACTAAAGGTTTGATGTTTGTCAGCCCTGAGGAAGAGAAAATTGATACAACGATTTTTTATTCCGTTTTTGTTTCATTAAGATTCGGTTTTGTTTTGTGTTATCTTATTGGGTTGCGTTATCTTTATAGTAGATTAAAACAAACTGAAAATATGTTAAGCAAATTGTTAGAGGTTCAGAACATGGAGAAAGACATTTTAGATCAAGCAAAAGAGAAGGTCTCTTGAGCTAGTCAGACAAAGGAAGAAAATTTAAAGGATAAGGGGTTGTTAGGAAAAAGGCCACAACGGGAGGCTGTTACTAACTCCGTTTTATCACAAGAGGGTTTAATTCAACCAACAGGCCCACCGATAGAGACAGCTGAGTGGCCCTCAAACCCCGTAGTTGATAATTGGGATTCTGAGACAGGACCTCAAAGATTAGCATGCCCTGTACTTGAGCAGGCAGGAGGGCAGTGAATTCACCATGCTTTAGATTTTAAAACAGTGAAGCAGTTAAAGGAGGCTGTAACAACCTATGGTCCCCAAGCTCCCTTCATGGTAAGCATGGTCGAGTCCATTACTAACTTGGACATGATGCCAGCAGATTGGGCTAGCATGTGTAAATCTGTGCTAAATGGAGGACAATATTTGTTATGGAAGGATGCCAATGAGGAATTATGCGCAGAGACAGCTAGGCGAAATGCAGCAGCCGGTTACCCTCAAAGAAATCTAGAAATGTTGCTAGAGAAAGGACCTTATGAGGGTCAGCGGCAACAAATTGAATATGATCCTGCTATATATGCACAATTTGCTGCAGATGCAGTTAGGGCATGGAAGACTTTACAAGGACATGGAGATTTACAAGGCCAGCTATCTAAGGTAATACAGAGTGGTAATGAACCTTACGCTGACTTTGTAGACAGGCTAATTCAAATGGCTGCCAAAATTTTGGGGGATACAGAACAAGCAATGCCATTAATAAAACAACTGGCTTATGACCAAGCAAATCGTTGCTGCAGAGAGGTTATTAGACCATGGAGACATGAAGATTTAAACACATATATTAAATTATGTAGAGATATTAATGAACAAGAGCAAGTCTTGGCAGCTGCAGTACAACAGGCTTTTGATGCCAGGCCAAAAACATGCTATGATTGTGAAAAAACAGTACATTTTAAAAGGAGTTGCCTCATAGGAGGAGGATTTAACAAAACTAGTTATCAAAGAAATAGAATACCGGGTATTTGCCCATGATGCCGTAGAGGGAGACATTGGGCTAATGAATGCTGTTCTCAAACTACCATAGAGGGTACTCCCTTAACAAAAAACGGACAAGGAGCAGGTATTTACCCATGATATCGTGGAGAAAGGCATCAGACTCCATTGCCAAAAAACGGACCAAGGGGCCCAATGCTCCGGGGCCCACAACCACAAATATACGGGGCAGTGGAGGAACCCAGCAACACCATTAGAGTAGTGCCCAGGACACATTGTCCATTAAATCCCTCATCAGAAAAACCCGAGGGAGCGCAGGGTTGGACATCTGCGCCTCTGCCAGAGCAGTACTAACTCCAGAGATGGGAGTTCAAATCATTCCTTCAGGAATAAAAGGACCTCTTCCCCAAGGGACAGTAGGCTTATTATTGGGACGTAGTTCACCTACATTAAAAGGACTTAAGATAAGTCCTGGGGTAATTGATCTCGATTATGTAGGTGAAATAAAAATTATAGCTAGTTCTCCAAGAGGTATATCAGTAATTTCACCTGGAGATAGAATAGCACAGTTGTTAATAATACCCATCCTACATAATAAATTTCCTAGTCATAGTGTAAAAATAGGTTCCAGGGGATTAGGCTCCACAGGTGTAGATTGGGCTATGCTGTCTTTAAATTTAGATTCTCGCCCAATGTTAAAACTAAATATTCAAGGACACGACTTTAATGGGCTATGGGACACAGGTGCAGACCTTAGCATCATATCTAGTCAGGAATGGCCAAAACATTGGCCATTACAACAAGCCACTCAAACGCTTCGAGGCCTAGGAGTGGCTACTAATCCCCATAGAAGAACAATGTTATTATATTGGAAGGATCCTGAAGGTTGTGAGGGAACTATACAGCCATATGTATTGGATCATCTTCCTATAAATTTATGGGGACGAGATGACCTAGATCAATTAGGTTTGACGTTAACAAATAACATCAATCCTAATGCGCCCACTACTAGGGCTAGACAAGGTTTTAGGAAAGAAAAAAGATTAGGAAAACAAGGACAAGATATAGCAGCACCAATTCAAATAGATCAAGGAACAGAAAGACATGGGTTGGATTTTCAGAAAGGGCCACTGAGACAATAAAAATTACTTGGAAATCAAAAAGACCAGTGTGGGTTCCTCAGTGGCCCCTGACTAAAGAAAAGATACAAGTAGCCCATGATCTGGTCAAACAACAATTAGTGGAAGGACATATACAACCTTCCATATCTCCCCATAATACTCCCATTTTTGTCATTAAAAAAAATCTGGTAAATGGAGATTATTGCAAGATTTAAGAGCCATTAATAATGAGATGGTTATTATGGGACATGCTCAATCAGGGATTCCTCAATTGTCTGCTTTGTCAAAAACCTGGCATGTTTTAGCCATAGATATTAAAGATTTTTTTTTCAATTCCAATTCATCCCGAGGATAGTCCACGCTTTGCATTTACTATCCCTGCATTAAATCATGAAGGTCCTGATCAGAGATATGAATGGAAAGTACTCCCTCAAGGGATGGCTAACAGTCCAACTATGTGTCAAATATATGTTAATAAAGCAATCCAGCCACTTAGAAATGAAAATCCTGAACTACAAATATTTCACTATATGGATGATGTATTATTGGCACATAAAGATAAAAACATATTGCTGGAATGTTATGCAACACTTACAAACTTATTAAAAAATTATAATCTAGAGATAGCAATAGATAAAGTACAATTAAATTTTCCAATTAATTATTTAGGAGTTCTATTATCCTCAACCATGGTCCGTCCACCAAAAATTCAAATACAAGTAGATCAACTCAAGTCACTTAACGACTTTCAAAAGTTATTGGGAGACATAAATTGGATAAGGCCTTATCTAGGCATACCAACAGGAGAGTTGGGACCTTTATTTGATATTCCAAAAGGTCCATCAGATCCAAACTCACCTCGCATGTTAACTCCTAAAGCAAGAAAGGCATTGAAAATTCTTGAAACATATATGGAAAATATACATTTGGATAGAATTGATATAAGTTTGCCTTTATTATTTATTGTACTACCAACAAAAAATATTCCTTCAGGAGTATTTTGGCAAGAAGGTCCATTATTGTGGATACATTTATCTTATTCACTTAACACTATTTTTACTAGGTATCCTGAGGCTGTAGGACAATTAATACTCAAAGGAATAAATGCAGCGAAGGGAGTGTTTGGAATTTTTCCCAATAAAATTATTACTCCATATACTATGGATCAAATTGATGAGTTAGCTAATGAGTTAAATACTTGGGCAATAATCATGTGTAAATCTAATGTTTGATTTGATAATCACTTACCATCTAATCCTTTGTTGTCTTTTTGGTCTAAGCATTCTGTAGTTTTTCCAAAAATGACAAGAAAAACCCCTATTATGAATGCTCCAAATATATTCACTGATGGGCCAAATAATGGTACAGCAGCAGTAGTTACCCCTGATCAAATTTTACATTTTTAGTACCAAAACAATCAGCTCAAAAGGTAGAGCTTAATGCAGTTTTACAAGCCTTTTTAATGTTTAAAGATTCTGTATTTAATTTATTTTCTGATATTCAGTATGTAGTTAATGCTATAGTATCTCTTGAAGATGCTGGTAGGATTTCCCCTTCTTCTACTGTTTTCTCTTTGTTTTCCACTATACAAAGTCTAATCTGGGACAGAAAAGATCCATTCTTTATAGGACATATTAGAGCACATACAGGATTGCCTGGAGCCCTTAGTTTGGGCAATGATTTAGCAGATAAAACTACACATGACATACATATTTTCTCTACACTAGAAGAAGCTACGAATTTTCATAAAAAATTCCATGTTAATGCTAATACTTTACAAAAGCATTTTAAAATAACTAAGGAACAATCCAGACATATAATAAAACAATGTCAAAATTGTGTGACCTTTTTACCACAAGTTAATCTTGGAGTCAATCCTAGAGGTTTGATACCTAACCATATTTGGCAGATGGACGTCACACACTTGCCAGAATTTGGAAAATTAAAATATTTACATGTTACAGTTGATAGTTCTTCCGGATTTTTGATGGACTCCCTTCATGCCAGAGAAAAATCTAAAGATGTTATAGCTCATTGCTTACAAAATTTTGCCACTGTGGGCGTTCCTAAACAGTTAAAAACTGATAACAGTCCTGGCTATACCTCTACCTCTTTTAAACAATTTTGCTCATCATTTGGTATTACTCATATAACAGGAATTCCATACAATCCACAGGGACAAGGCATAGTTGAAAGAGATCATCAAACTATTAAAACGTACTTATTAAAGCAAAAAGAGGGAATTGGAAAGGGGTATATATCCCCCAAAGATAAACTTAAAATAACGCTTTTTACTCTAAACTTTTTAAATTTGGATTCACCAGGACTTAGTGCTGCAGAAAGACATATGTATCCAAAAAATGTGCATAAGCCTAAAGTTCTTTGGAAAGATATTCTAACAGGACAATGGAAAGGTTCTGACCCAGTGATTGTCTGGAGTCGGGGCTCTGTCTGTGTGTTTCTACAGGGAGAACAGCAACCTATTTGGATTCCTGAAAGACTGACTAAAACGATTTCTACAGATCGAAAAGAAGATGATTTGACTCAAATCCATAACAGCTGATATCCAGAACTCCAGTTTGGCCATTCTTACATCTGCAACAGTGATTAACCAGGATTCTTTTTTCAATACCTATTTTATTATTGCATTTTTCCACATCATAAGGCTCTATTTTTATTTTTTGAGCTCATACAAACCTAGGTTAATGTTTTTCTGATCAGTTTCATTTTTTGACTGTGGAGTTTTTAAACATTGCAATGGAGATTTCACCTAGGTAAAGCTACAAGGCCTTTATTATTATCTTATGTGTTGTACATTTGTTTGCACATTTGTGTTTTGTGTTGTATGTCTGTGTGTGCGTATGTCCATATTTCATATATGAGGAGCGCTCATTAGAATATGGATCCGAATTATTTTTGTTATTCACGTGATTTAAATGGATTAATTTAAATTAGGTAAACAGCTGTTAAGGATTGTTTTTAAAGGTGGTTAACAGATCTGCTTGTTTACTAATTTAAATCAGGTAAACAGCTGTTAAAGATTGTTTTTTAAGGAGGTTAACAGATCTGTTTGTTTACTTTCACCTTTCCTTTTCATTATATTTAATAATTCTTTTCAGGATAATGTCTGTTTAGCATCATTGCCAGAATTCCTATCTTCATCCCAATGAATATAACTCAACAAGTATGCTCAATCAAGGAGTCAACTTACTTTAGGAGGAAACGGACTTTGGGAGGAGACGGACAGATTGATAGATTCCTCCACTTTGAACTGCTTACAGAACTTGCCTAGACTATGTAACTATCGTTTGGTACAGCGAATTGTGGTAATGCTGGCATATCTTTGCTGATGGTGTCACCAGTGATTTTTGCTGATGGTGTCACCAAAGATGCAATTTTTCCTCCGTCATGAAGGCATCTTAACCACCTTCAAATTAACCTTTTAAAGCCTTTTAATTATCATCTATACTGTACTTTTAAATGAACTTTTCACCACCTACAGCTTCCCTATTTTAAATGAGGCTTAGATTCTGTTTAAATTGCTTAATGTTAGTTTACTTGGCTGCCCTTCAACCAAAGGCCTTTTTTACTCCATTAAGAAGCTTTGTCTTAATCTGCCATGTACAAATACCTTTTTTCTTCCTTCTTCCTTTCTCAAGATTTTAAAGTAAGTCTAGTTTCCTCAAAATCTATTTAAATGGCATTTTACAACTTTTTACATTACCACACAGAGATTATCTCATCTAGAAACACTTCTTTTTCCATTAACCTCTTATATTAAAATATATTTCCACATCTTGAATCTTTTTCTATCTCTTTTTTAACCATTAACCCTTTTTATAAATTCAAATTTTGAAACAACTCTTATAAAATTTCTGATTTAGACAAATTACTCCACTTTAATAGGATGAAATACTTTCATGTTTTTTTTTATGGTACCATAATACTGTAATTGAAACCCAACTGAAACTTATTATACTCTTTGTATATAAATTACACCTGATAGAATCTTAACACTTAGTAACCTTGTTTTGGCAAAGACACAGACCAAAGCAATATTAAACCTTTTTTCAATTTACCAATTTATGAAAAAACACATAATTTTTAAATATATTACCTTATGGAACTTAATAAGTAAAGAGTACTTGATTTTATATTTAGTGGTTGATATTTTAACACTTTAACTTTGTAAATTAATTAGAACTTTGTAGAAACCAAGATCTTAGACAAATGTAGTAAACAGAATTAGCCATCTATTTCTTGAAGAAAAATCCTTCTACAGGATACCATGATGGTCCCATTGATATACTTAATAACTCGTCTTTAAAAAGCCATGGACATTCTCTCGCCTTATCTCAGGGGCGAGAAATTTCACTTACCCCCAAGCTTCAGGCATTCCGCGTACGAGCCACCAGATGCCGCAGTCTCTGGCTGGGCACAAATCACGAGTCTCCACACAGCTTGTAGATTCAAACAGCAATTCTTTATTCCCGAACTCACACCAGCCATCTACAAACACATTCTGGGGAAATCGACGATGTTCTCTGCCCAAATCCACTCTCTGCCCAAATCCACTCTCTGCCCAAATCCACTACTCCTGGGCTTCTGTCTCCCAAATATACTGTCTGACCCTAAGTACTCAAGAGGAACTCAGCAGCAGGATATGCCCTATTCTAAAGGGGAACACCCTAATCTCCTATTATGCTAAACCGCCCTATTCTAAAGGGGGAACACCCAAATCTCCTATTATACTAAACCAGGAACACCCTAAACATGGATCCGCCCTGGTCCCTCAGCAAGGTCACCTTATATGCAATGTCCTGCAAAATGTCCTATTTCTATGAGTCCTTCCACTAAAGAAAATTGGGGGTAGGCTGACAAGGAAATTGTCTTCTTCTAGTGTAGAGAAAATATGTATGTCGTGTTTAGTTTTATCTGCTAAATCATTGCCCAAACTAAGGGCTCAAGGCAATCCTATATGTGCTCTAATATGTCCAATAAAGAATGGATCTTATCTGTCCCAAATTAGACTTTGTATAGTGGAAAACAAAGAGAAAACAGTAGAAGAAGGATTCCTCAACTTTGAACTGCTTACAGAACTTGCCTAGACTATGTAACTATCATTTGGTACAGCGAATTGTGGTAATGCTGGCATATCTTTGCTGATGGTGTCACCAGTGATTTTTGCTGATGGTGTCACCAATGATGCAACCTTTCCAAAGGAACTGTCAATTGGCTTGGTGTCGTGGCATTTCTGTATCCTCCTCCCTTCTGCTAGTGATGGTCTAAATTTGGGGGCCAATGGCTATATGCTGGACCGGTAGTCAGTGACGGGTATGATCCAATTGCAGTGGTATCAACCTAAGACAGGAGGCTGACGACTAAAGGTCAGTTGCCTAAAGGTCAGTTTTCCGATGACGGTTAAGAACCATATGTTGAATTGGACAACCTACCAGGCACGGTCCTTAAGCCACATTAACCTCACTCCCCCACTGGCACCAAGGCCAAATTTGGGGGCCAACAGAGGTGAGGCAAAGAACCTCACCCCCCCACTGGTGCATAGACCTATCCACAAGTATGGCTGTATGCTGGACCAGTAGTCAGTGACGGGTATGATCCAGTTGCAGTGGTATCAACCTAAGACAGGAGGCTGACGCCCAAAGGTCAGTTTTCCAATGATGGGAAAGAACCATATGTTGAACTGGACAACCTACCAGGCACGGTCCTTAAGCCACATTACTTGTTGTGTAATCAATCAGAAGGGGGAAGATGCTGGGAGCCATCAGCCAAGTAGGTATGACAATTTCCTTGCTAGTGTACCCCCATGTTTCCTTAGTGGAAGAAATCATGGAAATAGGACATTTTGCAGGACATTGCATGTAAGGAGACCTTGCTCAAGGACCAGGGCGGATCCATGTTTAGGGTGTTCCTGGTTTAGCATAATAGGAGATTAGGGTGTTCCCCCTTTAGAATAGGGCGGTTTAGCATAATAGGAGATTAGGGTGTTCCCCTTTAGAATAGGGTGTATCCTGCTGCTGAGTTCCTCTTGAGTTCTTAGGGTCAGACAGTATATTTGGGAGACAGAAGCCCAGGAGTAGTGGATTTGGGCAGAGAGTGGATTTGGGCAGAGAGTGGATTTGGGCAGAGAACGTGGATTTCCCCAGAACGTGTCTGTAGACGGCCTGTGTGAGTTCGGGAATAAAGAATTGCTGTTTGAATCTACAAGCTGTGTGGAGACTCGTGATTTGTGCCCAGCCAGAGACTGCAGCATCTGACCGCAATTAAAACCAAAACAGTCCCACATGACCCTCATCTTCTTCCATATAGACACTCATAATAACTTCTGACTAAAGTTTTCAATGAGGGGTGCAGCCTTAGACATTGTCCAAAATAAGAACCATTGCCCCTTGTTTGCCTAAAGTGAGGGTGGCCTGGACACCCTTCCTGTGAACCAAGAGTGATCAAATATGCCGGCTATATAACTGCTCTGCTTCTCCTGAATGAGGCTTACTGACTGTCTGGTATAGATTCTTTATGTGAATTGGTGTCATGAGAAAACCTAAGCACATATCGGCTAGCCTCTGCAGGGTTTGAAGAACTGATTTGACCCAAAGGATCCATATTCTCACTTGATGGAGGTCAGGAACCTAACAGAGGAAGGCAAGAACCTTCATCCACAATAACTGCTCTTTTGGCCATTTTGGTTTGGATGCACACTTGGAAACTTTCTCTAGATCCATCAGGTGCTGAGAATCTGAGCGACTCTCTCACACAGGGCCAAGAGGCTGATTCAGCCACATCCCTTTCCAAAGCAATTAAGCAAAGAGCCACAGGTGATGCCCATTCATTTCCATTTAAAAACTGTTTTCTTCAGGCTTCACAAAGGGGTGGCCTGAGGCAAAGACCTTCCTGACATTCAGGAAAATAGAACAATAGGTAAGCAAAAGGCCCAAAGCAGTGTTTCTCCACTGAGACTTTACTGGTCACACTGATATCTGAGTTTTCTGAGATGCTCGCCATTCCCTTCAGCTATCCAGTACATGGTCATGTCACAGAGTTTGGAGGTGGTACATATTTGGAAACAAAACCATGAGGCTATCCTGGAGAGTGGCCAGTATTCAGGAAGAAAAGAGGAGCTTAGGAAGGTAGTAGGTGTTGCACATCCGTAAGGCAAGCCGCTCTCCATTCTTAAATTGGGTGGGATAAATGCTGGGTAGCTTTCTACTACACAGGACACAACCATTGATGCATTCGCTTTTCAAATGTCTACAACCACGGATACAGTGGGATACAAAGACATAGAAACATTCGTGTTATCAAACGACTTTCTTGAAACATTCCAGTCTAAACAAATAAACCGCCTTTCCTACCTATTCTCAGAACCTGAGACAAAACCACACACTAACACAGACACCCACAATGGCACCTCCTTCCCCCAAGTATGTCTGTGACTATCTTGAGTGTCCTCTGACTGGTAGGCCTTACTATGTTCCCCCCAAATTGCGAGTCCTGTCTCAGATCTGGTCTTTTTGGCCAACTCTTTGAAGTTGTCAGGTGTCATGGTTTAGCCACTACCTGCTTTCCTAGAAAAGGCCCCTCTTCAAAGCTCTCCTGGCATTTGGCCATCATCACATAAGTAGGTACCAATAATGACTGACTCTGTCCTTGGTAAATCCAAACAATTGAGACCACAGGGACTGGGACTGGGCCTTGCTCTGTGTGCCTGGCTTCCCGGATCCCAAGTTCAGAGAGTTCCATCAACAAGAAAGTGAGGTAGGTCACTTCCTTCAGGAACTGAACGAGGTCACTGCCTTGGCAATCACTTTGTTCTAACAATTGCTTCCAAGGGTCCCATGAGATGGAGGCTGCCCCTACTTCATGTGACACTTTCACAAGTTAGAATGGTATATCAACCATAGGCACCTGGGAACAGCTGTCCACACAGGCCTGGTTTGGTCCATTTAATCTACATTAAGAAGAGAGAGGCTGATTCAGACACATCCCTTCATTCTGACCAGGTTGTTTGATATGTAAGTTGACATGGAGTTGACTTTTGCTCTCTCAGGTCCTTGATAGGTGAAAAGGTCAGTCGAATGTTGGAGGAAAAGACCACCAAGAGACTGTCTCATGCCACAGCCAAGGGTTTTTTGGGTGTCCAGCATGCTGGGGCTCAGAGCTCACTTCAGAGGAGCAAAGAGCAAAGAGCCCCGAGAACAACTTGAGCAGGGTTTATATACATTCTTTAGAGAGGGCAGGGACTTTACATACATTATAGCCTCCTTTTGCAAATCATCATATACCACGGAAAAATCAAATAACAACTCTAAAACATGATTAGCACATTCATTGGCGGACACACGTCGGGCAGGGGTGATTGGTCAGCCCTGAGAATGGGTATACATTTAAACTGATTGGTTGAAGCCCTGAGATGTATATGTGCTGAGCTTCACGGTTTCTGGGAAGGGGTTGTTAAGTAACTAGGTGGTCAGGGAAGATTTCAACACACATCTAATGGGCAGTTCCGGGAAATGTCTTAACTGCCACAGGAATTTCAGGTTCTGAGTGCAGCTTGTAAACTTTATAAAACCTGGTTCTTTACGTTTCAATTTCAATTTCTTTTATTATTTAATTTCCCACTGCGTTTTCTGAAAACTTTTAATCTTAAAAATAATGAATCATAATTATTGTGGGGTCTCACATTCTATTTCTGCCAGTGGAGCGTATTTCTGTCTGATTACAATGAGTTTTACATGCCCAATCTGAGCCTGGAGAAAGGTAAATATGCTATTAAGCAAACAAGTTCCCACAGCTAGCAACACCATAAGGATGATCAGGGGTCCTGCTAAGGCTGATAGGAGTGTAGTTAACCAGGGGTCTGGGTAAACCATGACTCAAACCACCCTTGTTGAATATCCCTTTCTCTCTGGTGCTCTTCAAGGCATTTTCTCAATTTACTCAAGGATTCTTTTACAACTCCAGTATGGTCAGGATAAAAACAACATTCTTCTCTCAGTGCAGCCCAGAAGCTCCCCGCCCTCATGAAGAGGAGGTCTAATCCTCACCTGTTCTGTAAAACCACTTCAGAGAGAGAGGTTAAGGATTTCTGAAAAACTGTGATGCAGGTCTCTAACGTCTTCAAGTCTTGAGATATTGCTGTTTCTAATTGGACCATTTGTTGTGACCCACGGATCATATCAGCTGTTCCTGTACCCACTCCTGCAGCAGCTCCTATCCCCAATAGGATGGCTAGAGTAAGGGACACAGGCTCCCAGCGAAATCGGGTTTTCTTGTCCCCCTAGTAGACCTTCAAATGTTTCTGCATCATGATAGAGCACCCTGGGGAGTTTCTGCACCAATACACAATATTTTAGAGAGCTGTCCAATACCTGGGATGAAATGCAAGGAGTTCTGACTATGTGGAGTTCAGTACCATAAAGGTTCCTTTATTTAGTTCCCAGGGGGAGGAGTCACCTGTACTCTGGACTGGAGAAGTAGGCAAAAACGGAAACTGGGAAGTATGAGATGATAGAGGGGTTCTGGTAGATCTAGGCACTGGGTCCTCCACAGGGTTGGGCCTGTTTGCGACTTTGGAAATCAGCTGGGCACACGTAAAAATCAAGACTGGCTAGTTTACACCTGGGCTGGGGGAGATGACATCCATAATTCATGGGGTAAGGTGGTCTATGTTGCCCTGGTTTGGGTTTGAGTGGGATCTGTGTGGGATCCTCTATGTCAGGGAGATCCCAGTCAGAGAGGCCTATGGCAAGCTGACAAATGTCCGGGTGGAGAGATGGCCACCAAGTCCATAAGGGGGCTCTATGTGAAATAGACCACAATACTTGCCCAGTAGGATTTATAACTTGCCATTGTTGCTGAACAGGCTGATGGGGATTAGGACTGCTGGTGGTCAGGGGAAGAATCCATAGCCCTACCCACAAGACGGACACGCAACTTGAGAGGGTTACCAGTCTGTTCCAATTTCCAGCCGGAGTCTGGACAGGGCGCAGGCTTGAGATGGGAGACATTGATCCAGGAAGTGATCCCATCCACTTTCACCACTGTAGGTGTTATAAGCAGCACCTGGTATGGTCCTTTCCAGCGGGGTTCCAGGGATGACACCTGATGCCGTCTCACGTAGACAAAGTCTCCAACTTGATATTGATGTGGGGTTCCCTCATCTCCAGGCTGATAAGCAGAGGCCAACTGTTTCCACAGGTATTGCTGGGTGTTGGGTTTGTTCAAGGGCTTTAAGTCTGTCAAGCAAGGGGGTGTGAAAGGAATCATTAAGTCTCAGAGTTGGGATTAGGTCCCTTACTGGAGGAGGGGCACCATAGAGTATTTCATAAGGGGTTAAGTTACACAAAGAGGCATAGAGGTTATTTCTTGCATGAAACAGTGCATAAGGTAGGAGCATAATCCAATTTTTTATGCCGGTTTCCAAGCTTAATTTTGTTAAGTTCTCTTTGATGGTTCTATTCATCCTTTGAACCTGTCCTGAGCTCTGGGGTCTATAAGCACAATGTAACTTCCAATTAATCCCCAGGGTCCTGGTGAATCCCTGACTTACCTGGGCTTCGAATGTTGGTTCGTTATCAGACCCTAGTACCTTAGGCAGGCCGAACCTTGGAAAATGTCTTCTAGGATCTTTTTGACCACTTTTTGTTCTCCCCGTTGTGGAAAAAGTTAAAAGAGTCACTCCATTTAGGGCTGCCAATTAAGCTTCCTAATCTGCTCTTCTGTTTCCAACCGCCACGGGGTCGTTTTCCTTCTGGTGCCCTGGACAGTGCACTATAGCTAGGTCCTTAGGGCCCTGCACTGCTGAGAGAAGTTGGAGGATCTCATCTTTGTTCTTTATTTCTTTCCCAGTGGAGGTTAATAGCCACCTTTGCTGGTAAGTAGCCCCCTGCACATTTGCAGTGACAAATGTCTATATGGTGGCCCTTTTGCCTGTTGCTAGTTCCAATGGTTTCGTAAGGGCAATCAGTTCTGCTTTTTGGGCTGATGTCCCTTCTGGGAGACCAGAGAACAAGATGACATTAGTTTCGCTAACTACTGCTGCTCCAGCCCGCTGCTTACCGTCTTGGAGGAAGCTGGTGCCCTCCGTAAACCATACGACTTCAGGGCGAGGCAGTGGCTGATCCTTCAAGTCTCGTCGTATACTGTTTTCCTCTGCCAGTATGTGTTGACACTCATGAGCGACGGGTCCTGATGATACTTCTGGCAGCAGTGTAGCCGGGTTGAGTGGAGCAGGGGCTCCCAACATTATTCTGCCTTTGTCAAGCAAGAGGCTCTGGTAGTGGTTTATTCTGAAGTTTGATAGCCACCTTTCTGGAGGCTGACAGATGATGCTCTCCAGGGCATGGGGGGCTATAATGGTTAGCTTCTGTCCCAAGTTCATATACGAGCATCTTTTATTAGAAGGGCTGCCGCTGTTATAGCTCTTAAGCAATGGAGCCACCCGCTAGCCACTGGGTCCAATTTTTTTGATAAGAATGCTACGGGCCTTTTCAAAGGTCCCAAAGTCTGAGTGATCACTCCCAGTGCTATTCCTTTCTTTTCCTCGATGTAGAGAGTGAAGGGTTTTTCTACATCTGGGAGTGCTAAGGCCGGAGCAGATAGCAGCACCTTTTTTTGACATTATAAAAAGCTTATTGTGCTCAGGGTTCCATTGGAAGTAGGAATCCCCCTTTATCAGGGGGTATAAAGGGGCAGCCAGAGATGCAAACCCAGGAATCCATAACCTGCAAGAGTCGGCAGTCCCAAGAAACTCTCTGAGTTGTCTCTTATTATATGGGGGCGGTATCTGCACAACAGTTTGTTTTCTGCGCTCAGTGAGCCATTGTTTGCCACCCCTAAGAGAATAACCAAGGAAGATTACTTCTTGCTGACAAATTTGGACCTTATGGCAGAAGCCCTATATCCAAGCCGAGCAAGCTCAGATAATAGTGCTTGGGCCCCAGACTCATAGTTCTCCTTGGTGTCGGCTGACAGTAGGAGATCATCCACATATTGGAGTAGGGTGACTTCGGGGTGTACAGTTCTGAAGTCGTTGAAGTCCCTGTGGAGGGCTTCATCAAAGAGAGTGGGGGAGTACTTGAACCCCTGTGGGAGTCTAGTCCAGGTTACTTGGCCAGATTTTCCAGTTTCTGGGTCTATCTACTTGAAAGCAAACAGGAACTGACTGTCCTTATGTAGGTGGAAAGCAGAAGTAAGCATCTTTTAAGTCCACCACAGTGTACCATTCCCGCTCCAGATTCAGAGTGCTAAGCAAATTATATGGAGTGGGTACTGTGGGGTGAATGTCCTGCACTCTGTTGTTAATTCTCTTAGGTCTTGAACAGGAGGGTAGTCCCCAGTTCCTGGCTTTCCTACTGGTAACAGGGGGGTATTCCTGGCTGATTTACAGGGTCTTAGGATACCAAGAGCCAGGTATTTCTGAATATGGCGCCTTATCCCATCCTTAGCTTCTTTGCTTAGAGGATATTGTTTAACACTGATTAGAGAGACAGAGGCTTTTAATTCTACTACTATTGGAGGTTGTTTTATGGCAAGACCTAATCCAGCAGTTTCTGCCCAGGTATTAGGATAATCTTTTATACATTTCTGTGCTAGTTTGCCTGTTTGATCAGTCCTAGGGAGCGAGAAGAGTTGTTGTTCATCTTCTGTGGACATAGTCAAAG
The DNA here is from genome assembly GCF_048772815.1 of Callospermophilus lateralis. Classification (NCBI taxonomy): domain Eukaryota; kingdom Metazoa; phylum Chordata; class Mammalia; order Rodentia; family Sciuridae; genus Callospermophilus; species Callospermophilus lateralis. The sequence goes on from NW_027513408.1 coordinate 992,105, forward strand.
CCGTGACTATGGGAGTTTTTACTGAAGGCTTTAGAAACTTCACTTGGGGACCATCAGAGTTAAAAGTTATTCTATCCCGGAGTTTGGTAAGCAGTTTCCTGCCCATCAATGGGGCTGGGCATTCTAGGACTACTAGGAAAGAGTGGTGGACTTTTCCCTTTCCTACATCCATAATACTCTTAGTTGTCCAAGCCCGATATCTACTGCCATTAGCCCCTTGAACAAGAGACCCTTTATTTGATAGGGGGCCAAGTGGGGTCTTATGGGCTGAGTATACTGCTCCTGTATCCACTTCAAAGTTCACTAGAGTCTCCTCCACTTCAAATGTTACCCTGAGCTCGGGGAGGAGATCTGAGCCCCCACATTCCTAGTCCTCTTCTAGAGTCAGCATGGCGGGCTGTGGTGGCTGCTTCTTTTTGGGGCACTCTATGGCCCAGTGTCCTTTTTCTTTAAAGTAGGCACATTGATCTGAGGCCAGGGGCAGCCTTTGGCATGGGACCAGGTATCCCTTCCTGTCTTCCTGCTTTTTAACTTCTGGCGTATTTGCTGCTGTGAACAAAATGTTAGCCAATGCTTTAGTCTGCCTTTTGCTCATTTCATCCTCCTTTTGTTCTCTTTCCTTCTCTCTCCTCTGTTTCCTCTCCTCCTCAGTTTCTCTCTTATAATATACTTTCTCAACCTCTCTGAATAAATCTCTTAAAGTCATATGTTGTAATCCATCTAGACCTTGTAAATCTCTCCTAGTATCTGGGGCAGCCTGCTCGATAAAGGCCATTCCAACAGATGCTCTTTGGTCCTCTGCCTGAGGGTCAAAAGGAGTATATTTCTTAATGCTTCCATAATTCTCTCAAGAAACATAGAAGGAGACTCATTAGGCCCTTGGATAATCGCTCTTACCTTGGCCAAATTAGTCAGCCCTCTGGCGGCCGCTCGGAGACCTGCTATTAGAGCCTGGCGATAAGTGGAAAGATGCTACCTACCTTCAAAGGTGTTGGGGTCCCAGTTGTGTCGTTTCATTGGCCCGTAAGGATGGAGAGGGAGCATCACAGGGGCTTCCGAGTTTTCTATTATCCATTGCTGGCGGTTTTCTTTAGTTGGCCCAGCTTCCTCCAGGGTCGTAGGGGCAGCTGCTACTGCAGGGAAGCCCCCTGGAGGGCTTGGGTCCGGACTAAATGCCTCTAGTGGTGGAGAGGCTGAGTCAGCGTCGGGAAGATCATCAAGATCATGTTGGGGGTTGTGGAGCAAGGGTAGAGGATAAGGAGGGGGAGGAGTGTCCAGTCTTGTGACTCAGGGAGAATGAAGGGAAGAGGGGGAGGAGTGGAAGTTTTGAATTATAGGATCGTGGGGGAAGGGTTATATGGCTGTTGATCTGGGTGGACACGTGGCCCTGGCTGAAAGACAATATCTCTGACTTTTTGGGTTAGAGGGAAGTGGAAGGATCATTCTGGGGGACATCCAACTCTGAGGATGGGCTGTTAAGGACTGTAAACAAGTCAGGATGGCACCTGTTATTTTGCCAGAGAAATGTTAGAGTCTGTAAACAAGTCTTCATGGTGCCTGGCAAAATGCCAGAGGGAGTGGTTTGTGAAGTAACAAAAGCGAGCCAATAAGTGTGGAGATTCTTTATTGGCTGACTCCTGTATCTATTTTATGCTAATTTGATTAGCTGTGTAAAATGTATAAATATCGCTCAGATTCTACAATAAACGGCTCTCATTCCTGCTGCATCGACGTACACAAGTTATTCATCACCCTCCCGGTTATTCTGCTGCAGCTGGACTGCGGCAGATGGTGGCCCGTTACGGGAAGCCCCGGGACACTCGGGGGAACGTGACAAAAAAAAGCTGCCCGTCCATAGATAGGACGGGAGCAATATGCTCGTCCCTAGGCAGATAGGGCGAGAGGAAAAATGGACATTTTGAGAAAATGGAGAAGATTGATGCAGTATGTTTGTGTCTTGTTTTGTCTTGAAATGTTGTATTGTCTTTGTGACGAAAATTATGGAAGGGGTGAGAAGCAAATTGATAAGGGAGAAAGGCACCCCAGTGGAACCAAGAATAATTAGGGCATGTGTTGACAAAAGCCCAGAAACTCTAGTCAGAAAGAAAAAGAAAGTTCAGAAGAACAAAGATTATCAGGACGAAAGTTGCAGCAAAAGGCTATTACTGAATTCTTTTCGTTACCGGAGGGTGCGTGAAACGACAAGGTGGCTGCCACCTGCCAAGCCGATCATGGCGCAGCAAGAATTTTCCAAGTGGCAGTTGCTGGCTCTTCCCCGCCCCCCTGCCCGGGGGAGCGGATGGCCACTAGGAGCCCAAATGTAGACCTGACCTGGAGGCACAGTCTCGCAGGCTCTTGCTCCATGTGCCTGGAAGAAGTTTGAGTCTGGGACTCTCCCCAGGACCATCTGGGGCTGCCCAGGATGCTACAGCTGGCAGAAGATGCTACTGGTATCCCTGAAGTTTGATCATTTCCAAGGCCAGTAACTACAATGGGTCTCCCACACCAGAAGACTGATGAGTAATGAGTACTATTAAGGCTCATTTCAAATGTAAAAAAACCTTGAGATAATGTACTAAATTGTTCCAAAGGTTGGTTTCTTAGTGAAATGCTACAGAATTTTCTTTAGCCATCTGGAGTTCCTGCCTTCGTTCCAGTGCTGGTGAAAACAAAGGTGAAAGAATTTACATCGTTGCTGAGAACCAGAGGAAACTTCGGCTGAGAACCCGAGGAGACTTCGGAGTATTGCTGTTTCTGCTGCTACAACTTAAGCTAGCTGCCTGCAGAACTTACCTGGACTGTGATTTACCTGGACTGTGAGTTAATCTATTGAGACACTGCTTTATCTCGACTGAGATATCAAACTGTAATCTACAACAAATTGTAACTCAATATCTTTGCTAATGGTGTCATTGCTGGTATAATTTTTCCAAGGGCTTCTTGCATGGAGCCATCAATTGGCTTGGAATTGTAACATTTTGTATCCTCCCTTTCTGTTTCTAGCAGGTTATTTATGGTGTTTCTGTAAAAAACACTATGGTCGTTATTTAAATTAAACAAAAGGGGGAAATGTTAAGGTCTCTAAACAAGTCAGGATGGCACCTGTTATTTTGCCAGAGAAATGTTACAGTCTGTAAACAAGTCTGCATGGTGCCTGGCAAAATGCCAGAGGGAGTGGTTTGTGAAGTAACAAAAGCGAGCCATTAAGTTTGGAGATTCCTTATTGGTTGACTGCTGTATCTATTTTATGCTAATTAGATAAGCTGTGTAAAATGTATAAATATCGCTCAGATCCTACAATAAACGGCTGCTATTCCTGCTGTATCAACGTACACAAGTCATTCGTCACCCCCCGGATATTTTGCTGCAGCCGGACTGCGGCAATGGGCCATTCTGAAGCACAGAGAGTCTGCCAGGTACAGCGTTTTACTGAAAAAAAAAGATTCTGGGCCCTTGAGCGGACATCAGTCCAATGATCAAGGGTAAGGTACAGAGGTGTGCAAGTACTTTGTCCCATAATGGGAATTATTCAAACAGGGACAGTGAATACACAAACAAGACACAGACAAAGACAAACAGTAAACGTTTAACATGAGTCCAAGATAAAGATTAGAACTGAGTAACTGGCAAAACCTGATGGGTTAGACAATAAAGACAGACAGTAAACTCAACATGAGTTTCTGACAATGAACAAAACTGAGTAGCCGGCAAAACCAGATGGGCTGTCAAACCGAATCCTGAAGCAAAATATAACTGAGTTGAGGAAACTACTATTCCTCGAATTCCCGAGTCCTCTGGAGCGTCCCCCAGGGACGTGGCCTGTGGCTCTGTTAAACATCTGTCAGCCACCTTCAGAGAGAGCTTACGCTCTTCACTGACAGCCACTTAGCCAAGCCCTGACCTGAAACCTGAAACCAGAAAGAGGCACCTTACTTACCCCGAGAGTTGGGGTAAGTAAGGTGGGGTCTTTCGTCCGCCGCTGCCAGATGTCTCTCGTGGGGCCTCCAGATGAAAAGATGGGGCGAATGTCGGAGGAAAAGACCAACAAGAGACTGTCTCATGCAACAGCAAAGGGTTTATTGGGGGTCCAGCATGCTGGGGTTCAGAGCTCACTTCAGAGATGCAAAGAACAAAGAGCCCCGAGAACAACTTGAGCAGAGTTTATACACATTCTTTAGAGAGGGCAGGGACTTTACATACATCATAGCCTCCTTTAGCAAATCATCATATACCACGGGAAAATCAAATAACAACTCTAAAACATGATTAGCACCTTCATTGGTGGGAACACATCGGGCAGGGGTTATTGGTCAGCCATGAGAAGGGGTATACATTTAAAATGATTGGTTGAAGACCTGAGATGTATATGTGCTGAGCTGCACGGTTTCTGGTAAGGGGTTGTTAAGTAACTAGGTGGTCAGGGAAGATTTCAACACACATCTAATGGGCAGGTCTGGGAAATGTCTTAACTGCCACAGATTTTCAGGTTCTGAGTGCAGCTTGTAAACTTTACAAAACCTGGTTCTTTTGTTTGAATTTTAATTTCTTTTATACTTTCAGAACCTTACAAAGAAAGGTGTGAGACTTCATCCACAATGACTGCTCTTTTGGCCATTTTGGTTATGGGTGCATGCATGGGATCTTTATTTAGATCCATATGGTGGTGATATTCTAAGCCACAGCATCACTCAGAGCCTAGAGGCTGATTAAGACACACCCATTTCCAAAGCAATTACTTTTCTTAGGTCAGTTACAGAACTCAGTCTCTGAGCGGAATCACACCAGAGTTCAAGCCCAGGTGGACCCAGTCATCTCTTCCAACCGCCACACAAATGACCACAATTAAAACCAAAACACTCCCCCAAGGCCCTCATCTTCTTCCATATAGACACTCATCATTCCCTCTCGCTGGATGTTTCCATGAATGGCACAGCCCAAGAGAGTGTCCAAAATAATCTCCCTTGCCCCTCATTAGCCTAACCTCAGGGTGGCCTGGACACCCTTCCTGTGAACCAGGATTGATCACATAGGTCTGACGTTAATGCTGCTCTGCTACTCCAGTTTGAAGCCTACTGAATGTCAGGTATTGTTTCCTTATGTGATTTGGAGTCATGAGGAAACCCAAGCACCTCTGCAGGGCTTGGAAGAACTCATTTGACTCAAAGGATTCCTACTATCACTTGATGGAGGTCAGGAACCTAACAGAGGAAGGTGAGAGACTTCATCCACAATGACTGATCTTTTTGTCATTTTGGTTTTGGATGCACACATTAGATCTTTCTTTAGATCCATCAGGTGCTGATAATCTAAGCCACAGCCTCACACAGAGCCAAGAGGCTGATTCAGCCACAACCATTTTCAAAGCAATAAAGCAAAGAGCCACAGGTGATGCCCATTCATTTCCATTTGAAAACTGTTTTCTTCAAGCTTCACAAAGGAGTGGCCTGAGGCAAAGAACTTCCTAACATTCAGGGCAACAAAACAATAGGTTTGCAAAAGGCCCAAAGCAGGGTTTCTCCACTGAGACTTTCCTGGTCACACTGATATCTGAGTTTTCTGAGATGCTCGCCATTCCCTTCAGCTATCCAGTACATGGCCATGTCACAGAGCTCGAAGGTGGTACATATCTTGGACACAAAACTATGAGCCTATTCTGGAAAGTGGCCAGAATTCAGAAAGAAAACAGAAACTTAGGAAAAGAGTAGGTGTTGCCCATGGATAAGGCAAGCTGCAGTTCATTCCTAAAATGGGCATGGTTAATGCTGGGAATCTTTCTACTAGACAGGACACATTCACTGATAGATTCTATTTTCTAATGTGTACAACCATGGACACAGTGGGATACACAGACACAGAAACACTCACCTTGTCAAAGGACTTTCTAGAAAGAGTCCACTCCAAACTGAACAAACCGCCTTTCCTACCTATTCTCAGAACATGAGACAAAACCACAAACCCACTCCCACACTCAAAAAGGCACCTCCTCCCCAAGTAGGTCTGTGACTATCCAGAGTGTCCTCTGACTCATGGGCCATACTGTGTTCCCCTAAATTGGCCTGTCCTGTCTCAGATCTGGTCTCCTTGTCCAAGTCTGTGAAGTTGTCAGGAGCCTGTGCTGACCACTACCTGCTTTCTCAGGAAAGGCCCCTCTTCAGAGCTGTACTTGCATTTGGCTATCCTCAAAGCACTAGGTACCAAGAAAGACAGACTCTGTCCTAGGTAAATCCAAACAAGTGAGACCACTGGGAATGGGACTGGGACTGGCTCTGAGTGCCTGGCTTCCTGGATCCCAAGTTCAGCGAGTTCCATCACCAAAGAAGTGAGGTAGGTCAATTCCTTCAGGAAGGGAATGAGGTCACTGCCTTGGCAACCACTTTGTCCTAACAGTTGCTTCCAAGGGTCCCTTGAGATGGAGGCTGCCCCTACTTCCTGTGACACTGTCACAAGTTACAATGGTATATCAACCACAGGCACCAAGGAGAAGCTCTCCACACAGGGTTGGTTTAGTCCATATTTTTATATCATGAGGAGAGAGGCTGATTCAGACACATACCTTCATCCTGATCAGGTTGTTTGCATTGGAAGATGACTTTTGCTCTCTCAGGTCCTTCATAGCTGCCTACATCTTCTCGGGATCATTTCTGCATGGACCTTTGATGTTCTCAGCAGGTGGAAGATCCCCTACATTCCTGTATTGTAAGACCAACTCTGTCCCTGCTCTTCTGTAAAGTTAGATCGAGGGAAGAGTGTATGGTTAAGGTTAATAATATATTCTATTTGGGTTAGAAATCATTCTGCAGGATAAATAATGATATTGGAACCTGCGATATTCACAAGAATATATTCGTAAAATATAAGTATGAAACCAGAAATATAGGAATGATTTGAAGCCCAGAAGGACATTGGGCCCTTTAGTGGGATACTTAGCTTTGAATTTTGTTCTGCACAGATGTCTCAGATGAATCAATATGCAAAGGCATGGGACCTTGTACCTTGGAAGATTGAATGTCCAAGAGAACATCCAGTCAGAAAGAAATAGTTGGTAGGATTAGGAAGATAGTCAGTAGGTTTAGAAAAAAGAGTGAGTATAGGATGTGGATAAAACGTTCATTAGCAATAGGGTTTCAGGTAGAGAGTGAACATAAATTTGAGCACATATGAAGAGTCAGTCACAATGATGAACTGGGGAAAATATGTAGGAAAGCAGATATCAATAGAGACTTTAGGAAATCAGAAAAGTATAATGTGAGTGATAGGATTAGACACTTTCAACATGTTTGAGGTTGAATATATAATCTTAGAAAGAAAGAAATGTGTTGTCACCAATAGGATTGACATTTGAGAGCATTAGGCAACCTGGACATGGTTGTTTTAAGTAATTCATGCTCACTTTCCATTTTGCTTTGGTTAAAGGTTAATAGGTATTTGTCACTTCCTGTTTTTCTGTATGCTTAACAAAACACTGTTGAAATCTGGAGAACTGTTTGCTCATTTTGTTCCCAGAATGTGCTCTCCCCAACTGACAAACTGCAGAATGTACTCCCTCACCCGGTTGGACGCAAACCGCCCACTCACCCTGACCCATCAATAAATTTCCCTCCCTGTCCTCGCCAAGGAAAGTATAAAAGCTCTGTTAAAGCTGTTCTCAGGGCTCTCTGCTCTATTCAAGTGAGCTCTGAGCCCCAACATGCTGGACCCCCAATAAACCCTTTGCTGTTGCTGAGTGAAAATGGTATACTGTTCTGTACTTAAAAGATGCTTTCATTTGCTTGCCTCTGCATAAAGATAGTCAGTTGCTGTTTGCTTTCGAGTGGGTAGACCCAGAAACCAGAAAGTCTGGTCAACTAACTTGAACTAGACTCCCACAGGGGTTCAAAAACTCCCCCACTCTCTTTGATGAAGCCCTCCACAGAGATCTCAACAACTTCAGAACTATGCACCCTGAAGTCACCCTGCTTTTATATGTGGATGTCCTGCTACTGGCAGCCAACACCAAGGAAAACTGTGAGTCTGCGATCCAAGCACTATTATCCGAGCTTGCTCAACTCGGATATAGAGCTTCAGCCAAAAAGGCCCAAATTTGCCAGCAAGAAGTAATCTTCCTGGGGTATTCCATTAGGGGCGGTAAATGATGGCTCACTGAGCCCAGAAAACAAACTGTTGGGCAGATACCACCCCCATCTAACAGGAGACAAAACAGAGATTTTCTTGGACTGCTGGCTTTTGCAGGTTATTGATACCTGGGTTTGTGTTCTCAGCTGCTCCTTTATACCCGCTGTTAAATGAGAATGCCCAATTCCAATGAACCCTTGAGCACCAGCAAGCTTTTGATAACATCTAAGGACACTGACACTGAACTCCTCAACTTCACTGAGCCCAGCCTGCAATTTCAGAAAGCCCTACACTACATTAAAAATGTACATCAACTCACTCACCTTGGTTCAAAGAAACTGCAGCCATTCCTGAAGGATCAAGGACAGAGTTTTCGACTAACTCACTCACAGCGAAAGGAAATAACTGAACAGGTAACAAAAGCCTATCGGTTCTGTCAATTGGTTAAAGCTTACCCTTCCAAGCTTCCTGCAGGAAAGCACCTACGAGGAACCAGACCAGGACAATTCTGGGAAGTGGACTTTACTGAAATTAAGCCAGGAAGATATGGACATGAATATCTCCTGGTCTTTGTAGATATATTTTCAGGATGGATTGAAGCCTTTCCCCCCCCCAAAAAAAAAAAAAACACGGCACAAATGGTGGTCAAGAAGATCCTGAAAAATATTAAGATATTTTTCCAAGACACGGCCTTCCTAAGGTAATAGGATCTGATAATTGAACGGAATTCATGGGCCAGGTAAGTCAGGGGTTAGCCAGGACCCTGGGGATCAGTTGGTAGTTACATTGTGCTTATAGACCCCAGAGCTCAGGACAGGTTAAAAAAAATAAATAGACCATTAAAGAGACCTTAACGAAATTAAGCTTAGAGACCAACATAAAAGATTAGACTATGCTCCTGCCTTATGCACTATTTCATGCAAGAAATACCCCCTCTGTTTCTTTGTGTAAACTCACCCCCTATGAAATTATCTATGATGCCTCTCCTGCAGTAAGGGACCTAACCCCAACTCTAAGACCTAAACATCCTTTCCACACCCCCTTGCTTGACAGACTTAAATCTCTTGAAAGAACTCAGCGATACCTGTGGAAATAGCTGGTGACTGCTTTCCAACCTGGGGATGAGGGGACTCCACATCGATATCAAGTAAGAGACATCATCTACATAAGACGACACTAGGTGTCATCCCTGGATGCTACTTATAACACCTACAGCGGTAAAAGTTGACAGAATCACTTCCTGAATCCATGCCTCTAATCTCAAGCCTGCACCCTGTCCAGACTCTGGCTGGAAACTGGAAAAGACTGGTAACCCTTTCAAATTGTGTATTCGTCATGTGGATAAGGCTATAGACTCTCCCCTTGGCCATGAGTAGACCTAACGCGCATCAGCACGTTCAGCAGCAATGGCTGATCACAAATCCTACTAGACAAGAAGTATGGTCTACCTCACATACAGCCCCCTTAGTGATCTTGTGGCCATCTCTCCACCCAGATATTTGTCAGCTGGCTATAGGTCTTTCTTATTAGGATATCCCAGATGAAGAGGATCCCACTAAAATTCCATTAAATCCTTTCCGTACAATAGATAATGGAAACAAACATTATGGATGTAGGGACATGCGAGCCAGATGCAGATTGGCTAGCCTAGATTAGTATGTTTGCCCCGCAGACTATTAAAGTCTCAAAGAGCCATGGCTTTGTGGGGGAAAAGCTGAAATCTTCTGTAAGTCATGAGGATTTCAGCATAGATGGGTTGCCTGGTGGAACCCAAAATCCTCATTAAATTCAGTACACAGCATTGGCCATATTACCAATTAGACAACCAAAACCAAACCCCCAGAGAAGTCTCTAGATCCTCAAATTCTGTGTGACCTTTTTAACTTCTGCAAGTGCTCAAAAGGGTGAAAGGAAATTCCCCTATGTGAAGGCCTTTTCCCTCTTTCGCTCACATCCTGAACTATGCTTCTCCAATAGATCCTCACCCTCAGCCTTCTGCTCAAGACTCTCTGCTGTCAGTCCCAGCTCACCAACCTGATTTCTCTCCTCCAATTACTAGATCAAACACCCAAACCTCTGCCGGTTCTCAGACAATTGGCCCCTTGCTGAGGTAGCAGGTACTGAGGTACCCCTCCACCCACCCACTCCTCTCTTCTCCTGTCAGTGCCTGCACCGGGTCTAACCAGGTCCTCTTACCAGCTAACACAAAGCTCAAACCAGCTTAGGAGAGCCCTCAGACCCCTATCGAAGATGTAATGAAAATGGCCTTTAAAGTTCCTTTGTCATCACTAAAAACAGGTTACTTAGAATTTAAAGTACCTCACAGGCTTTTTGGGATACTCACTCCTGTCTTCCCCTCTGCTCTACCTGTTCTACTGCTCAAGTTTTAGTTGCTAGGAAAATCCCAAACCCCTTTCTCATTATTCTTTTACATCTCACCTGCCTCATTCTCAGATCCACGGAGCTGCTCTCACCCCCCGCCTTCCCCATCTTCCCCCTCTGTACCAGGCCCAGAGAAAAATCTTAACTGAACTTCTTCAGAAGTCTTCACCATGGCTGACATTAGGACTTTCAGCAAAAGAGTCCCTACAAAAGAGTTCAGTGTAGATAAACTCCCTTTTTTTCTGTTGCCCTGTTCTACTTAGCCACTGACTGGAAAAATCAGCACTCCTAAGCTAGATACCCCCTTAATAGTTTTTCACACAATATGTGAACAAGGCCTCTGGCCTTGAGCTGGGGCTTCAAAGAGATGGCTACATTTCAAAGATAAAAAATTACCAGCTGGGCTCCATGGTAACAGCTGCAGGGGGATAAAAGAAAATGAAGAAAAAGCTCTCTCCCTCCCAGGTGTCCTTGAAAAGTTAACTTGCCCAGAACAGAGGAAAAAACAGAAAAAAATTTCTTTTTGTGAAGTTCTGCACACTGTGAACTTCTGAGCCCCTTCCCTTTCATGCTGGGTACAAAATTCTGAAACTACATAAACGTGGGGTTAAGAGAGTTGATTGATTACAACAGAAGCAATGCCCTCTGAATCCAGTGGCAACCAAATAGGACTTTTTCCCTGTCTTCGGTGCTATCTTAGGTGCCTTGCCTTGTCCACCCCTACAACAGTAAAATCTATATACTTAAATATTTTTTATGTTTTCATGAAATGGTCAACAGATGTGATTAACTGTGTAATGGTGCAGATGTTTCCCAGAGTGCTCTATAATGATGCAGGTTCATTAGAAGTTCAAACAGGGGGGCATACAACCCGGTTCCGCTGCGAACATATTTCTCTCACTTTAGCCTTCCTATTAGGAATAGAAGTTGCTGCAGGGGTGGGCACAGGAACCACTGCCCTGCTCCATGGGACACAACAAATGACCCAATTAGAAGCAGCAATAGACCAAAACTTAAAGATATTAGAAACCTCCATCACAGCTTTACAGGAATTTTTATCCTCTCTCTCTGAAGTAGTTTTACAGAACAGTCAAGGGTTGGACCTCCTCTTCATGAGAGACGGGGGCCTTTTGCTGCATTGAGGGAAGAATGTTGTTTTTATGGCAAACATACTGTAGTTGTAAAAAAAATATATGAGTAAATTAAAAAGACACCTTGAAGAGGGTCAATGAGAGAGAGAGGCACAAAAAGGATGGTTTGAGTCTGGTTCATACAGTACCCCTGGTTAACTTCGCTTCTATCAACCCTGGTCGGTCCAATAATAATCCTCATATTATTGCTAAATATGAAACCCTGTGTGCTCAAACGTGTAATTTGTTTTCTCCAAGCTCAAATTGGAGAATTTAAACTTTTGGTAATTCCCCACTTGCAGACATAGAATGTGACACCCACCAATGATCACTTTTATGATTAACAGTAGCCAGAAGAAGTGGGAAAAGAAAGGTTAATAAAATAGGTAGTTGTAATTTCCTGTTTTTTCTGTATGCTTAACAAAACACTGTTGAAATATTGAGAACTGTTTGCTAATCTTGTTTCCAGAATGTGCTGTCCCCTAACTGCCAAATTGCAGAATGTATTCCCTCACCCGGTTACATGCAAACGGCCCACTCGCCCTGACCCATCAATAAACTTCCATCCCTGCCCTCTTCAAGGAAATTATATAAGCTCTGCTTAAGCTGTTCTCAGGGCTCTCTGCTCTGTTCATGTGAGCTCTGAACCCCAGCATGCTGGACCCCCAATAAACCCTTTGCTGTTGCATGAGACAGTCTCTTTGTGGTCTCTTCCTCCCATGCTCGCACAAACATTACTTGGATGATTGAATGTAGAAGAGAAAATCCAGTCAAAAAGGGATAGTCAGTAGGATTTAGAAGATAGTCGGTAGGTTTCGGAAGAAGAGTGAGTATAGGATTTGGAACAAAAGTTCTTTAGCAAGAGGGGTTCGGTTAGAGAGTGAATGTAAATGTCAGCACATGTGAAAAGTCAGAATAATGAACTGGGAAAAATATGAAGGAAAGCAGATATCAATATATCAGGCAAACTATAAAGTGAGTGATACGATTAGACATTTTCAAGAGGGTTGACTTAGAATATATAATCTTAGGAGGAAACAAATATGTAATCACCAATAGGATTGACATTTGAAAGCATTAGGCAACCTTGACATGGATGTTTTTTGTAATCCCTGCTCACTTTCCATTTAGGCTTTGGTACAATCATAAGTGTGACATTTGCGTTTTTTGTCCAGAATATTACACTGATAAAATGTATATGTAGATCTGGTGACATGAGTATTTCTTCCACCATTTCTGGGAGCAATATTTTGAAGACATATAAATGGGTATTGGGTGTACAAAGAGGTGTACACTGTGTCTATGAATATAGAGATAATGCATGAATGGACCATACAGTGAATAAATAATATAAGTGTTTCCACATTAAATAATGGATTGAATTGATATCTGAAAATATATAAAAAATCTTATATTGATATACAATCATTCATTCCAACCAGTTATACATATAATATTAATATTAGGGTTATGGTTGATCATGAAGATATGTTAGTTTTGCTACAAAAGTGATTATGGAAATCGAAAATAATGTGTTTGGAAAGAGTCAGTCACAATGCTGGCCATATGTGAACAAGGCCTCTGGCCTTGAGCTGGGGGTTCACAGAAATGTCTATATTTCTAAGATAAAGAAGTTACAAACTGGGCTCCATGGTAACAGCTGGCAAGGAAAAAAAGGGAAGAAAAAAGCTCTGCCCCTCCCAGGCGTCCTTAAAATGTTAACTTGCCCAGAATAGAGAAAAAAACCTGCTTTTTGTGAACTTCTGCAGACTGTGGAATTCTGAGCCCCTCCCTTACATGTTGGGTACAAAATTGTGAAACAACCTAAACTTGGGGTTCAGGGGATTAATTGATTACAACAGAAGCAATGCCCTCTAAACCGTTAAATGGTGAGGAAGCTCATTTCAATGAAAGCTCTGGACAACAGTCCAAATAGGACTGTTTCCCTGTCTTCGGTGCTATCTTAGGTGCCTTGCCTTGCCTTGTCCGTCCCTTTTCTTATGAAAAGACTAGTCAAGAAATATGGAGGAATACATGTGTTCTGAAGCAGGAAGTGATTGATAGTGAAAGAAATGCCTATAAATTTCCTAACTTGTGGATGAAATATATATCCTATGATGTGCATAAATTAAAGAAATAGTAATCTACCAGTGTTGAATAAAAATGAACGTCAAAATACACATCATGTCTGATTGGAATCTACTTGCATTGATGTTAATCTGGGTCAGTTACTGTAGAAATATTAGGATTTGTATGCACCATTCACTGAATTATTTTCAGTACTAGGAAACAAATATGTATTTCAGGTGAATGAATATTTCTAAGAATAACCTTGTGAAAAGTTGATTATAAATCCACATACATGAATATGAATGAATTTGGTGAGTGTAAAATAAGACACACATTTCATATTTTGAAAAATCTCGAGAGTGTATATATAAATATATGTATATATATATATATATATATAGATAGATAGATAGATAGATAGATATAGATAGATAGATAGATATAGATAGATATAGATATATATAGATAGATATATAGATCTAGATATATAGATATATAGATACACACACAGAGATACATTAAAAATAGCAATATATATGCCAATCAAAATTTATAATGAAATATATATCATCGACAGATCCAAAAATATTTATTTTACTGAACATGGATTTATGAATAATATTGTTCAAGTAGAAAGCTCACACATAATTTGAATTTTCAGTTCCAACATCGTTTAGGAAGAGTGATCCCTTACAATTTGTATCTGCCAAGTTAGCCACCTCACAAGAATGTGCGTGTGGTCCCAGGTAGGATTCTATGTGTGCATATAAAAATACAGGTGGTGAATAGGCTACAGAGAAAGGGAGACAGGAATTCACAGAATGGTTTACTTTAAAAAAAACATGTAGAACGATTTCAACAAAAAATTGACTAGATTTATAACTCCTACCATATTTAAGGCAAAAGGCAAGTCCAACTATACACCATGCCTCCTGTAATGCTTGTATTTTTATTCTGTTTGGTTTATTTTTCTCCATCTTATTAGTATTAGTAGTCAGAGTGTAGTAGGTTACGGGTTAGTGTCAGGGATTCAATATTTGGAATGGAAAATTAGAAAATGAATCCAATGTGTATGTAAATATGTGCTACAAAAAATGTTCCCACTCTCATCCAGAATAATGCCTTGACAGTACTTTCACCCCAACTAAAACACCATTAGAGGAGAAGAGTTAGAAAGTCAGTGAATACATATCTGGAATGGAATATGCTCAAGGTTTTGAAACCTTGGAGGTGGTAGAGGAGTTTCCAAATGTAAAGGACATGGTAAACACTCTACAAACATGGAGCTCTGCTGGCCTAAAGACTTCTTGAGAAACTGCCTGTGTGGTTGGGCACTTGAAATATATGTAGTTGTCAGGAGCTTTAGCTTCCCTTGTAGTGAGACGATCAAAGCTGGGTGTGCATCTATGTGACCTGGAGGACATGTTTTCTTATTTTCCAATGAAAATGAGGAAGCAGTGCTGAATTCCCTTTTAGTAGGTAACCTGTGGACACTGGGGGCTAAGTTTCTCCCTGTGTGGACTGTGAAGCCATTTGGTCATCCTGCAATTTTTTTGGTGTCTCTTGCTGCTGCACTGGGAGTTTGGTATTTGCTTCACAAAATACAAGGAGTTCAACTGTGTCACAGTGCTGGAGGGATTTCTGTCTGAGTGGTGGGTCAGGGTCTGCAGAAGAATGCACCAACCAGGCTTCTATCCCACATAGTTTGCTCCCTTGACCATAGCAACCTGTTTCTGAACATTGCCCTGAAACCTCTCCATATAACAAGATGCCTTTACAAAGAAGGGTCTTCTGTCTGCACCATGTCAGTCACAAGCCATTTGGAAGCCAAAAAGAGATCCATATTGCCCCACCACATGTTTTATCACACACCTGCCCAGCACTGTTCTAGCCCCACTACTCAGCCGGCTCCAACTTACTGGCATCTCTGTTCTACACCATTTTCATGAAACCCAGTCAATCAAGGCACTGTCTGGCATACTCAAGATCAACACCAGGACATCCAAAGGTTTTCCAGTGCTACCTGGTCATGGGAATTTGAAAAAAATTATGGTATCTATCTAGCCATTTTTCAAGGATGATGTTGGAGGCACTGTGGGTTTCAATATATTAAGGAACCGTTAAATGGTGAGGAAGCTCATTTCAATGAAAGCTCTGGAGAACTCTCACAGGCAAGGCTTCCCAAAGAATGGCCAAAAGGTCACATGAAGCCAGGCCTATTGAGGTCTACAATGTGAGGTCCGTGTGATATTTGACTCTCAACTATGGCTGCCAAGTTTTTCAGAATAAATTCATTTGGTATCCTGGCTGAGATTCCCAGTGATATGTGGAAAGCCAACCTGGGCCTAGATCTCAGTTTCCAAGGGCGACTCTTATGCGTGGCCTCCTAAAATCCCAACACAATTCATGGCAATACTTCTCTGATGTCTGTTCAAGAACTCAGTCTCTAAGAGGAATCACACCAGAGTTCAAGGCCAGGTGGACCTTGTCATTTCTTCCAACCACCACACAAATGACCACAATTAAATCCAAAACACTCCACACGGCCCTAATCTTCTTCCATATAGACACTCATCATAACCTTTGGCTGGAGTTTTCCACTAGGGGTGCAACCAAAGACAGTGTCCAAAAAATGCTCCCTTGCCTCTCATTTGTCTAAAGTCACTGTGGCCTCGACATCATTCCTGTGAACCAGGAGTGATCAAATAGGCCTGCCATTAATACTTTTCCACTTCTCCAACTTGAGGTCTCTGACTGTGGGGTTTAGATTCTTTATGTGAACTGGACTCATGAGAAAACCCAAGCACCTATGGGCTACCCTCTGCAGGGCCTTGAAGAATTCATTTGATCAAACGATCCCTATTCTCACTTGATGGAGGTCAGGAACCTTACAGAGGAAGGCGAGAGGCTTCATCCACAATGACTGCAATTTTTGCCATTTTGATTTTGGATGCACACATGGTATCTTTCTTTACATCTATCAGGAGTTGAGAATATAAGCCACAGCCTCACAGAGGGCTAAGAGGCTGATTCAGACACATATCTTTACAAAGCAATTAAGCAAAGAGCCACAGGGGATGCCCATTCATTTCCATTTGAAAACTGTTTCTTCAGGCTTCACAAACGTGTGGCCTGAGGCAAAGACCTTCCTGACATTCAGGGCAAAAGAACAATAGGTAAACAAAAGGCCGAAAGCAGGGTTTCTCCACTGAGACTTTCCTGGTCACACTGTATGTAAACAGAAATCTAAGTAAGATTTGAAGCCCAGAAAAGTATGAGGCCCTTGATTGGGAGACTTAGCTCTGAATTATGTCCTGCACAGATGTCTCAGATAAATTAATATACATTGGCATTGGACCTTGTACCTTGGGTGATTGAATGTCGAAGAGAACACCAATTCAAAAAAGGATAGTCAGTAGGATTTGGGAGATAGTAGGTATATTCAGAAAGAAGAGTGAGTATAGGATTTGGACCAAAAGTTATTTAGAAATTGGGTTTCAGGTAGAGAGTGAATGTAAATTTCAGCACATATGAACAGTCAGTCAAAATCATGAACCTGGGAAATTATGTAGGAAAGCATATATCAGTAGAGACTTTTGGATATCGGGCAAAGTAAAAGTGAGTAATAGGATTAGACATTTTCAACAGGGTTGAGTTTGAATATATAATCTTAGGAAGAAACACATATGTAGTCACCAATTGGATTGACATTTGAGAGCATTAGGCAACCTGGACATGGATGTTTTAGAAATACATGCTCACTATAAATTTAGGCTTTGGTACAATCAGAAATGTGACCTTTGCATTTTTTTTCCAGAATACTACTGTGATAAAATGTATATGTAGATCAGGTGACATGAATAACTTTTCCACCATTTCTGGGAGCAATATTTTTAAGGTGTATAAATGAGTATGGGGGTACAAATAGGTGTACCCTGTGTCTATGAATATATAGAGATAATGCAAGAATAGACCATACTATGAATAAATAATATAACTGGTTCCACTTTAAATAAAGATTGAATTGATATCGGAAAATATACAGGAATTCTTATATTGATATACAATCATTCATTCCAACCAGTTATACTTCTAATGGTAATATTAGGGTTATGTTTTATCATGAAGAGTGTGTGAGTTTTGCTTCAAAAGTGATTATGGAAAACGAAAATAATGTGTTTAGAAAGAAGTCTTATGAAAAGACCAGTCAAGAAACAAGGAGGAATACATGTTTTCTGAAGCAAGAAGTTATTGAAATTGAAACAAATGCCTTTAAATTTGCTAACTTGTGGATGAAATATATATCTTATGATGGGCATCAACTGAAGAAATAGTAATGTACCAGTGTTGACTAAAAATAAACATCACAATACACATCATGTCTCATAGGAATGTACTTGCATTGATGTTAAACTGTGTCAGTTACTGTAGAAATATTAGGATTCGTATGCACCATTCACTGAAGTTGGTTTTCAGTTCTAAGAAACAAATATGTATTTCAGGTAGATGAATTTTTCTGAGAATAAACTTTTGAAAATTTGTTTATAAATCCACATACAGTGAATATGAATGAACTTAGGGAGTGTACAATAAGACACATATATTTCATATTCTGAAAATAAAAAGTAGCAATATATATGCCAATCAAAATTCATCATAAAATATATATCATCCAATGATCCAAAAATATTCATTTTACTGAACATAGATTTATTTATCATGTTGTTTATCTACGAAGATCACCCATAGGTTGAATTTTCAGTTCTAACTGGGTTTAGGAGGAGTGATCTGTTATCCCAATTTGTATCTGCCCAGTCAGCCACCTCACAAGAATGTACATGTGATAACAGGTATGATTCTATATGTGCATATGAAAATACATGTGCTGAATAGGCTACAGAGAAAGGGAGAGAGGAATTCACCTATTTGTTAACTTTAAAATCACATGGAGAACTATTTCAACAAAAAAATTGAGTAGATTTAATACTACTACCCTATATAATGTAAACGGCAAGTCCAAGTATACACCATGCCTCCTCTGAACTGCTTTTATTTCTATTCTGTTTGGGTTATTTTTCTCCATCATATTTGAATTAGTAGTCAGAGTCTAGTAGGTTATGGGTTAATGTCAGGGTTCAGTATTATGAATGGAAAATAGGAAAATAAATTCAATGTATATGTAAATATGTACTACATAAAAATCTTCCCACTCTCATCCAGAACAATGACTTGACTTTACCTTCGCCCCAAGTAAAACACAATTAGAGTGGAAGAGTTACAAAATCTGTGAATACATATCTGGAATGGAATATGCTTAAGAGTTTACAACCATGAAGGTGGTAGAGGAGTTTCCAAAAGTAAGGGACAGGGTAAATACTCCACAAACATGGAGCTCTGCTGGACTAAAGACTTCTTGAGAAACTGCCTCTGAGTTTGGGCACTTGAAATATTTGTTGTTTTCAGGAGCTTTAGCTTCCTTTGTAGAGAGACCATCAAAGCTGGGCATGTATCTAAGTGATCTGGAGGACATGGTTTCTTATTTTCTAATGAACATATGGGAGCAGTGCTGAATTCTCTCTTTGTAGGTAAACTGTGGCCACTGGGGGCTAAGTCTGTCTCCGTGTGGACTGTGAAGTCTTTTGGTCATCCTCCACTTGTCGTGGTGTTTCTTGCTGCTGCAATGTGAGTTTGGTATTTGCTTCACAAAATACAAGGAGTTCAACTGGAACACAGTGCTGGAGGGAGTTCGGTCATGTGTGGTTTTTCAGGGTCTGCAAGAGAATGCACAGAACAGGCTTCTATCCCACATAGTTTTCCCCATTGACCATAGCAACCCGATTCTGAACAATGCCCTGAAACCTCTCAATATAAAAAGATGCCTTTACATAAAAGGGTCTGCTGGCTGCACCATGTCAGTCACAATCCATTTGTAGGGTAATGGCAGATCCCCATGAACCCACCATGCATGGTTAATCACACACCTCCCCACCACTGCTCTAACCCCACTACTTAGCGTGCTCCAATTTCCTGGCACCTCAGTTCTACACCATCAAGGCACTGTCTAGTACACTCTTGATCAGGAACAGGACATTAAAAGGTGCTCCAGTGCCACCTTGTCATGGGAAATTTAAAAATTTCGTGGTATTTATCTATCCATTTTTCAAGGATAAAATTGGAAGCACTGTGGTTTTCAAGTCATTCAGGAACCATTAAATGTTTAGGAAGCTCATTTCAATGAAAGCTCTGGAAAACTCTCCCAAGCACGGCTTCTCAAAAAGTGGCCAAACGGTCAAATGAAGCCAGGCCCATTTAGGTCTACAATGTGAGGTCTATGTATGTTTTGACTCTCAACTATGGCTGGCAAGTCTTTCAGAATAAAATCATGAGATATCCTGTCTGAGATTCCCAGTTTTTTGTGGAAAGCCACCCTGGGCATAGATCTCATGTTTTAAGGGCGAATGTCATGTGTGGTCTCCTAAAACCACAACACAATTCATGGCAATATTTCTCTGAGGTCAGTTCCAGATCTCAGTCTCTAAGTGGAATCACAGCAGAGTTCAAGCCCAGGTGGACCCAGTCATCTCTTCCAACTGCCACACAAATGACCACAATTAAAACCAAAACACTCCCACATGGCCCTCATCTTCTTCCATATAGACACTACTCATTACCTCTGGCTGGAGTTTTCCATGAGGGGCGAAGCCCAAGACATTGCCCGTCTTTTCCCTAAAATCAGGGTGGCCTGAACACCCCTCCTGTGAACCAGGAGGGATCAAATATGCCTTCCATTAATACTGCTCTGCTTCTCCAATTTGAGGCCTACTGACTGTCGGGTATAGATTCTTTATGTGATTTGGAGACATGACAAAACACAAGCATGTATGGGCTAGCCTCTGCAGTGCTTTGAAGAACTCATTTGTTTCAAAGGATCACTATTCTCACTTGATGGAGGTAAGGAACCTAACAGAGGAAGGCGAGAGACTTCATCAACAATGACTGATCTTTTTCCATTTTGGTTTTGGATGCACACATGGGATCTTTCTTTTGATCCAACAGGTGCTGAGATCTAAGCCACAGCCTCACACAGGGCCAAGAGGATGATTCAGACATATCCGTTTCCAAAGCAATTCACAAAGAGTCACAGGTGATGCCCATTCATTTCCATTTGAAAACTGTTTTCTTCAGGCTTCACAAAGGAGTGGCCTGAGGCCAAGACCTTCCTCACATTCAGTGGAAGAGAAGAATTGGTTAGCAAAAGGCCCAAAGCAGGGTTACTCCACTGAGGCTTTCCACGTCACTCTGGTATCTGAGTTTTCTGAGATGCTCGCCATTCCTTTAGCTATTCAGTACATGGCTATGTCACAGAGCTTGGAGGTGGTACATTTTTTGGACACAAAACCATGAGCCAATTCCGGAGAGTGGACAGAATCAGGAAGAAAACAGGACCTTAGGAAAATTGTAGGTGTTGCCCATCCATAAGGGAAGCGACAGTCCATTCATCAATCGGGCAGGATGAATGCTGGGAAGCTTTCTACTAAAGAGGACACATCCATTGATGCATTCTATTTTCTAATATCTACAACCATGAACACAGTGGGATACACAGACATAGAAACACTCACCTTGTCAAAAGACTTACTAGAAACAGTCCACTCCAAACCAAATAAACCTCCTTTCCTACCTATTCTTAGAACATGAGACAAAACCACAAACTAACACCCACACCCACAAAGGCACCTCCTTTCCCCAAGTAGGTCTGTGACTATCCAGAGTGTCCTCTGACTGGTGGGCCATACTACGTTTCCCTGAAATGGCCTGTCCTGTCTCAAATCTGATCTCATTGGACAACTCTGTGAAGTTGTCAGGAGCCAGCGGTGAGCCACTACCTGCTTTCTCAGGAAAGGCCCCTCTGCAGAGCTCTCCTGAAATTTGGCCATCCTCATATCAGTAGGTACCAAGAAAGATTGACTCTGTTCTTGGTAAATCCAAACATGTGAGCCCACTGGGAATGGTACTTGGACTGGCTCTGGGTGCATGGCTTCCTGGATCCCAATTTCAGAGAGTTCTATCACCAAGGAAGTGAAGAAGGTCACTTCCTTTATGAACTGAATGAGGTCACTGCTTTGGCAACCAATTTGTCCTAACATTTGCTTCCAAGGTTCTCCTGAGAACGAGGCTGCCCCTACTTCCTGTGACACTTTCACAACTGTGAATTGTATATCAACCATAGGCACCCGGGAACAGCTCTCCACACAGGCCTGGTTTGGTCCATCTTGTCAACATTAAGAAGAGTGAGGCTGATTCTGACACATCCCTTCATCCTGACCAGGTTGTTTGCCATGAAAGATGAGTTCTGCTCTCTCAGGTCCTTCATAGCTGCCTACATCTTCTCCAGGGATCATTTCTGCATGGAACTTTGAGGTTCTCAGTAGCTGGAAGATCCCCTACATTTATATATTGGAAGACCAATTCTGTCCCTCCTCTTCTGTAAAGTTAGATTGAGGGACCATTGTATGGTTAAGGTTAATAACAGGTTCCATTTGGTTTAGAAATCATTCTGCGGGATGAATAATGATATTGTGATTTTGCAATATTTACAAGAATATATAGGTGAAATATAAGTATGAACACAGAAATCTAGGTAATTTTTAAAGCCCAGAAGGGCATTGTGCCCATGATTTGGATTCTTAGCTTTAAATTATGTTCTGCACAGGTGTCTCAGATAAATCGATATACAATGTCATAGGACCTTGTCCCTTGGATGATTGAATGTCAAAGACAAAATCCAGTCAAAAAGGGATAGTTGGTGGATTAAGATGATAGTCAGTAGGTTTATAATGAAGAGTGTGTATAGGATTTGGACCAAAGATATTTAGCAATACGGGTTTGGGTAGAGAGTGAAAGTAAATGTCAGCACATTTGAAGAGTCGGTCACAATGATTAACTGGGGAAAAAATATAGAAAAAAAAGATATCAATGAAGACATTCGGAAATCAGGCAATGTATAAAGTGAGTGATAGGATTAGACATTTTCAACAGGGTTGAGGTTGAATATGTAATTTCAGGAATAAACAAATATATATTCACCAATAGGATTGATATTTGAGAGCATTAGGCAACCTGGACATGGATGTTTTTAGTAATCCATGCTCACTTTCCATTTAGGATTTGGTACAATCATAAGTGTGACCTTGCTTTTTGTTTCCACAATATTACTGTGATAAAATTTATATAGAGATCAGGTGACATGAGTATTTCTTCCACCATTTTGAGGAGCAATATTTTGAACACGAATAAATTAGTATTGGGGGTACAAATAGGTGTAGTCTGTGTTATATGAATATAGAGAAAATGCATGAATAGACCATACTCTGAATAAATAATATAACTGGTTCCAAATTTAAATAATGGATTGAATTGATATCTGAAAATATATAGGAAATGTTATATTGATATTCATACATTCATTCCAACCTGTTATACATCTAATGGTAATATTAGTGTTATGGTTTATCATGAAGTGTGTGTGACTTTTGCCTCAATAGTGGTTATGGAAATCCAAAATTATGTGTTTAGAAAGAAGTCTCATAAAAAGACTAGTCAAGAAACATGGAGGAATACATGTGTTCTGAAGCAGGATGTGATGGAAAGTGAAAAAAATTCATATAAATTTGCTAACTTATGGATTAAATATATACCCTATGATGTGCATAAACTGAAGAAATAGTAATTTACCAGTGTTGAAAAAAAATGAACGTCAAAATACATATCATGTCCCATAGGAATCTACTTGCATTGATGTTAAACATGGTCAGTAACTGTAGAAATATTAGGATTTGTATGCACAATTCACTGTAGTTAGTTTTCAGTACTAGGAAACAAATATGTATTTCAGGTGGATCAATATTTCTGAAAATAATCTTGTGAAAAGTTGATAATAAATCCACATACATGAACATGAATGAATTGAGGGAGTGTATAATAAGACACATATATTTTATATTTTGAAAAATCTGGACAGTAAATAAATATATATATATATATATATATATATATATATATATATATATATATATATATATATATATATATATATTTATACCGACACACACACACACACACACACAGACATTTAAAAGTAGCAATATATGCCAATCGAAATACATCATGAAATATATATCATCCACAAATCCAAAAATCTTCATTTTACTGAACATAGATTTATGTATAATGTTGTTCAACTAGGAAGCTCACCCATAGTTTGAATTTTAATTTCCAAAAGCGTTTAGGAGGAGTGATCTCTTCTCACAATTTGTATCTGCCATGTCAGCAACCTCATAAGTATTTACTTGTGATACCAGGTAGGATTGTATATGTGCATATAAAAATACATGAGCTGAATAGGGTACAGAGAAATGGAGACAGGAATTCACATATTTGTTAACTTTAAATACACATGAATAGAAGGAGGGACAGAGCCACCAACCGCACCTGCAAGGTAGGCGGACCATCCACCCACCGGTAGAACAGGCCTAGCGGCCCGCCAATCATAAAAGACACATCGCACTGTTTGGGGAAAGGGCAGAGCCACCGCCGGGCTGCAAGGTACGCGGACCTGCGACCCACAGGCAGAACAGGCCCAGAAAACCGCGGTGGGGCAGAGGCGCCCCTTGCGTCGTCAAGGTTGGTGAACAGCAACCCACCGGCAGAACAGGCCCAGCGGCCTTCAGAGGGGCAGAGACGCCCCCCGTGCCTGCGAAGTAGGTGGACCTGCGAACATGGACAGACCAGGCCCAGGGGCCCGACAGGGTGGCAGACACATCACCAGGTTGGGGGAGGTTCCGAGCTGCCGCCTGTGCAGGTGGACTTCTGACCCATCGGCACAAGAGGCCCTGTGACTTGCCAGCGTGTTAGACACATCACCCCGGTTTGGGAAGGAGTAGAGCCGCCACCCGCGGCTGCAAGGTAGACCGACCTTCAACCCACAGACAGAAGAGGCCCAGCGTCATGCGGAGGGGCAGAGCCAACAATCGCACCTGCAGGGTAGGTGGACCTGTGACCCACTGGCAGAACAGGCCCAGCGCCAGCAGAGGGGTAGAGCTGCTGCCCGCTCCTCCAAGGTAGGAAGACCTGCTACCGACCGGCAGAACAGGCCAAGCAGCCTGCTGGTGAGGTAGGCACATTGCCCGATTTGGAGGAGGGGCAGAGCCATGGCCTGCGCCTGTGAGGGAGACTTTGCAACTATAAAAGAGCAGTATAAATATTTAGGGATAAAATTCAATAACACAACAATTTGAACAAACAGAAAGATACGCGAACAGTATGAAAAGACAAGGAAAGAAAGGACAACAAGCAATGAAGGTCAACTCAACATTAGAAGAGGTAATACCTGCAGCAGATGGAATGTCAGATAAAGAATTCAAAACATACATGCTTCAGATGATCTGGAGTCTCAAGGAAGTCATTAGACAGCAAAATCAGACAATGAAAGATCACTTTGACAATGAATTACATAAACAAATCCAAGAAGCAAAAGATCAACTATACAGGGAGATAGAGGTTATAAAAAACAAACAAACAGAAATCATAGAAATGCAGGAAGCAATAAACCAACTTAAAAACTCAATTGAGAATACTACCAGCAGAGGAGATCACTTAGAAAATGGAACATCAGACAATGTATTTCAACTTGAAAAGAACCGAGACAGCTAGCAAGACTGTTAAGAAACCATGAGCAGAACATCCAAGAAATATGGGATAACATAAAGACACCAAACTTAAGAATCATTGGGATACAGGAAGGTATAGAGGTCCAAACCAAAGGAATGAGAAATCAATTCAATGAAATAATATGGGAAAACTTCCCAGACTTGAAGAATGAGACAGAATCCCAAATCCTAGAAGCCTACAGGATCCCGAATGTGCAAAATCATAAGAGATCCACATTTAGACATATTATAATGAAGATGCCAAACATACAGAATAAGGAGAGGATTTTAACAGCTACAAGAGAAAGGAAGCAGATTACATTTAGGGGTAAACCAATCATTATAACAGCTGATCTTTCAACACAGACTCTGAAAGCTAGAAGATCCTGGAATAACATTTTTCCAAAGCTGAAAGAAAATGGGTTTCAACCAATAATTGTGCATCCAGCGAAATTAAGCTTCAGGATGGAAGATGAAATTAAAACCTTCCATGATAAACAAAATTTAAAAGAATTTGCAGCTAGAAAACCATCTCCTCAAAACATCCTCGGCAAAAGATGATCGGAAGAGGAAATGGAAAATAACAATGAAAACCAACAGTGGGAGGTACTACAGTAAAGGGGGGAAAATAATCAAAGAAAAACAAACCATGCTTAGTAACATAAATAAACAAATATGGCTGGAAGAACAACCCATATCTCAATAATAACCATAAAAGTAAATGGCTTAAACTCACAAATTAAGAGACACAGGATAGTAGAATGAATCACAAAACAAGACCCAACAATATGCTGCCTACAGGAGACGCAATTGATTGGAAAAGACGTACATAGACTGAAGGTGAACAGTTGAGAAAAATCATATCACTCATATGGACTTCAGAAACAAGCAGGAGTGTCCATACTCATATAAAATAAAATAGATTTCAAGCCAAAGTTTATCAAAAGGGATAAAGAGGGACACTACATACTGCTCAAGGGAAGCATACACCAACAAGACATAACAATCATAAATGTATATGCCCCAAACAATGGTGCAGCTATGTTCACTAAACAAACTCTTCTCAAGTTCAAGAGTCTAATAGACCACCATACAATAATCATGGGAGACTTCAACACACCTCTCTCACTACTGGACAGATCTTCCAAACAAAAGTTGAATAAGGAAACAATAGAAATCAATAACACAATTAATAAATTGGACTTAATTGACATATATAGAATATACCACCAAACAACAAGCAGTTACACTTTTTTCTCAGTAACACATAGATACCTCTCAAAAATACATCATATATTATGTCACAGGGCAACTCTTAGAAAATATAAAGGACTACAGATAATACCAGGCATCTTATCTGATCATAATGGAATGAAACTGAAAATCAATGGTAAAAGAAGGAAGGAAAATTCATCCATCACTTGGAGAATGAACAATAGACTACTGAATGATCAATGGGTTATCGAAGACATCTAGGAGGAAAATAAAAAATATCTTAGAGATAAATGAAAAGACAGACTGAACATATCAGAATCTAGGGGACACATTGAAAGCAGTTCTAAGAGGAAAATTCATTGCCTGGAGTACTTTCCTAAAAAAGGAAAAAGACAACAAATAAAAGATCTCATGGTTCATCTCAAAATTCTAGAAAAACATGAGAAAACAACAGCAAAAGAAGTTGAAGGCAAGAAATTGTTAAAATCAGAGCTGAAATTAATAAAATTGAAACAAAAGAAACAATTGAAAAATTGACAAAACTAAAAGTTGATTCTTTGAAAAAATAAATAAAATCGACAGACCCTTAGCCATGTTAAGGAAGAGAAGAAGAGAGAGAACTCAAATTACTAGCATACGGGATGAAAATGGCAATATCATAACAGACACTTCAGAAATACAGAAGATAATCAGAAATTATTTTGAATCCTTATACTCCAATAAATTAGAAGATAGTGAAGGCATCAATAAATTACTTAAGTCATATGATCTGCCCAGATTGAGTCAGGGGGATATAGATAACCTAAACAGACCAATATCAATTGAGGAAACAGAAGAAATCATCCAAAGACTACCAACTAAGAAAAGCCTAGGATTGGATATATATACAGCAGAGTTTTACAAAACCTTTAAAGCGGAACTAATACCAATAGTTTTCAAGATATTTCAGGAAATAGAAAAAGAGGGACAACTTCCAATTTTATTCTAGGAGGCCAATATTACCCTGATTCCTAAACCAGACAAAGACACTTCAAAGAAACAAAACTACAGACCAATATCTCTAATGAACCTAGATGCAAAAATTCTCAATAAAATTCTGGCAAATCAGACACAAAAACATATTAAAAAAATGTGCAACATGATCAAGTAGGATTCATCCCTGGGATGCAAAGCTGGTTCAATATATGGAAATCAATAATTGTTATTCACCACTTCAATAGACTTAAAAATAAGAACCATATAATCATCCCGATATATGCAGAAAAAAACATTCGACAAAGTACAGCAACCCATTCTGTTCAAAACTCTAGAAAAACTAGGGATAATAGGAACATACCTCAATATTGTAAAAGCAATCTTTGCTAAGCCTCAGGCCAGCATCATTCTAAATTGATAAAAACTGAAGGCATTCTCTCTAAAATCTGGAACAAGATAGGGATGCCCTCTCTCAACACTTCTGTTCAACATAGTTTTCGAAACACTCACAAGAGCAATTAGAAAAATGAAAGAAATTAAAGGCGTAAAAAAAAGGAAAAGAAGAACTTAGATTATCACTATTTGTAGCTGACATGATTATGTACCTAGCAGACCCAAAAGGGTCTACAAAAACCTATTAGAGCTAATAAATGAATTCAGCAAAGTGGCAGGATATAAAATCAACAAGCATAAATCAAAGTAATTCCTGTATATCAGTGACAAATCCTCTGAAATGGAAATGAGGAAACCACTCCACTCAGAATATCCACAAAAAAATAAAATACTTGGGAATCAACCTAACAAAAGAGGTGAAAGACTTACACAATGAAAACTACAGAACCCTAAAGAGAGAAATAGAAGAAGATCTTAGAAGATGAAAAAATGTACCCTGTTCATGGATACGCAGAACTAACATCATCAAAATGGCGATATTCCCAAAAGTTCTCTGTAGGTTTAATGCAATGCCAATCAAAATCACAACGGCATTTCTTGTAGAAATAGATAAAACAATAATGAAATTCATATGGAAAAATAAAAGACTTAGAATAGCAAAAATAATGCTAAGCAGGAAGTGTGAATCAGGCGGTAGAGCGATACCAGACCTCAAACTATACTACAGAGCAATACTAACAAAAAGAGCATAGTACTGGTACCAAAATAGGTGGTTGGACTAATGGTACATAATAGGGGACACAGAAACAAATCCACAAAACCACAACTGTCTTATATTTGATAAAGGGGCTAAAAGCATGCAATGGAGGAAGGATAGCATCTTCAAAAACTAGTGCTGGGAAAACTGGAGTTCCATATGTAACAAAATGAAACTGAATCCCTTTCTCTCGCCATACACAAAAGTTAAGTCAAAATTAATCAAACAGCTTGATATCAAATCAGAGACATGGCTTCTGATAGAAGAAAACCTTGGCTACGATGTACATACTGTGGGGTCGGGCTCCAAATTCCTCAATAGGACACCCATAGCACAAGAGTTAATAACTAGAATGAACAAATGGGACTTACTCAAACTAAATAGATTTTTCTCAGTAACAAAAACAATAAGAGAGGTAATTAGAGAGCCTACATCCTGGGAACAAATCTTACTCCTCACACTTCAGAGAGAGCCCTAATTTCCAAAGTATACAAGGAACTCAAAAAATTAAACAATAAGAAAACGAATAATGCAATCAACAAATGGGCCAAGGACCTGAACAGACACTTCTCAGAGGAGGACATACAATCAATCAACAAGTCCATGAAAAAATGTTCACCATCTCTTGCAGTCAGAGAAATGCAAAACAAATCCACCCTAAGATACCATCTCACTCCAGTATGAGTGGCAGCCAATATGAAGTCAAACAACAACAAGTGGTGGCGAGGATGTGGGGAAAAGGGTACACCTGTACATTGCTGGTGGGACTGCAAATTGGTGCAGCCAATTTGGAAAGAAGTATGGAGATTTCTTGGAAAGCTGGGAATGGAAACATCATTTGACCCAGCTATTTTTCTTCTCAGTCTATTCGCTAAAGACCTAAAAAGAGCATCGTACAGGGACACTGATAAATCGATGTTCCTAGCAGCACAATTCACAATAGGAAGACTGTGGAACCAAACTCGGTGCCCTTCAAAAGATGAATGGATAAAAAAAAATTGTGGCATTTATACACAATGGTGTATTATTCTGAATTAAAAAATGACAAAATCATAAAATTTGCAGAGAAATGGATGGCATTAAACAGATTATGCTAAGTGAAGAGAGCAAAAGCCTAAAAAACAAATGCCAAATGTTTTCTTTGATATAACGAGAGTAACTAAGAACAGAGTTGGGAGGAAGAGCATGAGAAGAAGATTAACATTAAACAGGGGTGACAGGTGGGAATGAAAGGAAAGAGAAGGGAAATTGCATGGAAATGGAAGGAGATCACAATGGTTATACAAAATTAAATACAAGAGGAAATGAGAAGAAAGGGGAATAAAACAAGGGGAAGAAATAAATTACAGTAGGTGGTGTAGAGAGAGAAGATTGGAGGGAAGGGGATGGGAGATAGTAGATAGGAAAGACAGCAGAATACAACAGACACTATAGCAATATGTAAAACAGTGGATGTGTAACCAATGGGATGCTGCAATCTGTATACGGGGAAAAATGGAAGTTCATAACCCACTTGAATCAAAGTGTGAAGTATGATATGTCAAGAACTATGTAATGCTTTGAAGATCCAACAATAAAAATTAAAGGAAAAAAAAACTCATGGAGAACTATTTCAATAAAAATTGACTAGATTTATAACACCTACACTTTATCATGCAAAAGGAAGTCCAACTATACACCATGCCTCCTCTGAACTTCTTGTATTTCTATTCTGTTTGGGTTATTTTTCTCCATCATATTAGGAATAGTAGTCTGAGTCTAGTAGGGTATGCGTTAGTGTCAGAGATTCAGTATTTCGAATGGAAAATAGGAAAATGAATCCAATGTGTATGCAAACATGTGCTGCATGAAAATCTTCCCACTCTCATCCACAACAATGCCTTCACGTCATCTTCGCCCCAAATAAGAAACAATTAGAGGAGAAGAGTTAGAAATTCTGTGAATATATATCTGGAATAGAAAATGCTCAGGAGTTCACAAACTTAGATGTAATAGAGGAGTCTTCCAACGTAAGGGACAGGGTAAACACTCCAGAAATATGGAGGTCTGCTGGCCTAAAAAATTCTTGAGAAACTACCTCTGAGGATGGGCACTTGAAATATATGTTGTTGTAAGGAGTTTTAGCTTCCTTTGTATAGAGACCATCAAAGCTGGGTCTGCATCTATGTTTCCTGGAGGACATTCTTTCTTATTTTCCTATGCACATGAGGCAGCAGTGCTGAATTCTCACGTTGTAGGTAAATTGTGGCCACTGGGGGCTAAGTGTCTCCCAGTGTGGACAGTGAAGCTTTTTGGTCATCCTCAACTTTTCGTGGTTTTTTCCTGCTGCTGCACTGGGAGTTTGGTATTTACTTTATGAAATACAAGGAGTTCAACTGGGACACAGTGCTGGAGGGAGTTCTGTCACGTGTGGTTTTTCAGGGTCTGCAAGAGAATGCAACAATCAGGCTTCATTCCCACATAGCTTGCCCCCTTGTCCATAGCAACCTGATTCTGCACATTGCCCTGAAAACTATCCATATAACAAGATGCCTTTACATTCAAGGGTCTCCTCACTGCACCGTGTCAGTGTCAATCCATTTGGAAATCAATGGCAAATCCACATGGCCCCACCACAGATGATTTATCACACACCTGCACACCACAGCTTTGGCCCCACTACTCAGGAGGGTCCAACCTATTGGCAACTCTGTTCTGCACAATTTTCCTTAAAATTGTGCCCACAATGGCACCTCCTTCCCCCAAGTAGGACTGTGACTATCTGGAGTGTCCTCTGACTGGTGGGCCATAAGATTTTCCCCCGAAATGGCCTGTCATGTCTCAGATCTGGTCTCCTTTGCCAACTCTGTAAAACTTTGAGGAGTCAGCGGTTAGCCACTACCTGCAATCTCAGGAAAAGACCCTCTTCAGAGCTCTACTGGCAATTGGCCCTCCTCACATCAGTAGTTACCAAGAAGGACTGACTCTGTACTTTGTAAATCCAAAAAAGTGGGCCCACTGGGACTGGTACTGCGACTGGCTCTGGGTACCTGGCTTCTTGGATCCCAAGTTCATAGAGTTCCGTCACCAAGGTAGTTAGGTAGGTCACTTCCTTCAGGAACTGAATGAGGTCGCTGCCTTGGCAACCACTTTGTCCTAACAGTTGCTTCCATGGGTCCCATGAGATGGAGGCTGCCCCTACTTCCTGTGAAAATTTGACTACTTAGAATGGAATATCAACAATAGGCACGTGGGAACAGCTGTACACGCAGGGCTGGTTTGGTCCATCTTCTCTATATTAAGAAGAGAGAGGCTGATTCAGACACATCCCTTTTTCCTGTCCAGGTCGTTTGCCATGGAAAATGGCTTTTGCTCTCTCAGGTGCTTCATAGCTGCCTACATCTTCTCCAGGGATCATTTCTGCATGGAACTTTGAGGTTCTCAGTAGTTTGCAGATAACCTACATTCCTTTATTGTAAGTCGAACTCTGTCCCTGCTCTTTTGTAATGTTAGATTGAGGCAACAGTATAGAACTCAATAACACAATTAATAACATAGACTTAATTGACATATACAGAATAAATCACCCAACATCAAGCAGTTACACTTTTTTATCAGCAGCACATGGATCCTTCTCAAAATAGATCATATATTACATCACAGGGCAACTCTTAAACAATATAAAGGAGTAAAGATAATGCCATGCATCTCATCTGATCATAATGGAATGAAACTGAAAATCAATGATAAAAGAAGTAAAGAAAAATCATGCATCACTTGGAGAATAAACAATAGGTTACTGAATGATCAATGGGTTTTAGAAGACATCAAGGAGGAAATTAAAAAATTCTTAGAGATAAATGAAAACACAGACACAACATATCAAAATCTATGGGACACATTGAAAGCAGTTTTAAGACGAAATTTCATTGCTTGGAATTCATTCCTTAAAAAAAGAAAAAAAACAACAAATTAATGATCTCATACTTCATCTCAAAACCCTAGAAAAAGAAGAAGAAAACAACAGAAAAAGAAGTAGAAGGCAAGAAATAATTAAAACCAGAGCTGAAATTAATGAAATCAAAACAAAAGAAACAATTGAAAAAATTGACAAAACTTAACGTTGGTTCTTTCAAAAAATAAATAAAATCGACAGAACCTTAGACATTTTAATGAAGAGAAGAAGAGAGAGAACTCAAATTACTAGCATACGGGATGAAAAAGACAATATCACAACAGACACTTCAGAAATACGGAAGATAATCAGAAAATATTTTGAATCCTTATACTCCAATAAAATAGATAATAGTGAAGGCATCGATAAATTTCTTAAGTCATCTGATCTGCCCAGATTGAGTCAGGAGGATATAGACAACCTAAACAGACCAATATCAATGGAGGAAATAGAAGAAACCATCCAAAGACTATCAACTAATTAAAGCCCAGGACCGGATGTGTATACAGCGGAGTTTTAAAAAACATTTAAATAGGAATTAATACCAATACTTTTCAAGCTATTTTAGGAAATAGAAAAAGAGGGAGAACTTCCAAATTCATTCTACGAGGCCAACATCACCCTGAATCCTAAACCAGAGAAACTCACTATAAAGTAGCAAAACTACAGACCAATATCTCTAATGAACCTAGGTGCAAAAATCCTCAATAAAATTCTGATGAATCGGATACGAAAACATATCAAAAAATTGTGCACCATGAGCATGTAGGATTCATCCATGGGATGCAAGGTTCGTTCAATATACAGAAATCAATAAATGTTATTTCCCACATCAATAGACTTAGAAATAAGAACTATATGATCATCTCGATAGATGCAGAAAAAGCATTCAACAAAGTACAGCATCCCTTTATGTTCAAAACTCTAGAAAAACTAGGGATAACAGGAACCTACCTCAATACTGTAAAAGCAATCTATGCTAAGCCTCAGGCTAGCATCATTCTGAATGGAGAAAAATTGAAGGCATTCCCTCTAAAATCTTGAACAAGACAGGGATGCCCTCTCTCACCATTTCTGTTCAACATAGTTCTAGAAACACTGGCCAGAGCAATTAGACAGACAAAAGAAATTAAAGGAATAAAAATAGGAAAAGAAAAACTTAAATTATCACTATTTGCAGATGACATGATTCTATACCTAGCAGACCCAAAAGGGTCTACAAAGAAACTATTAGAGATAATAAATGAATTCACCAAAGTGGCTGGATGTAAAATCAACATGCACAAATCAAAGGCATTCCTGTATATCAGTGAAAAATTGTCTGAAATGGAAATGAGGACAACCACTCCATTTACAATATCCTCAGAAAAAATAAAATACTTGGGAATCAACCTAACAAAAGAGGTGAAAAACTTATACAATGAAAACTACAGAACCCTAAAGAGAGAAATAGAAGAAGATTTTAGAAGATGGAAAAATATACCTTGTTCATGGATAGGCAGAACTAACATCATCAAAATGGCGATATTACCAAAAGTTCTCTATAGGTTTAATGCAATGCCAATCAAAATCCCCACGGCATTTCATGTAGAAATAGAGAAAGCAATCATGAAATTCATATCGAAAAATAAAAGACCCAGAATAGCAAAAACAATGCTAAGCAGAAAGTGTGAATCAGGCGGTATAGCAATACCACACATCAAACTATACTACAGAGCAATAGTAACACAAAGAGCATGGTACTGGTACCAAAACAGGTGGGTGGACCAATGGTACAGAATAGAGGACACAGAAACCAATCCAAAAAACTACATACTATCTTATATTTGATAAAGGGGCTAAAAGCATGCAATGGAGGAAGGATAGCATCTTCAACAAATGGTGCTGGGAAAACTGGAAATTCATATGAAAAAAAATGAAACTGAATCCCTTCCTCTCGACATGCACAAAAGTTAACAAAAAATGGATCAAGGAGCTTGATATCAAATCAGAGACACGGCGTGTGATAGAAGAAAATGTTGGCTACGATCTACATACTGTGGGGTCGGGCTCTAAATTCCGCAATAGGACACCCATAGCACAAGAGTTAATAACAAGAATAAAGAAATGGGACTTAATCAAACTTAATTTTTTTTCTCAGCAAAAGAAAGAATAAGAGAGGTAAATAGGGAGCCTACATCCTGGGAACAAATCATTACTCTTCACCCTTCAGATAGAGCCCTAATATCCAGAGTATACAAAGAACTCAAAAATTAGACAATAAGATAAAAAATAACCCAATCAACAAATGGCCCAAGGACCTTAACAGACACTTCATAGAGGAGGAATACAATCAATCAACAAGTACATGAAAAAATGCTCACCATCTCTAGCAGTCAGAGAAATGCAAATCAAAACCACCATAAGATACCATCTCACTCCAGTAAGATTGGCAGCCATTATGAAGTCAAACATCAACAAGTTTTGGCGAGGATGTGTGTAAATGGGTACACATGTACATTTCTGGTGGGGCTGCAAATTGGTGCAGCCAATTTTGAAAGCGGTATGGAGATTTCATGGAAAGCTTGAAATGGAACCCACCACTTGACCCAGCTACTACTCTTCTCGGTCTATTTCATAAAGACCTAAAAAGAGCATGGTACATGGACACTGCTACATTGATGTTCATAGCAGCACGATTCACAATAGCAAGAGTGTGGAACCAACCTAGATGCCCTTCAATAGACGAATGGTTAAAAAATGTGGCATTAATTCACAATGGAGTTTTACTCAGCATTAAAAAATGACAAAATCATAGAATTTGCAGGGAAATGAATGGCATTAGAGCAGATTATGCTAAGTGAAGGAAGCCAATCCCTAAAAAACAAATGCCAAATGTCTTCTTTGATATAAGGAGAGTAACTAAGAACAGAGTAGGGATAAAGAGCATGAGAAGAAGATTAACATTAAACTGGGATGAGAGGTAGGAGGGAAAGGGAGAGAGAAGGGAAATTACATGGAAATGGAAGAAAACCCTCAGGGTTATACAAAATTACGGACAAGAGGAAGTGAGGGGAAAGGGGAAAATACAAGGGGGAAAAATAAATTACAGTATAGGGGGTAGAGAGAGAAGATGGGAGGGGAGGGGAAGGGAGGGGGGATAGTAGAGGATAGGAAAGGCAGCAAAATACAACAGACACTAGTATGGCAATATGTAAATCAATGGATGCGTAACTGATATGATTTTGCAAACTATATACGGGATAAAAATGGGAGTTCATAACTCACTTGAATCAAAGTGTGAAATATGATATATCAAGAACTATATAATGTTTTGAACAACAAACAACAAAAGTTAAAAAAACACATGGAGAACTATTTCAACAAAAAATTGACTAGATTTATAACTCCAATTCTACATAATGCAAAAGGCAAGTCCAATTATACACCATGCCTCCTCTGAAATGCTTGTATGTCTATTCATTTTGGGTTATTTTTCTCCATTATATTAGGATTAGGAGTCAGAATATAGAGTCTAGTAGGGTATGGGTTAGTGTGAGTGATTCAGTATTTCGAATGAAAATTAGGAAAATGAATCCAATGTTTATGCAAATATGTGCTAAAAATAATCATCCCACTCTCATCAAGAACAATGCCTTGACATTACCTTCGCCCCAAGTTAGACACAATTAGAGGAGAAGAGTTAGAAAATCTATGAATACTTATCTGGAATGGAATATGCTCAGGAGTTCACAACTTTGGGGGTGGTAGAAGAGTTTCCAAAAGTAAGGGACAGGGTAAACACTTCACAAACATGGTGCTCTGCTGACCGGAAGACTTATGAGAAACTGCCTCTGAGTTTGGGCACTGGAAATATATGTTGTAGTCAGGAGCTTTAGCTTCCTTTGCAGTGAGACCATCAAAGCTGGGTCTGCATCTATGTAACCTGGAGCACATGTTTTCTTATTCTTTAATGAACATGAGGCAGTAGTGCAGAATTCTCTCTTTTTATGTAAACTGTGGCCAATGGGGGCTAAGTGTCTTCCTGTGTGGACTCTGAAGCCATGTGGTCATCCTCCATTTTTCATGGTCTTTCTAGCTGCTGCAATGGGAGTTTGGTGTTTGCTTCACGAAATACAAGTAGTTCAACTGGGACACAGTGCTGGAGGGAGTTCTGTCATGTGTGGTGGGTCAGGGTCTGCCAGGAGAATGCACCAACCAGTCTTATATCCAACATAGACTTCCCCCTTGTCCCTAGCAACTTGATTCTGAACATTGCCCTGAAACCTCTCCATATAACAAGATGCCTTTGCATGCAAGGGTCTGCTGGCTGCACCATGTCAGTCAAAAGCCATTTGGAAGCCAATGGCCAATCCACATGACACCAACACAGATGTTTAATCACACACCTGCCCACCACTGTTCTAGGCCCACTACTCAGCAAATTCCAACTTACTGGCATCTCTGTTCTACACCATTTTTATGAAACCCAGTGATTCATGGCACTGTCTGGTACACTCATGATCAGCAACAGGACATCCAAAGGTTCTCCAGTGCCACCTGATCATGGGAATTTCAAAAATTTCATGGTATTTATCTAGCCATTTTTCAAGTATCAAGTTGGATGCACTGGTTTTTCAATTCATTCAGGAACCATTAAATGGTGAGGATGAAAGCTCTGGAGAACTCTAAAAGGCAACGCTTCCCAACGAGTGGCCAAAATGTCACATGAAGCCTGACCCATTGATGTCTACTCAATGTGAGTTCAATATGTGTTTTGACTCTTTACTATGGTTGCCAAGTCTTTCAGAATAAAATCGTCTTATATCCTGGTGGAGATTCCCAGTGCACTGTGGAAAGACACCCTGAGACTAGATCTCAGTTTCCAAGGGCGACTCTCATGTGTGGCCTCCTAAAATCCCACCAAAATTAATGGCAATACTTCCCTGAAGTCACTTCCAGAACTCAGTCTCTAAGGGGAATCACACCAGAGTTCAGGTCCAGGTGTACCCAGTCATCTCTTCCAACCAGCACACAAATGACCACAATTAAAACCAAAACACTGCCACATGGCCCTCATCATCTTCCATATAGACACTCATCGTAACCTCTGGATGGAATTTTCCATGAGGGGCGAAGCCCAAGACAGTTTCCAAAGTAAACTCCCTTGCCCCTCATTTGCGTAAAGTCAGGGTGACCTAGACACCCATCCTGTGAACCAGGAGTGATCAAATAGGCCTGCCGTTAATACTGTTCTGATTCTCCAATTTAATCCTACTGATTGTCAGGTATAAATCCTTTATGTGAGTTGGAGGCAATAGAAAACCCAAGCACACATGGGATCTTTCTTTAGATCTATCACCTTCTGAGAATCAAAGCCCCAACCTCACACAGGGCCAAGAGGCTGATTCAGACACATCTCTTTCCAAAGCAATTAAGCAAAGATCCACAGGTGATGCCAATTCATTTCCATTTGAAAAATGTTTTCTTCAGGCTTCAGAAAGGGGTGGCCTGAGGCAAATACCTTCCTGACATTCAGGGCAACATAACCATAGGTAAGCAAATGGGCCAAAGCAAGGTTTTTAAACTGAGACTTTACTGGTTACACTGATATCTGAGTTTTCTGAGATGTTCCCATTCCCTTCAGCTATCCATTACATGGCCATGTAACAGATTTTGGAGGTGGTACATATCTTGGCCACAAAACCATGAGCCTATTCTGGAGAGAGGCCAGAAATCAAGATGTGTAGAGGACCTTAGGAAGATAGTAGGTGTTGCCCATCCATAAGGCAAGCCACAGTCCATTTATAAAGTGGGCAGGATGAATGCTGGGAAGCTTCCAACTAGACAGGAAACCTCCATTGATGCATTCTCTTTTCTAAAGACTACAACCACGAACACAGTGGATACACAGACATAGAAACACTCACCTTGCCAAACGACTTCCTAGAAACAGTCAACTCCAAACCATACAAACCACCATTCCTACCTATTTTCAGAACATGAGACAAAACCACAAACTCACATCCACATCCACAAAAGCACCTCCTTCCCCCAAGTAGGTCTGTGACTATCTGGAGTGTCCTCTGACTGGTGGGCCATACTATGTTCCCCGAAAATGGCCTGGCCTGTCTCAGATCTGTTCTTCTTGGCCCACTCTACGAAGTTGTCAGCAGGCAGCATTGAGCCAATACCTGCTATCTAGGGAAAGGCCCCTTTTCTGAGCTCTACTGGCATTTGGCCATCCTCATATCATTAGGTACCAAGAAAGACTGACTCTGTCCTTGGTAAATCCAAACAAGTTCGACCACTGGGACTGGGACTGGGACTGGCTCTGGGTGCCTGGCTTATTGGATCCCAATTTCAGAGAGTTCCATCACCAACGAAGTTAGGTAGGTCGCCTCCTTCAGGAACTGAATGAGATCACTGCCTTGGCAACCACTTTGTCCTAACAGTTGCTTTCATGGGTCTCATGAGATGGAGGCTGCCCCTACTTCCTGTGACACTTTGACAAGTTTGAATGGTATATCAACAATGGCCACCCGGGAACACCTCTCCACGCAGGTCTGGTTTGGTCCATCTTCTCTACATTAAGAAAAGAGAGGCTGATTCATACACATCCCTTCGTTATCACAAGGTGTTTGCCATGGAAGATGGCTTTTGCTCTCTCAGGTCATTCATAGCTGCCTACATCTTCTCCAGGGATCATTTCTGCATAGAAATTTGAGGTTCTCAGCAGGTGTAAGATCCCCTACATTCCTGTATTGTAAGATGAACTCTGTCCCTGCTCTTTTGTAATGTTAGATTGAGGCAACAGTGTATGGTTAGGGATAATAACAGGATCGATTTGGTTTAGGAATCATTCTGTGGGATGAATAATGGTATTGGGAACCTGCAATATTTATAGGAATACAGAGGTGAAATATAAGTATGTAAACAGAAATCTAGGTGAGATTTGAAGCTCAGAAGTGCATTGGGCAATTGATTGCGATGCATAGCTTTAAATTACATTCTGCACACATGTCTCAGATAAGTCGATATACAATGCCATAGGACTTGTACCTTGGATGATTGAATGTAGAGGAGAACATCCACTCAAACAGGGATAATCAATAGGATCAGGAAGATAGTCGGTAGATTTTGGAACAAGGGTGAATTTAGTATTTGTACCAAAAGTTCTTTAGCAATTGGGTTTTGGTTAGAGAGTGAATATCAATGTCAGCACATGTGAAGGGTCAGTCACAGTGATGAACTGGGGAAAATATGTAGGAAAGCCGATATCAATAGAGACATTAGGAAAACAGGCAAAGTACAGGGTGAGTGATAGTATTAGACATTTTCAACAGTTTTGAGGTTGAATATATTAGGAAGAAATAAATATGTAGTCACCGATTTGAGAGCGTTATGCAAGCTGGACATGGATGTTTTTAGTAATCCATGTTCAGTGTCCATTTAGGCTTTGGTACAATCACACGTGTGAATTTTGCATTTTGCGTCCAGAATATTACTGTGATAACATGCATATTTAGATCAGGTGACATGAGTATTTCTTCCTCTATTACTGGGAGCAATATTTTGAAAACGTATAAATTAGTATTGGGGGTACAAAGAGGTGTACCCTGTGTCTATGAATATAGATAATGCATGAATAGACCATACTGTGAATAAATAATATAACTGGTTCCACTTTAAATCATGGATTGAATTGATATCAGAAAATATATAAGAAATCTTATATTGATATACAATCATTCATTCCAAACAGTTATACATCTAATTGTGAAATGATAGTTATTGTTTATCATGAAGGGTGTGTGAGTTTTGCTTAAACAATTATAAAGAAAATCGGAAATAATATGTTTGGAAAGAAGTCTCACGAATAGACCAGTTAAGAAACCTGGAGTAATGCATGTGTTCTGAAGCAGGAAGTGATTGAAAGTGAAACAAATGCCTATAAATTTGCCAACTTGTGCAAGAAATATATACCCTCTGATGTGCATAAACTGAAGAAATAGTAATGTACCAGTGTTGAATAAAAATGAACATCAAAATACAAATCATGTCCCATAAGAGTCTACTTGCATTGCTGTTAAACTGGGGCAGTTACTGTAGAAATATTAGGATAATGCCGCAGTCTTGCTGGGCACAATCAGGAGCCACTTGTCAAAAGAAACTAACTTTATTTTTAAAACCACACACGCCAAACAAAACAGCCTCTCAGGAAAAACCCTCAGAGCCCCAACTGCCACCACTGGCTTCCCAAAAGCCTCTTCCTCCCACACAAGCCTCTCTCCACCTCCCACAATCCTCCTGCTCTTGAGGCCGATTGGCTAGGTCATGTGGGCAAAGCCAAATAAGTCCCCTAATGAGCAACTCCGTGGTCTGAAAGGGCAGGGAAACAGCCCAATGAGCATCACCGCAGAGGAGCCAATCAGCTAGATGTTGCTGTGAGCCAATCATCAGCCAGCAGCTGGAAGTTTGCTGGCTTCTGGAATTTTGCTGGGGCCCCTTCGGATGTGGCTCTCAACATCTCCCCCTCTCTGTTTAAACAACACACATGTGGCTTAGGGACAGTGCCTGCCTTAGGTTGTCCAATAGTACATATGGTCCTTACCCGTTAAGTTGGTACCATTGCAATTGGATCTTACCCATCTCTGACTACCGGTCCAGTTTACAGCAACACCTGTGGAGAGGTCTTTGTACCACCGGGGGGTGGTGAGGTT
This sequence comes from Callospermophilus lateralis, assembly GCF_048772815.1. Lineage (NCBI taxonomy): Eukaryota > Metazoa > Chordata > Mammalia > Rodentia > Sciuridae > Callospermophilus > Callospermophilus lateralis. The sequence goes on from NW_027513408.1 coordinate 1,033,483, forward strand.
CTTTGCCTCACCTCTAATGGCCCCCAAACATTAGCTGGACGATAATGACACACAGAAGAGAGGAAGATACACCAAGCCAATTGACGGCTCCTTTTGGAAAAATTGTACCACCGATGACATCATCAGCAAATATACCCGAACACTACCACAAGTCGCTGCACAAACAGGTAGTTTACAATGCATACAGGAGAGTTCTCAATGTGTCTAGGCAAGTTCTGCAAGCATTTCAGTGATGGCTATTGCAGAAGCTGTAGATTGGTTTTATCTTTGATTTCACCAGCACTGGGATGAAGATAGGAATTCTGGCAATAATGGCTAAAGAAAAATTATGTAACATTCCAGAAGGCACTGAAAGAAAACAATTTTCTTAACTATTTACATTGTCTTGAAGATAATTATTAAATATAATGAAAAGGAAAGGTGAAAGAAAGGAAACAGATCTGTTAACCTAATTTTTTTCAAATTCTAAAACAAACCTCAACAGCTCTTTACCCAATTTAAATTAAACCATTTAAATAATGTGAATAAAAAAATATTTGGATCCATTTTTTTTATGAGCGCTCATCATATATCATATATGGACATACGAACATTCAAACATATAACACAAAACACAAGTGTGCACACATAATATAATACATACAACACATAACCTAATAGTAAAGGCCTTATAACTTTTTACACGTGAAATCTCCATTGCAATGTTCAAAAACTCTTTTGTCAAAAAATAGAACTGATCAGCAAAACATTAAACTAGGTCTGTATGAGCTCAAAAAACAAAATAGAATGTGGGAAAGGGCAATAATAAAATAGATAATGAAAAAAGCATCCTGGTTCTATCTCAGATGTAAGGATAGTCAAACTGGAATTTTGGATATCAGCTGATAAGGCCTTGAGTCAAATCATCTTCTTTTTGGATGTGCCCTGATATGTCTTATAAAGAATAGATCTTTTCTGTCCCAGATTAGACTTTTTATATTGGAAAGTAAAGAGAAAACAGTAGAGAAAGGAGAAATCTTACCAGCAACTTCAAGGGATACTATAGCATTAACTATATACTGACTATCGGAAAATAAATTAAATACAGAATATTTAAATATCTCAAAAGCTTGTAATACTGCATTAAGCTCTACCTTTTGAGCTGATTGTTTGGGTACTAAAAATTTATAAGTTTTATCAGGTATAACTATTGCTGCTGTACCATTATTTGATACATCAGTGAATATATTTGAAGCATTCATGATAAGTGTTTTTCTTCTCAATTTTGGAAAAATTACAGGATGCGATGACCAAAAAGACAATAAAGGGTTAGATGGTAAGTGGTTATCAAATGAAACATTAGATTGGACCATGATTATTGCCCAAGTATTTAACTCATTAGCTAACTCATCAATTTGATTCAGAGTATATGGAGTAAAAATTTTATTGGAAGAAATTCCAAACACTCCCTTTGCTGCTTTAATTCCTTTGAGTATTAATTATCCTAAAGCCTCAGGATACCTAGTAAGAATAGTGTAAGGAGAATAAGATAAATGTATCCATAATAATGGACCTTCTTGCCAAAATACTCCTGTAGGAATATTTTTTGTTGGTAGTACAAGAAATAATAAAGGCAAACTTATATCAATTCTATCCAAATGCATATTTTCCATATATGTTTCATTGATTTTTAATGCCTTTCTTGCTTCAGGTGTTAACATGCGGGGTGAATTTTTATCTGATAGACCTTTTAGGATATCAAATAAAGGTCCCAACTCTCCTGTTGGTATACCTAGATAAGGCCTTATCCAATTTATGTCTCCTAATAACTTTTGAAAGTCGTTATGTGATTTGAGTTGATCTACTCGTATTTGAATTTTTTGTGGACTGACCATGGTTGAGGATAACAGAACTCCTAAATAATTAATTGGAAAATTTAATTGTACTTTATCTATTGCTATCTCTACATTATAATTTTTAATAAGTTTGTAAGTGTGGCATAACTTTCTAGCAATGTGTTTTTAGCTTTGTGTGCTAATAATACATCATCCATATGGTGAAATATTTGTGTTCAGAATTTTGATTTCTAAGTGGCTGGATTACTTTGTTAACATAAATATGACACATAGTTGGGCTGTTAGCCATCCCTTGAGGGAGTACTTTCCATTCATATCTCTGATCAGGACCTTCATGATTCAGTGCAGGGATAGTAAAAGCAAAACCTGGACTATTCTTAGGATGAATTATAATTGAAAAAAAAAAACAATATTTAATATCTATAACTAAAACATACCAGGTTATTGGCAAAGCAGACAATTGAGGAATCCCTGATTGAGCAGGTCCCATAATAACCATCTCATTATTAATGGCTCTAAAATCTTGCAATAGTCTCCATTTACCAGATTTCTTTTTGATGACATAAATGGGAGTATTTTGGGGATATACAGTCGGTTGTATATGTCCTTCTGCTAATTGTTGTTTTACCAGGTCATGGACTGCTTGTATCTTTTCTTTAGTCAGGGGCCACTGAGGAACCCATACTGTCTTTCTGATTTTCAGGTAATTTTTATTGTCTCAGTGGCCCTTTCTGAAAATCCAACCCATGTCTCTCTGTTCCTTGATCTATTTGTATTGGTGCTGCTATGACTTATTCTTGTTTTTCTAATCTTTTTTCTTTCCTAAAACCTTGTCTAGTCATAATAATGGCTGCATTTTGGTTGATGTTATTTGTTAATGTCAAACCTAATTGATCTAGGACATCTCGTCCCCATAAATTTATGGGAAGATGATCCAATACATATGGCTGTATAGTTCCTTCACATCCTTTAGGATCCTTCCTATCTAATACCATTTTACTTCTATGGGGATTAGTCGCCACTTATAGGCCTCGAAGCGTTTGAGTGGCTTGTTGTAATGGCCAATGTTTTTGCCATTCTTGACGAGAGATGATGCTAATGTCTGCACCTGTATCCAGTAGCCCATTCAATTCATGCCCTTGAATATTTAGTTTTAGCATGGGGCGAGAATCTAAATTTAAAGAAAGCATAGCCAAATCTACACCTGTGGAGCCTAATCCCTTGGAACATCTTTCTACAGTACGACTGGAAAATTTATCATATAGGCTGGGTATTATTAGTAACTGTGCTATTCTATCTCCTTGTGAAATTACTGATATGTCCTTTGGAGAACTGGCTATAATTTTTATTTCACCTTCATAATCGGGATCAATCACCCCAGGACTTATCATAAGTTCTTTTAGAGTAGAAGAGCTGCATCCCAATAATAAGCCCATGGTTCCTTTGGGAAGAGGTCCTTTTACCCCTGTGGGAATGATTTGAACTCCCATCTCTGGAGTTAGTACTGATCTGGCAGAGGCTCAGATGTCCAACACTGTGCTCCCTCTGGTTTGTCTGATGAGGGATCTGATGGACAATGTGTCCTGGGCACTACCCTGATGGGGTTGCTGGGTTCCTCCAGTGCTCTGTATATTTGTGGTTTGGGGCCCCGGAGCATTGGAACCCCCTGTCCATTTATTTGGCAATTGAGCCCAATGCCTTTCTCCATGATATCGTGGATAAACACCTGGTCCTTGTTCATTTTTTGATAATTGAGTACCCTCTATGGTGGTTTGAGAACAGCACTCATTAGCCCAATGTCTCCCTCTATGGCATTGTGGCCAAATACCTGGTATTCTACTCCTTTGATACCTAATATTGTTAAACCCTCCTTCTATGGGCCAATTCCTTTTAAAATGTCCTGTTTCTTCACATTGGTAGCATGTTCTTGGTCTGGCATCTAAAGCCTGTTTTACTGTAGCTGCCACAATTTGCCCTTGTTCATTAATGTATCTGGCAACTAAAGCCTGTTTTACTGCAGCTGCCATGACTTGCTCTTGTTCATTAATGTCTCTACATAATTAAATCAATGTGTTTAAATCTTCATTTTTCCATGGTCTAATGATATCTCTGCAACAACGATTCGCTTGCTCATAAGCCAGTTGTTTTAGTAACGGCATTGCTTGTTCTGTATTCCCAAAAACTCTGGTAGCTCTTTGAATAAGCCTATCTACAAATTCAGCATAAGGTTCATTAGCTCCTTGTATTACCTTAGATAATTGACCTTGTAAACCTCCATGTTCTTGTAAAGTCTTCCATGCCTTAATTGCATCTACACCAATTTGTGCACATACACCATGATCATATGCAATTTGCTGCTGCTGATCTTCATAAGGTCCCTTTCCTAACAACATATCTAGATTTCTCTGAGGATAACCAGCTCCTGCATTTCGCCTAGCTGTCTCCTTTCAACATTCCTCATTGGCAACCTTCCATAACATGCATTGTCCTCCATTTAGCACAACATTACACATATTAGCCCAATCCACTGGCTTCATGTTCAAGTTGTTAATGGATTCGACCATGATTACATTGAAGGGTGCTTGAGGAGGATAGGTTGTTACAGCCTCTTTTAGCTGCTTCACTGTTTTGAAATTTAAAGCATGGTAAACACGCTGCCCTCCTCCCTCAAATACAGGGCATGTTAATATTTGAGATCTTGTCTCAGGATCCTAACTATCAACTGCGGGAGTTGGGGGCCTCCCAGCATAAGAAAGTGGCCTTGTTAGTTGGACACTTATGTCATCTGGTGATAGAAAGGTGTTAGTAGCAGTCTCCTGTTGTAAATTTCCCCTGATGTTTTTTACTGTTTTACACTTTCTTTCTCTGTCTAACTAGCTTTAGAGGCCTTCTCTTTTACTTGAATTTTTTCCTCTGTCTGACTAGTTCGAGAGACGTTCTCTTTTACTTGAATAGTTTCCTCTATCTGACTAGCTCGAGAGACCTTCTCTTTTACTTGAATTTTTTCTTCTGTCTGACTAACTTGAGACACCTTCTGTTTTACTTGAATCAATATGTCTTCTTCTTCCTCTACCATTGACTGAACTGAAGGCTTTGAACTAAGCAAACAAGATATGAATGTCCACAATGGCAATGTGCCAACTGGCAGAATCCCTGGGCTTTTCTTTTCTATTCTTTTTAAATCTGCACCATGATGGTTTCATTGTGATATATTTAACAACTCCTCCTTAAAAAGCCATGGTCTACATTTTTGTATTGTATCAACAATTGCCATGACTGCTCTTGATTTTACTGGGATGCCTCCTTCCTCTAACAATTTACTTAACACTTTTTTGGTTTGTTTTTTACTAATTTTTGATCCCATATTTCTACTATAATACAAACCAACAAGATAACACCAAACAAAAAAAGAGATAGAACGAAATAAAAATGGAACAACAAAAAATTATTATAGCCTTTCTCCCTATCTGTTCCTCAGACACAAATAGTTTTTCCTCAGATGTGAGAAGTTTTTCTTCCATCTCACTCATCTCCAGGGACAGGCAACTTAAAACAAAAGAGGAATAATAAAATGGCTACCCATCCTCTCGCCCTGCCCTCAAGAGCGAGCAGTTTACCTTATCAGTTACCCTCAGTTGCTCCCCATATGAGCCACCAAATGCCGCTGTCTGGCTGGGCACAATCAGAATCCACTTGTCAAAAGAAACTAACTTTATTTTTAGAACCACACACGCCAAGCAAAACAGCCTCTCAGGAAAAATCCTCAGAACCCCAACTCCCAACACCAGCTTCCCAAAAGCCTCTCCCTCCCACACAAGCCTCTATCCACTTCTCACAATCCTCCTGCTCTTGAGGCAGATTGGCTGGGTCACGTGGGCAGAGCCAAAAAAGTCCCCCAAAGAGCAGCTCCATGGTCTGAATGGGCAGGGAAACAGCCCAATAAGCATCACCGCAGAGGAGCCAATCAGCTAGATGTTGCTGGGGCTGCTGTGAGCCAATCATAAGCTGGAAGTCTGAAAGGCGGGGAAACATCTCAATGAGCATCTCCAATGAGCATCACCACAGAGGAGACAATGAGCTAGAAGTTGCTAAGGCCGCTGTGAGCCAATCATCAGCCTGCAGCTGAAAGTTTGCTGGCACCTGGAAGTTTGCTGTGGCCCCTTCGGCTGTGACTATCAACAGGATACGTATGCACCATTCACTGAAGTTAGTTTTCAGTAATAGAAAACAAATATGAATTTCAGGTGGATGAATATTTCTGAAAATAATCTTGTGAAAAGTTGATTATAAATCCACATACTTGAACATGAATGAATTTAGGGAGTGTAAATAAGACACATATATTTCATATTTTGAAAAATCTGGAGAGTGTGTATGTGTGTATACACACACACACACACACACAAATTTTAAAATGTAGCAACATATATGCCAATCGAAATTCACCATGAAATATACATCATTCACAGATCTAAAAATATTCAATTTACTTAACAGGGATTTATGTATAATGTTGTTCTCCTAGGAAGCTCACCCATAGGTTCAATTTTCAGTTCCAACAGCATCTAGGAGGAGTGATCTCTTCTCAAAATTTCTATCTGCCAAATCAGCTACCGCACAAAAATATACACGTGATAAAAGGTAGGATTCTTTATGTGCATATAAAATAGATGTGCTGAATAGGATACAGAGAAAGGGAGACAGGAATTCACATATTTGTTAACTTTAAAAACACATGGAGGACTATTTCAATTAAAAATTGACTAGAATTATAACACCTACTTGCAAAAGGCAAGTCCAAATATATACCATGCCTTCTCTGAACAGCTTCTATTTCTTTTCTGTTAGGATTCTTTTTCTCCATCATATTAGGATTAGTAGTCAGATTCTAGTACAGTATGGGTTAGTGTCAGGGATTCAGTATTTCAAATGGAAAATAGGAAAATGAATCCAATGTGTATGCAAACATATGCTAAACAAAAATCTTTCCACTCTCATCCAGAAAAATGCCTTGACATTACCTTCGCCCCAAGTAAGACACAATTAGAGGAGAAGAATTAGAAAATCTGTTAATACATATCTGGAATGAAAAATGCTCAGGAGTTCACAACCTTGAAGGTGGTAGAGGAGTTTCCAAAAGTAAGGGAAAGGGTAAACACTCCAGAAACATGGAGCTCTGCTTGCCTAAAGACTTCTTGAGAAACTGCCTCTGAGGTTGGGCACTTGAAATATACGTTGTTGTCAGAAGCTTTAGCTTTCTTTGTAGTGAGACCATCAAAGCTGGGTCTTCATCTATGTGACCTGGAGGATGTTGTTTCTTATTTTCCTAATGAATATGTGGCAGCAGTTCTGAATTCTCTCTTTGTAGGTAAACTGTGGCAACTTGGGGCTAAGTGTCTCCCTGTTTGGACTGTGAACCCAGTTGGTAATCCTCCAGTTTTCGTGGTGTTTCTTGCTGCTGCACTTGGAATTTGGTATTTGCTTCTTGAAATACAAGGATTTCAACTGGGGCACAGTGCTGGAGGGATTTCTGTCACATGTGGTGTGTCAGGGTCTGCATATAAATGCACCAACCAGGCTTCTATCGCACATGCTTGCCCCCTTGACCATAGCAACTTGATTCTGAACATTGCCCTGAAAAATCTCCATATAACAAGATGCCTTTACATATAAGGGTCTGCTGGCTGCAGCATGTCAGTCACAAGCCATTTGGAAGCCAATGGCAGATCCACATGGCCCCAACACAGATGTTTTATCACACACCTGCACATCACTGCTCTAGGCCCCAACTCAGCAGTCTCCAAATTACTGGCATCTCTGTTCTACACCATTCTCATGAAACCAAGTCAATCAAGGCACTGTCTTGTACACTCATGATCAACAGCATAAGATCCAAAGTTACTCCAGTGCCATCTGGTCATGGGAATTTAAAAAATGTCATGGTACTTATCTAGCCATTTTTAAAGGATGAAGTTGGAGGCACTGTGGGTTTAAATTTATTCAGGAACCATTAAATGTTGAGGAAGTTTATTTCAATGAAAGTTCTGGAGAACTCTCAGAGGAAAGTCTTCCCAAAGAGTGACCAAAAAGTCACATGAAGCCAGGCCCATTGAGGTCTACAATATGAGGTCCATGTGAGTTTTGACTCTCAACTATTGCTGCCAAGTCTTTCAGAATGAAATCATGTGATATCCTGGCTGAGATTCCCAGTGTTCTGTGGAAAGCTACCCTGGTCCAAGATCTCAGTTTCCAAGAGCGACTCTCATGCATGGCCTCCTAAAACCCCAACACAATTCATGGCAATACTTCTCTGACGTCAGTTCTAGACCTCAGTCTCTAAGGGTATCACACCAGAGTTCAAGCCCAGGTGGACCCAGTCATCACTTCCAACCACCACACAAATAAACACAATTAAAACCAAAACACTCTCACAAGGCCCTCATCCTCTTCCATATAGACACTAATCATAACCTCTTGCTGGAGTTTTCCATGAGGGGCGCAGCCCAAGACAGTGTTCAAAAGAGCTCCCTTGCCACTTATTTTCCTAAAGTCAGCGTGTTTTTTTTACCATTTTTGTTTTGGATACACACATGGAATCTTTCTTTAGATCCATGAGGTGCTGAGAATCTAAGCCACAGCCTCACACAGGGCCAAGAGGCTGAATCAGACACATCCTTATCCTAAGCAATTAAACAAAGAGCGACAGGTGATGCGCATGCATTTCCATTTGAAAACAGTTTTCATCAGTCTTCCCAAATGGGTGGACTGAGGCAAAGACCTCCTGACATTCAGGTCAACAGAACAATAGGTAAGCAAAAGGCCAAAAGAAGGGTTTTTCCACTGAGACATTACTGGTCACACTGATATCTGTGTTTTCTGAGATGCTCCCATTTCCTTCAGCTATCCAGTACATGGCCATGTCACAGAGCTTGGAGGGGTACATATCTTGGACACAAATCCATAAGACTATTTTGGAGAGTGGCCAGAATTTAGGAAGAAAACATGAACTTAGGAATTTAGTAGGTGTTGCACATCTATAAGACAAGCCACAGTCCATTAATAAATCGGGCAGGATGAATGCTGGGAAGCTTCCTAATAGACAGGACACATCCTTGATGCATTCTCTTTTCTAATGTCTTCAACCATGGACACAGTGGAATACATAGATAAAGAAACACTCACCTTGTCAAACGACCTACTATAAAGAGTCCACACCAAACCAAAAAAAACCCGCCTTTTCCACCTATTCTCAGAAGATGAGACAGAACCAAAAACTCACACCCACACCCACAAAGGCACCTCCTTTCCCCAAGTAGGTCTGTGACTATACAGTGTGCCCTCTGAATGGTGGGCCATACTATGTTACCCCAAAATGGCCTGTCTTGTCTCAGATCTGTTTTCTTTGGCCAACTCTGTGAAGTTGTGAGGATCCATTGGTGAGCCACTTTCTGCTTTCTCAGGAAGGGCCCCTCTTCAGAGCTTTTCTGGCATTTGGCCATCCTCACATCAGTAGGTACCAAGAAAGACTGACTCTGTCCTTGGTAAATCCAAACAAGTGAGACCACTGGGACTGGTACTGTGACTGGCTCTGTGTGCCTGGTTTCCTGGATCCCAAGTTCAGAGATTCCATCACCAAGAAAGTGAGGTAGGTCACTTCCTTCAGGAACTGAATGAGGTCACAGCCTTGGCAACCACTTTGTCCTAAAAGATGCTTCCAAGGGTCCCATGAGATGGAGGCTGCACCTACTTCCTCTGACATTTTCATAAGTTAGAATGGTATATCAACCATAGGTACTGGGGAACAGCTCTCCACAGAGGCTTGGTTTGGTCCATCTTCTCTACATTAAGAAGAGAGATTTTGATTAAGACACAACCCTTTATCCTGACCATGTTTTTTTGCCATGGAAGATGACTTTTGCCCTCTCAGGTCGTTCATAGCATCCTACACATTCTCCAGGGATTATTTCTACATGGACCTTTGAGGTTCTCAGCAGGTGGAAGATCCATACATTCCTGTATTGTAATACCAACTCTGTCTCTGCTCTTCTGTAAAGTTAGATTGAGGAACAGTGTATGGTTAGGATTAATAACATGTTCAATATGGGTTAGGAATCATTCTGCTTGATGAACAATGTTATTGGAAACCTGCGATATTTACATGAAAATATAGGTGAAATATAAGTATTGAAATATAAATCTAGGTAAGATTTGAATCCTAGAAGGGAATTTGGCCTTTGAGTGGGATACTTAGCTTTGAATTATGTTCTGCACATATGTCTCAGATAAATTGATATGCAATGGCATAGATCCTTGTACCTTCGATGATTGAATGTAGAAGAGAGCATCCAGTTAAAAAAGGGATTTTTGCTAGGATTAGGAATATAGTCGGTAGGATTACGAAGAAGATTGAGTATAGAATTTGGACCAAAAGTTCTTTAGCAATAGGCTTTCTGGTAGAGATTTAATATAAATGTCAGCACATGTGAAGAGTCAGTCACAATGATGAACTGGGGAAAAAAGTAGGAAAGCAGATGTGAATAGAGAGTAGGAAATCAGGCAAATTATAAAATGAGTGAGAGGTTTAGACAGTTTCAACAGGGTGAGATTGAAAATGTAGTCTTAGGAAGAAACACATATGTAATCACCAATAGGATTGACATTTGAGAGCATTAGGCAACCTGGACATGGATGTTTTTAGTAATCCATGTTCACTTTCCATTTAGGCTTTGGGACAGTCATAAGTGTGACCTTTGCATTTTGTGTCCAGAATATTACTGTGATAAAATGTATATGTAGATCAGTTGACATGCATATTTTTTCCACCATTTCTGGGAGCAATATTTTGAAGATATAGAAATTATTGTTGGGAGTACACAGAGGTGAACCATGTGTCTATCAATATATAGACAATGCATGAATAGACCATACTGTGAATAAATGATATAACTGGTTTCACTTTGAATAATGGATTGAATTGATATCTGAAAGTATACAAGAAATCTTATATTGATGTACAATCATTCATTTAAACCAGTTTTACATCTAATGGTAATATTAGTGTTATGTTTTATCATGACGGGTGTGTCAGTTTTGCTTCAAAAGTGATAATGGAAATCGAAAATAATGTGTTTGGAAAGAAGTGTCACAAAAAGAGAAGTCAAGAAACATGGAGGAATACATGTGTTCTGAAGCAAAAGTGATTGAAAGCAAAACAAATGTGTATATATTTGCTAAATTGTGGATGAAATATACATCCTATGATGTGCATTAACTGGAGAAATAGTAATGTACCAGTGTTGAATAAAAATGAACGTCAAAATACACATTATATCACATAGGAATCTTCTTGCATTGATGTTAAACTGGGTCAGTTACTGTATAAATATTAGAATTTTATTTTGGTGTTATAATACAATTTATTTTAGCACTAGCATGCCACAGAATGTAGAAGAAAGAGCAATGGATTTTTAGTTATAACACTAATAATCTAGCATTTAATGATTATTTTGGGGATTCTAGAATTTACATAAGGCTATGCAACATAATTTTTTGTATTTAACATTCATAAAATCTTGGAATTTTGGTAATATTTCTCCTTTTTTTATTTTTTCAGTTGTTGATAGACCTTCATTTTATTTATTCGTATGTGGTGCTGAGAATATAACCCACTGCCTCACACATGCTAGACAAGCATGTTAACACTGAGTCACAAACCCAGCCCCTCCACTTTTATCTTTTCATCAAACACTCCTCTCCCTCTTCTTTACTCACTTTCTTCCTCATTTTTCCCCTTCTCTCTCTTCCTTTTTCATTTTCCCTCCATAAGTATTTTTCTCTCATAGCATTACAAACAGTACTATGCTATGAAATTTACATTTAAAACTGTTTTTTATAGTCATTCTTTTTTCTTGAGAAAATTTAAAAATTATAACCACCTGATAAATATATTACAATACATTTATTATGCATATGTATCTATATTCATGCATATGTGTTACATATATATATATATATATATATATATATATATATATATATATATATACATATATATTTAAAAGTACTTTGATTAGCCTGTTAGAAATAATATAGACCAAGTCTTTCTTAATTCTCAAGTCTTCCAGAATTAACATCTTACAGTGAAAATCAAATAAACATATTTAAGTAAACAGGTATCATTCTTATTTATCAATACTGATAATTTAAGGTTTTTATATCACATTTAGCTGTAATATGGCATATTAACTCTTTTGAATTAGAGAATTTTTTTTTTGAACAACCTATTATTTAAGGACCATATGCACTGACATTTTAAATGGCTTTCTTGTGATTTCACTTTCTATCAATTGCATATTAATTGCCAAATACTTATTTTAGTAATTTTCATATTCATAATTGATATAAAGTCAATTGATTAATTCTTTTTGTAAGGAGTTACTAATTACAGTAGGGACAGTATTAATAATTCTAAATCTTTATAAAAATGGTACAAAAATATTTTCATGCAAAATTATGTATAATTGCATGCTCTAAATGTTTGATTGTTGATACATATAATAAAGAGCTTTTGATGAGTCTCTTCCCCAGTAAAACAGAAAATGCAAAGATATAGTTGGGTATGTATGTCCAAACAAACATATGGAAAAATACACATTATCATCTAGAAACTATTAAATAAAAGATGAAAAGAACAATCCAACACATTGTACCAACTTGTCAGATGAGGTAGTATTCTGGAAGAATAGCCTAAGTCTAGACCTGGTCCATGTCAAAATATTCACAAAAAAATAAAATATGAAAAATATAGGAAATGCTATGAGTTTTTCTTGAAGGTAAGTGGATTATCCTTTAATCTCAATTATGTGCATTTTTAAAAGCCAGTTTTCTGGTAAAATAAATTTGTGATAGTTACAAGTACACAAAACAAAGTTTCTGCTTAGCAAAATGAATGCATCTCAACTCTTTTTTAGCTGATTTCTTCCCACTCAACTTTAAACCTTTATTTATTTATTTTTTATTGGTTGTTCAAAACATTACAAAGCTCATCCTATATCATCTTTCATACATTTGACTCAATTGGGTTATGAACTCCCAATTTTCCCCAAATACGAGTTGCAGAATCACATCGGTTACACATTCACATTTTTACATAATGTCATATTAGTGACTGTTGTATTCTGCTACATTTCCTATCCCCTACTATCCCCTACTATACCCCCTCCCATCCCCTCCCATCTTCTTTCTCTACCTCATCTGCTGTTGTTCACTTCTCTCCCTTGCCCCACCTTTCCCCAATTTTCCCTACCCCATTGTTTGAAGATGCTATCCTACTTCCATTGCATGCTTTTAGCCCCTTTTTCAAATATAAGAAAGTTGTAATTTTGAGGATTGGTTTCTGTGTCCTCTATTCTGTACCATTGTTCCACCTGCCTATTTTGTTACCAGTACCACGCTGTTTTTGTTACTATTGCTTTTAGTACAGTTTGAACTCTGGTATCACTATACCTCCAGATTCATATTTTCTGTTTAGAGTTGCTTTTGCTATTCTGGGTCTTTTGTTTTTCCATCTTCTAAGATCTTCTTCTCTCTCTCTCTTTAGGGTTCTGTAGTTTTCAGTATATAAAACTTTCACGTCTTTTGTTAGGTTGATTCCCAAGTATCTTATTTTATTTGAGGATATTGTGAATGGAGTGGTTTTCCTCATTTCCATTTCAGAAGTTGTGTTGCTGACATACAGGAATGCCTTTCATTTATGCGTGTTAATTTTATATTCTGCCACTTTGCTGAATTCATTTATTAACTCTAGCTGTTTCATTGTAGACCCTTTGGGGTCTGTTAAATATATTTTCATGACATCTGCAAATAGCGATAATTTAAATACTTCTTTTCCTATTTTTATGCCTTTAATTTTTTTTTGTCTGTCTAATTGTTCTGGCTAGTATTTCAAGAACTAAATTGAATAGAAGTGGTGATAGAGGGCATCCCTGTTTTGTTCCAGATTTTAGAGGGAATGCCTTCAGTTTTTCCACATTTAGGATGATGCTAGCCTGAGGTTTAGCATATATAGCTTTTACAATGTTGAGGTAAGTTCCTGTTATCCCTAGTTTTTCTAGTGTTTTGAACATAAAGTGATGCTGAACTTTGTCAAATGTTTTTTCTGCATCTATTGAGATGATCATATGGTTCTTGTCTTTATGTCTATTGATGTGGTGAATGGCATTTATTGATTTCCGTATATTGAACAAGCCTTGCATCCCAGGGATGAATCTTACTTGATCATGGTGCACAATTTTTTTGATATGCTTTTGTATTCGATTCGCCAGGATTTTATTGACAAGTTTTGCATCGAAGTTCATTAGAGATATTGGTCTGTAGTTTTCTTTCTTTGAAGTGTCTTTGTCTGGTTTCGGGATCAGGGTGATTTATCCTCATAGAATAAATTTGGAAAAGCTCCTTCTTTTTCTTTTTCTTGAAATAGCTTGAAAAATATTGGTATTAATTCTTCTTTAAAGGTTTTGTAGAACTCCGCTGTATACCCATCCGGTCCATGGCTTCTTTTGGTTGGTAGTTTTTGATGGCTTCTTTCATTTCTTCCTTTGTTATTGGTCTGTTTAAATTGCGTGTGTCTTCCTGACTCAATCTGGGCAGATCTTATGACTTAAAAAATTCATCGATATCTTCACTATCTTCTATTTTATTGGAATATAGTGTTTCAAAATACTTTCTAATTATCTTCTGTATTTCTGTAGTGTCTGTTGTGATATTGCCTGTTTCATCCCGTATGTTAGTAATTTGAGTTCTCTCTCTTCTTCTCTTCATTAGCATGGCTGTGGGCCTGTCAATCTTATTTATTTTTTCAAAGAACCAACTTTTAGTTTTATCAAATTTTTTAATTTTTTTTTTGTTTCAATTTTGTTGATTTCTGCTCTAAATTTAATTATTTCTTGTCTTCTACTACATTTGCTGTTGTTTTGCTCTTCCTTTTCTAGGTTTTTGAGGTGTAGTGTGAGTTCATTTATTTGTTGATTTTTTTCTTTTTTTGAGGAAAGAACTCCAAGAAATGAACTTCCCTCTTAAACTGCTTTCATTGTGTCCCATCGATTCCGGTATGTTGTGTCTGTATTGTCATTTGTCGTTAAGAATTTTTTTTATCTCCTCCATTATGTCTTCTGTAACCCATTGATCATTCAGTAGCATGTTGTTCATTTTCCATGTGATGTAGGATTTTTCCTTCCTTCTTTCATCATTGATTTCAAATTTCATTCCATTATTATCAGATATAGTGCATGGTATAATCTCCATGCTTTTATATTTACTAAGAATTGCCCTATGGCATAATATATGGTCTATCTTTGAGTAGGATCCATGTGAAACTGAGAAGAACGTGTATCCACTTGATGATGGCTGATATATTCTATATATGTCGTTTAAGTCTAGGTTACAAATTGTGCTGTTGAGTTTGATAGTTTCTTTATTCAGTTCTTGTCTAGAGAATCTGTCTAATGCTGAGAGTGGTGTCTTGAAGTCACCCATAATTATTGTGTTGTAGTCTATTTGGCTATTGAACTTGAGGAGAGTTTGTTTTATGAACATTGCAGCTCCATTGCTTGGTGCATACAAATTCATAATTGTTATGTCTTGATGGTGGATGGTTTCTTTTAACAGAATATAGTGTCCTTCTTTATCCCTTTTGATTAACTTAGGTTTGAAGTTGATTTTATTCCACATGAGTATGGCCACTCCTTCTTGCTTCTGAGGGCCATGTGAGTGGTATGATTTTTCCCAACCTTTTACCTTCACCCTGTGTATGTCTTTTCCTATCATATGAGTCTCCTTAAGGCAGCATATTGTTGGATTTATTTTTTTTTGATCCAGGTTACTAGCCCATTCTCTTGATTGGTGAATTTAGGCCATTAACATTTAAGGTTACAATTGAAATATGATTTGTTCTTCCAATCATGTTTATTTATTTATTATGTTTTAGTTTGGCTAGTTTTTACTTTTTTGGTTATTTTCCTCCCCCTTTACTGAGATACCCCCTGCTGTTAGTTTTCGGCACTATTTATCAATTCCTCTTCTTGTAGTATTTTGCTCAAAATGCTTTGCAGTGCTGGTTTTCTGGCTGCGAATTCTTTTAGCTTTTGTTTATTGTGAAAGATTTTAATTTCGTTTTCAAATCTGAACCTTAATTTTGCTGAATACAGTATTCTTGGTTGGAATCCATTATTTTTCAGCATTTGAAATACATTGTTCAAGGATCTTCTCGCTTTCAAAGTCTGTGATGAAAAATCAGTCATTAACCTAATTGGTTTTCCCCTGAATGTAATCTGCCTCCTTTCTCTTATAGTGTTTAATATTCTCTCCTTGTTCTGTATGTTGGCTATCTTCATAATTATATGTCTTGGAGTTTGTCTATTATGATTTTGAATGTTTGGGGTCCTGTAGGCTTCCAGGATTTGACAATCCGATCCAACTTTCATCTCTGGGATGTTTTCTTGAATTATTTTATTTAATATGTTCTCCATTCCTTTGGTTTGAATCTCTATGCCTTCTTCTATCCCAATGACTCTCATTTTTTATGACATCCAATATCTCTTGAATAGATTGCTAGTGGGATTTAAGCCTCTTTTCTGTGTTGATTATATTCTTTTCAAGTTGATAAACTTTGTCTTCATTATCTGATATTCTGACTTCTGCTTGATCTAGTCTATTTGTAATATTCTCGTTTGAGTTTTTAATTTGGTTAATACTTTCCTGCATTTCTAGTATTACTGTTTGATTTCTTTTAAGATCTCTATCTCCTGGTAAAGCTCATTGTTTGCCATTTGAGTTTGTTTGTTTAATTCATTTTCAAAATATACTTTTATTGCTTGGACTTGCTGCCTCATGTCTTCTCTAATATTCCTTTCCATCTGAGTTAGGTATGCCTTAAGTTCTTTCCCTATCCCTGTTTCTGATGCTTCTAGGTCCTCCTGTAGAATTAAGTTGTCCTGCATTGTTTGTACTCCTTTCTTTCCCTTGTTTTTTCATGATGCTCATGTTACTTTCCAGCTCTATTTGATTGCTGTGTTTCTGTTTTATTCTATAGATTTGTTTCGGTGTTGTGTATCTCTGTTGTCTCTCCTTTGTGTTGGTAGACTATGCCTGCTAAAGTGGATTCCACTTGTAGGGAATTCCGAAGGCCGAGCTCCAGTGACGTCACCCCTCTGCTTTGGCGGGCCCAGGCTCCTTGCCGAAATGTTCGAATACGGGGATGGAACTGGACTGTCTCCAGTTGGTTTCAGCTCTAGGTCACTGGCGGGTGGGCAATCACTAGCCACCCAGTGGCGCAGTCGGTCTCCTGCGCGCCAGTGTTCTCCAGACGCCCAGTCACGCGGACAGCAGGTGGACTGTCACCTGCGCTTCTGTGTTCTCCAGCTTCCTAGTCACAAGAGCCTGGCCTCTAGTCCCCTGGTTTCTCCTGCTAGACCTGGTTTCTCCTGCTAGACTAGATTTCCCCTGAGTGATGCTTCTCTGCAGTTCAATCTGTATTCTGGGCCTGTCATTTGTTGGGTGTGGAGGGTGTCTATTGGAACCCAGACACTCTATTGTTTTGAGGATCAGTCAGACCGGATCTCCGGTTGCACATTTGGCTCGTTTTTCAGACCCAATTACCAGATCTCAGTGCTAAAAATCTTTCTTATAGGTTTTGGTGCACCCCCATTTTGCTGTAAGTTCTTAACAAGATAGTTTTTTGTGGTTCTATCTCGTTATTCACCTGTGCAGTGGCGCGTTACACTGGGTGTGATGCACTCTATTCGTGGCCATCAGGCAATGATGAAATATTATGCTTTGTATGCAGCATTTACTGAAGTTAGTTTTCAGTATTAGGAAACAAATATGTATTTCAGGTGAATGAATAATCTGAATTTCTGAGAATAATCTTGTGAAAAGTTGATTATAAATCCACATACGTGAATATGAATGATTTTAGGGAGTGTATAATAAGACACATATATTTCATATTTTGAAAAATCTGGAGAGTGATATATATATATATATATATATATATATATATATATATATATATATATATATATATACAGAAACACACTCACAGACATTAAAAAGTAGCAATATATATGCCAATCGAAATTCAAAATGAAATATATATCCTTCACATATCCAAAAAAATACATTTTACTGAAAATGGATTTATGTATAATGTTGTTCAACTAGGAGGCTCACCCATAGGTTGAAATTTCAGTTCCAAAAGGGTTTAGGAGGAGTGATCTCTTCTCACAATTTGTATCTGCCAAGTCAGCCACCTCAGAAGAAAGTCTGTGTGATACCAGGTAGTATTCTATATGAGCATATAAAAATACATGTGCTGAATAGGTGACAGAGAAAGGGAAGAGGAATTCACATATTTGTTAACGTTAAAAACACATGGAGAAATATTTCAATAAACATTGACTATATTTATAACTCCAACCTCATATAATGCAAAAGGGAAGTCCAAGTATACACCATGCCTTCTCTGAACTGTTTGTATTTCCATTCTGTTAGGGTTACTATTCTCCATCATATTAGGATTAGTAGTCAGAGTCTAGTAGGTTATGGATTAGTGTCAGAGATTCAGTATTTCGAATAGAAAATAGGAAAATAAACCCATTGTGTTTGCAAATATGTGTGATACAAAAATCTTCCCACTCTCATTCAGAACAATGCCTTGACATTACCTTCTCCCCTAATAAGACACAATTAGAGGAGAAGAGTTAGAAAATCTGTTAATACATATCTGGAATGGAATATTCTCGGTGTTCACAAGCTTGGAGGTGGTAGAGGAGTTTCCAAAAGTAAGGGACAGGGTAAACACTCCACAAACATGGAGCTCTGCAGGCCTAAAGACATATTGAGAAACTGCCTCTGAGTTTGGGCACTTAAAATGTATCTTGTGGTCCGAAGCTTTAGCTTCCTCTATAGTGAGAGCATCAAAACTGGTCTGCATCTATTTGACTTGGGGGACATGGTATCTTATTTTCCAATGAACATGAGGCAGCAGTGCTGTATTCTCACTTTGTAGGTAAACTGTGGCAACTGGAGTCTAAGGGTCTCTCTGTGTGGACTGTGAAGCTAATTGATCATGCTCTACTTTTCTTAGTAGAGCACTGGGAGTTTGTTATTTGCTTCACAAATACAAGGAGTTCAACTTGGTCAGAGTGCTGGAGGGAGTTCTGTCACATGTGGTGCCTCAGGGTCTGCAGGAGAATGCACCAGTCAGGCTTCTATTTCACATAGTTTGCCCCCTTGACCATAGCATCCTGATTCTGAACATTGCCCTGAAACCTCTCCATATAACAAGATGCCTTTACATATAAGGGTCTGCTTGCTGCACCATGTCAGTTACAAGCCATTTGGAAGCCAATGGCAGATCTACATGGCCCCAACACAGATGTTTTATCACACACCTGCCCACCACTGTTCTAGGCCCACTACTCAGCAGGCTCCAACTTACTGGCATCTCTGTTCTACACCATTTTTAAGAAACGCAGTCAATCAAGGCACTGTCTGGTATACTCATGATCAGAAACTGGATATCAAAAAGTTCTCCAGTGCCACCTGGTCATGAAAATTTCAAAAATTCCATGGTATTTCTCTAGCCATTTTTCAAGGATGAAGTTGGAGGCACTATGATTTTCAATTCACTCAGGAACCATTAAATGTTGAGGAAGCTCATTTCAATGAAAGCTCTGGAGAACACTCACAGGCAAGGCTTCCCAAAGGGTCGCCAAAAGGTCACATGAAGCCAGGCCCATTGAGGTCTGCAATGTGAGATCATGTGTGTTTTGCCTCTCAACTATGGCTGCCAAGTCTTTCAGAATAAAATCATGTGATATTCTGGCTGAGATTCCTCGTGCCTTGTGGAAAGCCTTTCTGGGCACAGATCTCAGTTTCAAAGGGCGACTGTCATTCATGGCCTCCTAAAATCCCAACACAACTCATGGCAATAATTCTCTGAGGTCAGTTCCAGAACTCAGTCTCTAAGGGGAATCACACCAGAGTTCAAGACCAGGTGGAGCCAGTCATCTTTTTCAACCGCCACACAAACTTCCAAAATTAAAACCCAAACACTCCCACAAGGCCCTCATCTTCTTCCATATAGATACTCATTATAAACTCTGGCTGGAGGTTTCCATGAGGGATGCAGAACAAGACAGTGTCCAAAGTTAGCTCCCTTGCCCCTCATTTGCCTAAAGTCGGGGTGGCCTGAACACCTTCCTGTGAACCTGGAGTGATCAAATAGTGTGCAGTTAATACTGCTCTGCTTCTCCAATTTGAGGACGACTGACTGTGGGGTTTAGATTCTTTATGTGAATTGGAAGCATGAGAAAATGCAAGCACCTTTGGGCTTGCCTCTCCTTGGCTTTGAAGAATGCATTTGACCCAAAGAATCCCTCTTCTCACTTGATGGATGTCAGGAACCTTACAGAGGAAGGCAAGAGACTTCATCCGCAATGACTGCTCTTTTGATCATTTTGGTTTTGGATGAACACATGGGATCCATCAGGTGCTGAGAATCTAACCACAGCCTCACACAGGGCCAAGAGGCTGTTTCAGACAAATCCATTTCCAAAGCAATTAAGCAAAGAACTACAGGTGATGTCCATTCATTTCCATTTGAAAACTTTTTTCTTCAGGCTTCACAAAGAATTGGCCTGTGGTAAATACCTTCCTGATATTCAGGGCAACAGAACAATAGGTAAGCAAAAAGCCCAAATCAGGGTTTCTCCACTGAGACTTTCCTGGTCACACTAGCTACCCACTACATGGCCATATAACAGAGCTTTTAGGTGGTAAATATCTTGGACACAAAACCATGAAGCTATTCTGCAGAGTGTCCAGAATTCAGAAAGAAAACAGAAACTTATGAAGATATCAGGTGTTGCCCTTTGATAACAAAAGCCACAGTCCATTTATAAATTGGGCAAGATGAATGCTGGGAAGCTTTCTACTAGACAGGACACATCCTTTGATGCATTCTTATTTCTAATGTCTACAACCACGGACACAGTGGGATACACAGACATAGAAGCACTCGCATTGCAAAACGACTAACTAGAAACAGTCCACGCCAATCCAAACAAACAGTCTTTCCTACCTATTCTCAGAACATGAGACAAGACCATGAACATACACCCACACCCACAAAGGCACCACCTTTGCTCCAAGTAGTTCTGTGATTACCCAGAGTGTCCTCTGAATGGTGGGCCATACTATATTCCCCCCAAATGGCCTGTCCTGTCTCAAATCTGGTCTCCTTGGCCAATTCTGTGAAGTTGTCATTAGCCATGGGTGAGCCACTACCTGCTTTCTCAGGAAAGGCCCCTCTTCAGAGCTTTTCTGGCATTTGAACATCCTCACATCTGTAGGCACTAAGAAAGACTGACTCTTTCCTTTGTAAATTGAAGCAAGTGAGACCACTGGGCCTGGGACTGTGACTGGCTCTGGGTGCCATTCTTCCTGGATCCTAAGTTCAGAGAGTTCCATCACAAAGGAAGTGAGGTGAGGTCACTTTCTTCAGAAACTGAATGAGGTCACTGCTTTGGCAACAACTTTGTCCAAATAGTTACTTCTAAGGGCCCATGAGATGGAGGCTGTTCCTACTTCCTGTAACACTTTCAAAAGTTAGAATGGTATATCAACCATAGGCACCTGGGAACACGTCTTCACACAGGCCTGGTTTGGTCTATCTTCTCTACATTAAGTTGATAGAGGCTGATACAGACACATCCCTTCATCCTCACCAGGTTGTTTGCCATGGAAGATGACTTTTGCTCTCTCGGGAACTTCACAGCTGCCTACATCTTCTCCAGGGATTATTTCTACATGGACCTTTGATGTTCTCAGCAGGTGGAAGATTCCCTACATTCCGGTATTTAAAGAGAAACTCTGTCCCTCCTCTTCTGTAAAGTTAGATTGAGGTAACAGTGTATATTTAGGGTTAATAACATGTTCGATTTGGGTTAGGAATCTCTCTGCCGGATGAATAATGGTATTGGGAACCTGTGATATTTACAAGAATATATAGGTGAAATATAAGTATGAAAACAGAAATGTAGGTAAGATATGAAGCCAGAAGGGCATTGGGCCCTTGAGTGGGATACTTAGGTTTGAATTATGTTCTGCACATGTGTCTCAGATGAATTGATATAAAATGGCATAGGACCTTTTACCTTGAATGATTGATTGTTGAAGAGAACATCGAGTTAAAAAGTGATAGTCAGTAGGATTAGTAAGATAGTCAGTAGGTTTATAAAGAAGAGTGAGTATAGGATTTGGACCAAAAGTTCTTTAGCAATAGAGTTTCGGGTAGAGAGTGAATGTAAATGTCAGCATATGTGAAGTATGAGTCACAATGATGAACTAGGGAAAATATGTAGGAAAGCAGATATCAATAGAGATATTAGGAAATCAGGCAAAGTGTAAAGTGAGTGATAGAATTAGACATTTCCAACAGGCTTGAGGTTGAATATATAATCTTAGGAAGAAACAAATATGTAGTCATCAATAGGATTGACATTTGAGAGCATTAGGTAACCAGGACATGGTTGTTTTTGATAATCCATGCTCACTTTCCATTTAGGCTTTGATACAATCATGAGTTTGACCTTTGCTTTTTGTGTCCAGAATATTACTGTGATAAAATGTATATATAGATAAGGTGACATCAGTATTTCTTCCACCATTTCTGGGAGCAATATTTTGAAGAGGTACAAATTAGTAATGGGGGGACAAATAGGTGTACACTGTGTTTATGAATATAGAGATAATGCATTAATAGACCATACAGTGAATAAATAACATAACTGGTTCCAACTTTAAATAATGGATTGAATTGAAATGTGAAAATATACAGGAAATTTTATATTGATATTCATACATTCATTCCAACCAGTTTTACATCTAATGGTAATATTAATGTTATAGTTTATCATGAAGAGTGTGTGAGTTTAGCTTCAAAATTGATTATGGAAATCGAAAATAATGTGTTTGGAAAGAAGTCTCATGAAAAGACCAGTCAAGTAACATGGAAGAATTCATGTGTTCTGAAGCAGGAAGTGAAACAAATTCTTATTAATTTGCTAACTTGTGGATGAAATATATGTCCTATGATGTGCAAAAACTGAAGAAATACTAATGTACCAGTGTTGAATTAAAATAAAGGTCAAAATAGACATTAAGTCCCATAGGAATCTACTTGCATTGATGGTAAACTGGGTCTGTTACTGTAGAAATATTAGGATTTGTAAGCACCATTGATTGAAGTTAGTTCTCATACTGGGAAACAAATATGTATTTCAGGTAGATGAATATTTCTGAGAATAATCTTGTGAAAAGTTGATTATAAATCCACATACATGAACATGAATGAATTGATGGAGTGTATATAAGAGACATATATTTCATATTTTATAAAATCTGGAGAGTGTGTGTGTGTGTGTGTGTGTATATATATATATATATATATATATATATATATATATATATATATATATATACAGAAAAACACAAAAATACATTAAAAAGTATCAATATATATGCCAAACGTAATTTATCAGTAATATATATCATCCACAGATGAAAATATATTTTACTGAACATGGATTTATGTATAAATTGTTCTACTGGGAAGCTCACCCATAGTTTTAATTTTCAGTTCCACCAGCGTTTACGAGATCTCTTCTCACAACTTGTTTCTGCCCAGTCAGCCAACTCAAAAAAATGTACGTGTGAGACCACGTAGGATTCTATATTTGCATATAAAAATACATGTGCTGAGTAGGCTACATAGAAAGGAAGACAGGAATTTACATATGTGTTAACATTAAAAACACATGGAGGACTATTTCAATTAAAAATTGAGTAGATTTAGAATACCTACCCTCTATCATGCAAAAAGGAAGTCCAACAATACACCATGCCTGCTGTAAACTGCTTGTATTTTCATTCTGTTTGGGTATTTTTCTCCATCATATTAGGATTAGTAGTCAGAGTCTAGTAGGGTATGAGTTAGTGTCAAGAATTCAGTATTTCAAATGGAAAATTGTAAAATGAATCAATGTGTATGCAAATGTGTGCTACACAAAAATTTTCCCACTCTCATTCAGAACAATGCCTTGACATTACCTTCACCCCAAGTAAGACACATTTAGAGGAGAAGAGTTAGACAATCTTTGAATACATATCTGAAATGAAAAATGTTCAGGAGTTCACAACCTTGGAGTTGGTAGAGGAGTTTCCAAAAGTAAGGGACAGTGTAAAATCTCCACAAACATGGAGATTTACCAGCCTAAAGACTTCTGGAGAAACTGCCTCTAGGTTGGGCATTTGAAATATATGTTGTTGTCAGGATCTTTAGCTTCCTTTCTAGTGAGACAATCAAAGCTTGGTCTGCACATCTGTGACCTGGAGGACATGGTTTATAATTCTCCAATGAACATGAAGCAGCAGTGTTGATTTCTCTCTTTGTAGGTAAACTATGGCCACTGGGTCTAAGTGTCTCCCCATGTAGACTGCTAAGCCATTAGGTCATCCTCCACTTTTCAAAACGTTTCTTGATACTGCACTCGGAGTTTGGTATTTGCTTCATGAAATACAAGGAGTTCAACTGGGACAAAGGGCTGGAGGAAGTTCTTTCACGTGTGGTGGGTCAGGGTCTGCACGAGAATGCACCAACAGGGCTTGTATACCACATAGGTTGCTCCCTAGACCATAGAAACCTGATTTTGAACATTGCCCTGAAACCTCTCTATATAACCAGATGTCTTTACATATAGGATCTGCTGGCTGCACCATGTCAGTCTCAAGCCATTTGGAAGCCAATGGCAGATCCACATGACCCCACCACAGATGTTTTATCACACACTTGCTCACCACCGCTGAGGGCCCATTACTCAACAGGCTTCAAATGACTGGCATCTCTTTTCTACAACATTTTCATGAAAACCAGTCAATCAACACACTGTCTGATACACTCATGATCAGCAACTGGACATCCAAATGTTCTCCAGTGCCACCTGGTCAAGGAAATTTCAAAAATTTCATGGTATTTATCTAGCCAATTTTCAAGGATGAAGTTGGAGACACTGTGGGTTTCAATTCATTCAGAAATTATTTAATGGTGAGGAAGCTCATTTCAATGAAAGCTCTGGAGAACTCTCACAGGCAAGGCTTCCCAAAGAGTGGCCAAAAGGTCACATGAAGCCAGGCCCATTGAGGTCTACAATTGAGGTCCATGTGTGTTTTGACTATCAAATATGTCTGACAAGTTTTTCAGAATAAAATTGTGTGATATCCTCCTGAGATTCCCAGTGCTCTGTGGAAAGCGACACTGGGCCTAGATCTCAGTTTCCAAGGGTGACTCTCATGCGTGGCCTCCTAAATCCCAACACAATTCATGGCAATATTTCTCTGAGGTAAGTTCCAGAACTCAGTCTCTAAGGGGAATGACACCATAGTTCAAGCCCAGTTGGATCCAGTCATCTCTTCCAACCGCCACACGAATGACCACAATTAAAATCAAAACACTCCCACATGGCCCTCATCTTGTTAAATATAGACACTCATCATAAACTCTGGCTGGAGGTTTCCATGCGGGACGCATCCCAAGACAGTGTCCAAAATATTCTCCCTTGCCCCTCATTTGCCTAAAGTCAGGGTGGCCTGGACACCCTTCCTGTGAACCAGAAGTGATCAAATAGGCCTGCCGTTAATACTGCTCTGCTTCTCCAATTTGAGCCCTATTGACTCTCAGGTGTAGATTTTTTTATGTGATTTGGAGTCACGAGAAAACACAAGCACCTCTGCAGGACTTTGAAAAACTCATTTGACCAAAAGGATCCCTGTCTCACTTGATAGAGGTCAGGTACCTAACAGAGGAAGGCAAGAGACTCATCCACAATTACTGAATTTTTGCCATTATGGTTTTGATTGCACACATGGTATCTATCTTTAGATCCATCATGTGCTGAAAATTTAAGCCACAACCTCATACAGGGCTAGGAGGCTGATTCAAACACATCCCTTTCCAAAGCAAAGAACCACAAGTTATTCCCATTTATTTCCATTTTAAAACTGTTTTATTCAGGCTTCACAAAGGGGTGGCCTGAGGCAAAGACCTTCCTGACATTCAGGGCAACAGAACAATAGGTAAGCAAATGAACCAAAATATGGTTTCTTCACTGAGCGTTTACTGGTCACAATGATGTCTGAGTTTTCTAAGATGTTCCCATTTCCTATAGCTATCAAGTACATGGCCATGTCACAGAGCTTGGGGGTGGTATGTATCTTGGACACAAAACTATGAGGCTATTCTGGAGAGTGGCCAGAATTCAGGAAGAAAACAGGAACTTAGGAAGTTAGTAGGTGTTGCCCATCCATAAGGAAAGCCACAGTCCATTCAGCAAATAGGCCTGATGAATGCTGGAAAGTTTTCCACTAGACAGGACACATACATTGATACATTCTCTTTTCGAATGTCTACAACCATGGACAGAGTGGGATACACAGACATAGAAGCACTCGCCTAGTCAAACGACTTTCTAGAAACAGTCCACTCCAATCAAAACAACAGCCTTTCCTACCTATTCTCAGAACATGAGACAAAACCACAAACTCACACCCACACCCACAAAGGCACCTCCTTAACTCAAGTAGGTCTGTGACTATCCGGAGTGTCCTCTGAATAGTGGGCCATACTATGTTCCCCTAAAATGGCCTGTACTGTCTCAGATCTGGTCTCCTTGGCCAACTCTGTGAAGTTGTCAACAGCCAGCGGTGAACCACTACCTGCTTTTTCAGTAAAGGCCCCTCTTCAGAGCTCTTCAGGCATTTGGCAATCCTCATATCAGTAGGTACCAAGGAAGACTGACTCTGTCCTTGGTAAATCCAAACAAGTGAGACCACTGGGATTGGGACTTGGACTGGCTCTCGGTGCCTGGCTTCCTGGATCCCAAATTCAGAGATTTCCATCACCAGGAAAGTGAGGTGAGGTCACTTCCTTCAGGAACTGAATGAGGTCACTGCCTTGGCAACCACTTTGTCCTACCAGATTCATCCAAGGTTCCCATGAGATGGAGGCTGCCACTACTTCCTGTGACACTTTCACAAGTTAGAATGGTACATCAACCATAGGCACCTGGGAACAGCTCTCCACACAGGCATGGTTTGATCAATCTTCTCTACATTAAGAAAGGAGAGGCTGATTCAGACACATCCCTTAATACTGACCAGGTTGTTTGTCATGGAAGATGACTTTTGCTCTATTAGGTCCTTCATAGCTGCCTGCAACTTCTCCAGGGTATCATTTCTGCTTGTACCTTTGATGTTCTCAGCAGGTGGAAGAGCCCCTACATTACTGTATTGTAAGACAAACTCTCTTCCGGCTCTTCTGTACAGTTAGTTTGAGGGTACAGTGTATGGTTAGAGTAATAACAGGTTTGATTTAGGTTAGAAATCATACTGAGGAATGAACAATGGTATTGGGAACTCGCGATATTTACGAGAATATATAGGTGAAATATAAGTATGAAAACAGAAATCTAGATAAGATTTGAATCCAAGAAGGGCATTGGGCTGTTGATTGGGATACTTAGCTTTGAATTATATTCTGCACAGATGTCTCAGATAAATTGATATACAATGGCATAGGACCTTGTACCTTGGATGATTGATTGTCAAAGAGAATTTCCAGTCAAAAAGGGATAGTCGGTAGGATTAGGAAGATAGTTGGTAGGTATAGAAAAAAGAGTGAGTATAGGATTTCGAACAAAAGTTCTGTAGCAATAGGGTTTCGGATAGAGAGTGAATGTAAATTTCAGCACATGTAAAGAGTCAGTCACAATGATGAACTCAGGAAAATATGTATGAAAGCAGATATCAATGGAGACATTAGGAAATCAGGAAAAGCATAAAGTGAGGGTTAGTATTAGTCATTTTCAACAGGGTTGAGGTTGAATATATAATCTTAGAAAGCAACAAATATGTAGTCACCAATAGGATTGATTTGCGAGCATTAAGCAACCTGGACATGGATGTTTTTAGAAATCCATGCTCACTTTCCATTTAGGATTTGGTGAAAGGTTAATAAGATAGGTACTTGTCACTTCCTGTTTTTCTGTATGCTTAACAAAACACTGTTGAAACCTTGAGGACTGTTTGCTAATTTTTTTCCCAGAATGTGCTGTCCCCGACTGCCAAACAGAGAATGTACACCCTCACCTGTTTGCACGCAAACCGCCCACTCGCCCTGACCCATCAATAAGCTTCCCTCCCTGTCCTCTTCAAGGAAAGTATATAAGCTCTGCTTAAGCTGTTCTCATTGCTC
Source organism: Callospermophilus lateralis (assembly GCF_048772815.1). Taxonomy (NCBI): domain Eukaryota; kingdom Metazoa; phylum Chordata; class Mammalia; order Rodentia; family Sciuridae; genus Callospermophilus; species Callospermophilus lateralis. Next base: position 1,061,686 of record NW_027513408.1, read on the forward strand.
TCTGCTCTATTCAAGTGAGCACTGAGCCCCAGATTGCTAGACTCCCAATAAACCCAGCGTAACTTTTGATGTGGAGGGGACCCCAGTAAACTTTGAAGTGGATACAGGGGCAGTATACTTAGTCTTTAAGGCCCCACTGGGCCCTCTATCAAATAAAAGCTCTCTAGTTCAAAGTGCTAACACCAGTAAATATGGGAATTAGACAACTAAGAAAACCATGGACATGAGGAAAGGAAAAATCCATCACTCCTTCCTAATAATCCCAGAATGCCTGGCCCCATTGATGGGCAGAGATCTGCTCACCAAGCTCCGGGCCAAAATGACTTTTAACTATGAAGGCCCCAAAATGATATTTCTAAATCCTTTAGTATAAACTCCTATATTCACGGCTTTAAATATGTCAGTAGAAGATGAACAGCAACTCTTCACACCCCCCAAGACTGATCAAACAGGCAAGCTACCCCAGAAATGGATAACAGATTACCCAGATGCCTGGAAAAAAACTGCTGGGTTAGGACTAGCCATGAAACAACCTCCAAAAACAGTGGAGTTCAAAACCTCAGCCTCCCCAATCAATGTCAAAAAATATCCTCTGAGCAAAAAAGCTAAAGATGGGATAAGGCCCCATATTCAGAAATATCTGGCCTTAGGGTCCTAAGGCCTTGTCAATCATCCTAAAACACTCCCCCGCTACCAGTATAAAAAGCCAGGAGCCGGGGACTATCTCCCATTAAAGACATAAGAGAGACCTACAACAGAGTGTAGGACATTCACCCCAGTGTACCTAATCAGTACAATCTGCTTATCACTCTGAACCCTGAGAGGAAATGGTATACTGTTCTGGACTTAAAAGATGCTTTCTTTTGCTTGCCTCTGCATAAATATAGTCAGTTGCTGTTTGCTTGCTAGTGGGTAGACCCAGAAACTGGAACGTGTGGTCAACTAACTTGGACTAGACTCCCCAAAATGGTTGAAAAACTCCCCCACTCTCTTTGATGAAGCCCTCCAAAGAGATCTCAACAGCTTCAGAACTACGCACCCCGAAGTCACCCAGCTTCAATACGTGGATGACCTGCTACTGACACCCAACACCAAGGATATCTGTGAATCTGCGACCCAAGCAGTATTATGTGAGCTTCCTCAACTCGGGTATAGAGCTTCTTCCTAAAAGGCCCAAATTTGCCAGCAAGAAGTAATCTTCCTGGGCTATTCCTTTAGGGGCAGTAAACGATGGCTCACTGAGCCCAGAAATCAAACGGTTGTGCAGAAACCACCCCCATGTAACAGCAGACAACACAGAGAGTTTCTTGGGACTGCTGGGTTTTGCAGGTTAAAGATTCCTGTGTTTGGGTCCTTAACTTCTCATTTACACCCGCTGTTAAAGGGAGATGCCCAATTCTAATGGACCCCTGAGATCCAGCAAGCTTTTGATAACATCTAAGGACACTGACACTGTACTCCTCAACTTCACTGAGCAAAGCCTGAAATTTCAGAAAGCCCTACACTACGTTAAAAATGTACATCAGTTCACTCACCTTGGTTCAAAGAAATTGCAGGCATTCCTGAAGGATCAAGAACAGAGTTTTCCACTAACCGACTCACAGTGAAAGGAAATAACTGAACAGGTAAAAAAAAGCCTGTCGGGTCTGTCAATAGGTTAATGCTTACACTTCCAAGCTTCCTGCAGGAAAGCACCTACGAGGAACCAGACCAGGACAATTCTGGGAAGTGGACTTTACTGAAATTAAGCAAGCATGGTATGGACTTAAATATCTCCTACTCTTTGTAGATATATTTCAGGATGGATTGAAGCCTCCCCCCCCCAAAAAAAAAAGGCGCAAATGGTGGTCAAGAAGATCCTGAAAGATATTTTTCCAAGGTACGGCCTGCCTAAGGTAATAGGGTCTGATAATGGACCAGCGTTCATGGCCCAGGTAACTCAGGGGTTAGCCAGGACCCTGGGGATTAATTGGAAGTTACATTGTGCTTATAGACCCCAGAGTTCAGGACAGGTAAAAAAATTAAATAGAACCATTAAAGAGACCTAAACGAAATTAAGCTTAAAGAGTAGCATAAAAGATTGGACTATGCTCCTGCCTTATGCACTATTTCATGCAAGAAATACTCCCTCTGTTTCTTTGTGTAACCTCACCCCCTAAGAAATTCTCTATGGGGCCCCATCTCCAGTAAGGGACCTAACCCTAACTCAAAGATCTAACGATCCCTTCCACACCACCTTGCTTGACAGACTTAAAGTTCTGGAAGGAACTCAGCAATACCTGTGGAAACAGCTGGCCACTGCCTACCAACCTGCTGAAGAGGGTACTCCACATCTATATCAAGTAAGAGACTTTGTCTACATAAGACAACATCAGGTGTCATCCCTGGAACCCGGCTGGACAGGACCATACCAGGTGCTACTTATAACACCTACAGTGCTAAAGTTAGACGGAATCACTTCCTGGTTCCTAATTCTCATCTCAAGCCTGTGCCCTGTCCAGAATCTGGCTGAAAAATGGAAAAGACTGGTAACATTTTCAAATTGTATATTCGCTATGTGAATAAGACTATAGACTCTCCAATTGGTCACCAGTAGTCCTAACCCTCATCAACCCGTTCAGCAGCGATGGCTGATCACAAATCCTACTAGACAAGAAGTATGGTCTATCGCACATATAGCCCACTTAGGGACCTGGTGGCCATCTCTCCACCAAGAAATTTGTCAGCTGGCTATACGTCTTTCCTATTGGGAAATCCCTGATGAAGAGGATCCCCAAAAATTCCATTAAATACTTTCCATACAATAGATAATGGAAACAAACATTATGGATGTAGGGACACGCGAGCCAGATGCAGGTTGGCTAGCCTAGATTACTATGTTTGCCTGGCGGACTACCAAAGCCAAAAACAGCCACGACTGTGTGGGGGAAAAGCCAACTTCTTCTGTAAATAATGGGGATGTGAGGATACAGGGGCTACCTGGTGGAAGCAAAACTCCTCATCAAATTCAGTACACAGAATTGGCCATATTACCAGTTAGATAACAAAAACCGATGGCCACCAGAGGGGTCTCTAGATCCTCAAATTTTGCGTGACCTTTTCAACTTCGACAAGTGCTCAAAAGTGTGGAAGGAAATTCCCCTACGTGTAGGCCTTTTCCCTCCTATGCTCAAATCCTGAACTATGCTTCTCCAATAGATACTCACCCGCAGCCTTCTGCCCCAGACTCTCTGCTGTCACTCCCACATCAGCAACCTGATTTCTCAGCTCCAGTTACTAGATCAAAAACCCAAATTTCTGTCGGTTCTCAGACCATTGCCCCTTGCTGAGCTTGCAGGTACTGAGGTACCCTTCCACCCACTCACTCCTCTCTCATCCTGTCAGTGCCCACACCGGGTCCCACCAGGTCCTCTTACCAGCTAACCCAAAGCTCAAACCAGCTAAGGAGTGCCCTCAGACGCCTATCAAAGATGTAATTAAAATGGCCTTTAAAGTTGCTTTGTCATCACTGAAAACAGGTTACTAAGAATTTAAAGTCCCTCAGAGGCTTTTTGGGATACTCACTCCCGTCTTCCCCTCTGCTCTACCTGTTCTACTGCTCAAGTTTTGTTGCCAGGAAAATCCCAAACCCCTTTCCCATAATTCTTTTATATCTCTTTTTCCTCATCCTCAGATCCACGGAGCTGCTCTCATCCCCTGCCTTCCCTGTCTTCCCCTCTGTACCAGGCCCACAGAAAAGTCTTAAATAACCTTCTCCAGAAGTCTTCACCATGGCTGACTTTAAGCCTTTCAGCAACACAGTTCCTATAAAAGAGTTCAATGTAGATAAACTTCCTCTATTCATGTTGCTCTGTTCTACTTGGCCACTGGCTGGAAAAATCAGCACTCCTAAGCTAGACACCCCCTTAGTAGTTTTTAACAAAATATATGAAGAAGGCCTCTGGCCTAGAGCTGGGGCTTCATAGAGATGGCTACATTTCTAAGATATAGAAGTTACCAACTGGGCTCCATGGTAACAGCTGGCAGGGAGGAAAAGAAAAAAAAAGAAGAAAAAAGCTCTCCCCCTCCCAGGTGTCCATAAGAAGTTAACTTTCCCAGAACAGAGGAAAAAAAAAACAGAAACAAAAACTGCTTTTTGTGAACTTCTGCAGACTGTGAACTTCTGAGCCCCTTCCCTTACATGCTGGGTACAAAATTCTGAAACAACCTAAACTTTGGGTTCAGGGATTAATTGATTACAACAGAAGCAATGCCCTCTAAATCCGGATGCAACCAAACAAATGACCCGATTAGAAGCAGTAATAGACCAAAACTTAAAGATATTAAAAACCTCCTTCACAGCTTTACATGAATCTTTAACCTCTCTCTCTGAAGTTATTTTACAGAACAGTCGAGGGTTGGACCTCCTCTTCATGAGAGAAGGGGCCTTCGTCCTGCATTGAGGGAAGAATGTTGTTTTTATGCCGACCATACTGGAGTTGTAAAAGAATCTATGATTAAATTAAGAAGATGCCTTGAAGAGCATCAACAAGAGAGAGAGGCCCAAAAAAGGTGGTTTGAGTCTTGGTTCACAAAGCCCCCTCATTAACTACGTTTTCATCAGCCATGGCTGGTCCATTAATAATCCTCATATTATTGGTAATTGTAGGACCCTGTTTGATCAACCGTGTAGTTTCCTTTCTCCATGCTCAAATTGGACAAGTTAAACTTATGGTAATCAGAAAACAATATACCACACTAGTAAACATAAAATGTGACACCCCCAATGATCATTTTTATGATTAAAAGTAACCAAAAGAAGAAGTGGGGAATGAAAGGTTAATAAAATAGGTACTTGTCACTTCCAGTGTTCGGTATGCTTAACAAAACACTGTTGATGTCTTGAGAACTGTTTGCTAATCTAGTTCCCTGAAAGTGCTGTACCCAACTGCAAAACTGCAGAATGTACTTCCTCACCCATTTGGACGCAAACCGCCCACTCGCCCTGACCCATCAATAAACTTTCCTATCTGCCCTCTCCAAGGAAAGTATATAAGCTCTGCTTAAGCTGTTCTCAGGGCTCTGTGCTCTATTCAAGGGAGCTCTGACCCCAGCATGCTGGACCCCCATAAATCCTTGGCTGTTGCATGAGACAGTCTCTGGTAGTCTCTTCCTCCGACACTCGCCTGACCTTTACATTGGTAAAATAATAAGTGTCATCTTTGCTTTTTGTGTCCAGAATATTACTGTGATAAAATGTATATGTAGATAAGGTGACGTGAGTATTTCTTCCACCATTTCTGGGAGCAATATTTTGAAGATGTATAAATTAGTATTGGGGGTACAAAGAGGTATATCCTGTGACTCTGAATATAGAGACAATGCATGAATAGACCATAATGTGAATAAATAATATAATGGGTTCCAAATTTAAATAATGGATTCCATTGATATCTGAAAATATACAGGAAATCTTATATTGATATACATACATTCATTTCAACCACTAATACATCTAATGGTAATATTAGGATTATGGTTTATCATGAAGAGTGTGTGAGTTTTGCTTCAAAAGTGATCATGGAAATTAAAAATAATGTGTTTGGAAAGAAGTCTCATGAAAAGCCCAGTCAAGAAACCTAGAGGAATTTATGTGTTCTGAAGCAGGAAGTGATGAAAGTGAAACAACTGCCTATAAGTTTGCTAACTTGTGGATGGAATATATATCCTATCATGTGCATAAATTGAAGAAATAGTATTGTACCAGTGCTGAATAAAAATGACCTTCAAAATACACATCATGTCCCACTGGAATCTACTTGCATTGATGTTAAACTGGGTCAGTTACTGTAGAAATAATAGTATTTGTATGCAAAATAAACTGAAGTTAGTTTTAAGTACTGGAAACAAATATGTATTTCAGGTGGATGAATATTTCTGTGAAAAATCTTGTGAAAAGTTGATTATAAATCCATATACATGAACATGAATGAATTTAGAGAGTGTATATAAGACACATATATTTCTGGAGAGTATATATACATATATATATATATATATATATATATATATATATATATATATATATATATATATATACACACACACACACACATACACACACACACAAAATACACACACACACACAGACATTAAATTAGCAATATATATGCCAATCGAAATTTATCATGATATATATATCATCCACAGATGCAAAAATATTTCTTTAATTGAGCATGGATTTATGTATAATGTTGTTCAACTAGGAAGCTCACCTATAGGTTGAATTTTCAGTTCCAACAGCGTTTAAGAGGAGTGATCACTTCTCACAAATTGTATTTGCCAAATCAGCCACCTCACAAAAATGTACATGTGATACCAGGTATGATTCTATATGTGCATTTAAAAGCACATGTGCTAAATAGGATACAGAGAAAGGGAGACAGGAATTCACATATTTGTTAACCTTAAAAACACATGGAGAACTATTTAAATTAAATATTGACTAGATTTATAACACCTACCATTAATCATGCAAAATACAAGTACAACTATACACTATGATTTCTCCTAACTGCTTGTATTCCTATTCTGTTTGTGTTATTTTTCTCCATCATATTAGGAGTAGTAGTCAGAGTCTAGTAGGGTATGGGATCATGTCAGAGATTCAGTATTTTGAATGGAAAATTGTAAAATGAATGCAATGTGTATGTAAATATGTGCTACAAAAAAATGTTCACACTTCCATCCAGAACATTGCCTTGACATTGCCTTTGTTCCGAGTAAGACACAATTAGAGGAGAAAAGTTAGAAAATCAGTGAATATATATCAGGAATGAAAAATGCTCAGGAGTTCACAACCTCCGAGGTGGTAGAGGAGTTTTCAAAATTAAGGGACAGTGTAAACATTTCTCAAACATGGAGCTCTGCTGGTGTAAAGACTTCTTGAGAAACTTCCTCTGAGGTTGGGCACTTAAAAATATATGTTGTTGTTAGGAGCTTTAGCTTTCTTTGTTGGGAGACCATCAAATCTGGGTGTGCAACAATGTGACCTGGAGGATATTGTTTCTAATTTTCCAATGAACATGAGGCAGCCATGCTGAATACTCTCTTTGTAGTTTAACTATGGTCACTGGGTTGTAAGTGTCTCCACGTGTGGACTGTGAAGCCATTTGGTCATTCTCCAATTTTCGTGGTGTTTCTCACAGGTGCACTGGGAGTTTGGTATTTGCTTCATGAAATACAAGGAGCTAAACTGGGACACAGTGCTGGAGAGAGTTCTGTCCCGTGTGGAGGGTCACGGTCTGCATGAGAATGCACCAACCAGGATTCAATTCCACATAAGTTGCCCCCATTTCCATAGCAACCTGATTCTGAACATTGCCCTGAAACCTCTCTATATAAAAAACACCTTTGCATAGAAGGGTCTGCTGGCTGTACCATGTCAGTCACAAGCCTTTGGGAAGCCAATGGCAGATCCACATGTCACCAGCACACATGTTTTATCACACACCTTCACACCACTGCTCTAGGCCCACTAATGAGCAGGATCCAACTTACTGGCATCACTGTTCTACACAAATTTCATGAAACCCAGTAAATCAAGGCACTGTCTGGTACACTCATCATCAGCAACAGGACATCCAAAAGTTCTCCAGTGCCACCTGGTCATGGGAATTTCAAAAATTTCATGGTATTTATCAAGCCATTTGTCAAGGATGAAGTTGGAGGCTCTGGGGGTTTCAATTCATTCAGGAACCATTAAATGTTGAGGAAGCTCATTTCAATGAAAGCTCTAGAGAACACTCAAAGGCAAGGCTTCCCAAAGAGTAGCCAAAAGGTCACATAAAGCCAGGCCCATTGAGGTCTACAATGTGAGGTCCATGCGTGTTTTGACTCAACTGTGGCTGCAAAGTCTTTCAGAATAAAATCATGTGATATCCTGGCTGAGATTCCCAGTGCTCTGTGGAAAGCCACTCTGGGCCTAGATCTCAGGTTCCAAGGGCAACTCTCATGCATGGCCTAGTAAAATTCAAACACAATTGATGACAATGCTTCTCTGAGGTCAGTTCCAGAACTCAGACTCTAAGGGGAATCACACCAGAGTTAAAGCCCAGGTAAACCCAGGCATCTCTTCCAACTGCCACACAACTTACCACAATTCAAAACAAAATTCTCCCACATGGCCCTTATCTTCTTCCATGTAGACCCTCATCATAACCTCTGGATGGAGTTTTCCATGAGGGGCACAGACCAAGACAATGTCCAAAATAACCTACCTTTCCCCCGATTTGCCTAAAATCAGTGTGGCCTGGAAACCCTGACTGTGAACGAGGAGTGATCAAATAGGTCTGCCATTAATACTGCTTGGCTTCTCCAATTTGAGGCCTACTGACTGTGGGGTTTAGATTCTTTATGTGAATTGGAGTAATGAGAACACCCAAGCACGTATGGGCTAGCCTCTGCAGGGCTTTGAATAACTCACTTGACCCAAAGGATCCCTATTCTCACTTGATGGATGTCAGGAACCTTTGAAAGGAAGGCGAGAGTCTTCATCCACAATGACAGCTCTTTTGGCTATTTTGGTTCTGTATGCATCCATGGGATCTTTCTTTAGATCCATCAGGTGCTGAGAATCTAAGCCACAGCCTCACACAGGGCCAAGAGGCTGATTCAGACACATCCCTTTCCAAAGCAATTAAGCAAAGAGCCCTAGGTGATGCCCATTCATTTCCATTTGAAAACTGTTTTCTTCAGGCTTCACAAATTGGTGGCCTGAGGCAAAGAACTTCGTGACATTCATAGCAACAGAATAATAGGTAAGCAAAAGGCCCAAAGCAGGGTTTCTCCACTGAGATTTAGTGGTCACACATATATCTGATTTTTCTGAGATGCTCACAATTCACTTGAGCTATCCAGTACATGGCCATGTCACAGAGCTTGGAGGTGGTACATACCTTAGAGACAAAATCATGAGACTATTCTGGAGAGGGGCCAGAATTCTGGAAGAAAACTGTAACTTAGGAAGATTGCAGGTGTTACCCATTGATAAGGCAATCTGAACTCCATTCATAAATTGGGCAGGATGAATTCTGGGAAGCTTTCTACTACACAGGACACATCCATTGATGCATTCTTTTTTTCTAATGAGTACAACAACGGACACAGTGAGGTAAACAGACATAGAAACACTCGCCTTGTCAAATGACTTACAATAAACAGTTCATTCCACAGCACATAAAGCGCCTTGCCTACCTATTCTCAGAAAATGAGACAAAACCACAAACCAACACCCACAAAGGCAGCTCCTTCCCCCCAAAAGGTCTGTTACTATCCGGAGTGTCCTCTGACTGGTGGGCCATATTATTTTCCCCCTAAATGGCCTGAAATGTCTCAGATCTGGTCTCCTTGGCCAACTCTGTGAAGGTGTCAGGACCCAGAGGTGAGCCACTACCTGCTTTCTCAGGAAAGGCCCCTCTTCAGAGCTTTACTGGCATTTTGCAATCCTCACATCAATAGGTACCAAGAAAGACTTACTCTGTTCTTGGTAAATCCAAACAAGTGAGACCACTGGGACTGGGACTGGGACTGACTCTGGGTGCCTGGCTTCATGAATCTCAAATTCTGAGATTTCCTTCACTAAGGAAGTGATGTGAGGTCACTTCCTTCAGGAACTGAATGAGGTCACTGCCTTGGCAACCACTTTGTCCAAGCAGTGGCTTCCAAGTCTCACATGAAAAGGAGGCTGTCCCTAATTCCTGTGACACTTTCACAAGTTAGAATCTTATATCAACCATAGGCACACGGGAACAGCTACCCACACAGGCCTGGTTTGGTCCATCTTCTCTACATTAAGAATAGAGAGGCTGATTCAGACAGAAACCTTCATCCTGACCAGGTTGTTTGCCATTGAACATGACTTTTGCTCTCTCAGGTCCTTCATAGCTGCGTATATATTCTCCAGTGATCATTTCAGCATGGAACTTTGAGGGTCTCAGTAGGTGGAAGACCCCCTACATTTCTTTACTGTAAGACCAACTCTGTCCCTTCCCTCTGTAAATTTAGATTGAGGGAACAGTGTATGGTTAGGGTTAACAACATGCTTTATTTGTGTTAGGAATCATTCTGCTGGATGAATAATGGTATTGGGAACCTGAAATATTTATAAGAATATGAATTTGAAATATAAGTATGAAAAGAGAAATCTAGGTAAGATTTGAAGCCAGGAAGGGCATTGGGCCCTTGATTATGATATTTAGCTTTGAATTACATTCTGCAATGTGGTCGCAGGTAAATCTAAATACAATGGAATAAAACCTAGTACCTCAGATGCCTGAATGTCGAAGAGAACATCCAGTCAAAAAGGGATAGTCAGTAGGATTAGGAAAATAGTAGGTTTAGGTTGAAGAGTGAGTCTTTGAGTTGGAAATATAGTTCTTTAGCAATAGGGTTTCGTTTAGAGAGTGAATGAAAATATCAGCACATATGAAGAGTCAGTCACAATGATGAACTGGGGAAAATATGTAGGAAAGCAGATATAAAATAGAGACATTAGGAAATCAGGCAAAGTATAAAGTGAGTAACAGGATTAGACATTTTCAACAGGGTTGAGGTTGAATATATGATATTAGAAGAAACAAATATGTAGTCACCAATAGGATTGAAATTTGAGAGCATTAGGCGACCTGGACATGGATGGTTTTAGTAATATATATTCACGTTCAATTTAGGTTTTGGTACAATCATAAGTGTTACCTTTACATTTGTGTCCAGAATATTACTGTGATAAAAATGTATATGTAGATCAGGTGATATGAGTATTTCTTCCACCATTATGGGGAGCAATATTTTTACAACCTATAAATTAGTATTGGGGAAAAAAATAGGTGTACCCTGTTTTGATGAATATAGAGATGATGAATGAATAGACCAAACTGTGAATAAATAATATAACTGGACCCAACATTAGAAATTGGAATTGGAATAAATTGATATCTGAAAATATACAGGAAATCTTATATTGATATTGGCATACATACATTCATTACAACCAGTTGTACATCTAATGGTAATATTAGTGTTACAGTTGATCATGAAGAGTGTGTGAGTTTTGCTTCAAAATTGATTATGCAAATCGAAAATAATGTGTTTGCAAAGAAGTCTCATGAAAGACCAGTCAAGAAACATGGAGGAATACATGTGTTCTGAAGCAGGAAGTGATTGAAAGTGAATCAAAAGTTTTAAATTTTGAAATTTTGGATGAAACATTTATCCTATGATGTGCATAAACTGAAGAAATAGTACTGTACCAGTGTTGAATAAAAATGAATGTCAAAATACACATCATGTCCCATAGGAATCTACTTGCATTGATATTAACCTGGGTAAGTTACTGCAGAAATATTAGGATTTGTATGCACCTTTCATTGAAGTTAGTTTTCAGTACTAGTAAACAAATATGTGTTTCAGGGGGATGAATATTTCTGAGAATAATCTTGTAAAAATTTGATTATAAATCCACATACATGAATATGAATGTATTTAGGGAGTGTATAATAAGACACATATATTTTATATTTTAAAAAATCTGGAGATTGTATATATATATATATATATATATATATATATATATATATATATATATATATATATACACACACAAACAAAAAACACACACAGACATTAAAGAGTAGCAGTATATATGCCAATCGAAATTCATGGTGAAATATATATCGTCCACTGATCCAAAAATATTAATTTTACTGAACATGGATTTATGAATAATGTTGTTCAACTAGGAAGATCACCCATAGGTTGAATTTTAAGATCCAACAGCATTTACGAGGAGTTATCTCTTCTCATAATTTTTATCTGCCACATCAGCCTCCAAACAAGTATGTACATGTGATACCAGCTAGGATTCTATATGTGCATATAAAAATACATTTGCTGAATAGGCTACAGAGAAAGGGAGATAGAAATTCACATATTTGTTAACTTTAAAAACACATGGAGAACTATTTCAATTAAAAATTATCTAGATTTATAACACCTACCCTACATAATGCAAAAGGCAAGTCCAACTATACACCATGCCTTCTCTGTACTGCTTGTATTTCTATTCTGTTTGGGTTATTTTTCTCCATCATATTAGGATTAGTAGTCAGAGTCTAGTAGGGTATGGGTTCGTGTCAGGGATTCAGTATTTTTAATGGGAAATTGGAAAATGAATCCAATGTGTATGCAAATATGTGCTACACAAAAATCTTCCCACTCTCATCCACAACAATGCCTTGACATTACCTTCACCCCAGGTAAGACACAATTAGAGGAGAAGAGTTAGAAAATCTGTGAATGCAAATCTGGAATGGAATATGCTCAGGAGTTCACAACCTTGGAGGTGGTAGAGCAGTTTCCAAAAGTAAGGGACATGGTAAACACTCCACAAACATTGAGCTCTGCTGGCCTAAAGACTTCTTGAGAAACTGCCTCTGAAGCTGGGCACTTGAAATATATGTTGTATTAAGGAGTTTTAGCTTCTTTTGTAGTGAGACCATCAAAGCTGGGTCTGCATCTATATGACCTGGAGAACATGGATTCTTATTTTCAAATGAACCTGAGGCAGCAGTGCTGAATTCTCTCTTTGTAGGTAAAGTGTGGCCACTGGAGGCTAAGTTTCACCCCGTGTGGACTGTGAAGCCATTTGGTCCTCCTCAAATTTTTGTGGTGGTTCTTGCTGCTGCACTGGGGCTTTTGTTTCATGCTGCTGCACTGGGCTTTTTGAACAACAAGTTCAACTGGGACACAGTGCTAGAGGGAGTTCTGTCACATGTGGTGGGTTAGGGTCTGCAGGAGAATGAAACAACCAGGCTTCTTTCTCACATAGCTTGCACCCTTGACCATATCAACCTGATTCTGATCATTACCTTGAAAGCTCTCCAAATAAAAAGATGCCTTTACAAATAAGGGTCTGCTGGCTGCACCATGTCAGTCACAAGCCATTTGGAAGCAAATGGGCTAATCACATGGACCCACCACAGATGTTTTATCACACACGTGGCTACCACTGCTCTAGGCCCACTACTCAGCAGGCTCCAACTTACTACCATCTCTGTTCTACATTATTTTTATAAATTCCAGTCAATCAAGGCACTCTCTGGTACACTCATGATCAGCAGCAGGACATCCAAAGATACTCCAGTGCCACCTGGTCATGGGAATTTCAAAAATTTCAAAGTATTTATCTAGCCATTTTTCAAGGATGTAGTTGGGAGGCACTGTGGCTTTCAAGAACCATTAAATGTTGAGGAAGCTCATTTCAGTGAAACTCTGGAGAACTTTCATAGGCAACGTTTCCCATAGAGTGGCCAAAAGGTTACATGAAGCCAGGCCTATTGAGGTCTACAATGTGAGTTCCATGTGTGTTTTGACTCTCAAGTATGGCTGCCAAGTCTTTAAGAATAAAATCATGGGATAATTTGGCTGAGATTCCCAGTGCTCTGTGGAAAGCCACCCTGGACCTTGATCTAAGTTTATAAGGGCGACTCTCATGCATGGCTTCCTAAAATCCCAACTCGATTCATGGCAATACTTCTCTGAGGTCACTTCCAGAACTCAGTCTCTAAGGGGATTCACACCAGAGTTCAAACTCAGGTGGACCCAGTCATCTCTTCCAACTGCCACACAAATGACCACAATTAAAACCAAAATAGTCCCACATGGCTCTCATCTTCTTCCATATAGACACTCATCATAACCTCTAGCTGGAGGTTTCTATGAGGAGCGCAGGACAAGACAGTGTCCAAAATACGCACTCTTGCTCGTCATTTCCATAAAGTCAGAGTGGCCTGGACACCCCTTCTGTGAACCAGAAGTGATCAAAAAGGCCTACCATTAATACTGCTCAGCTTCTCCAATTTGAGGCCTACTGACTGTGGGGTTTAGATTCTTTATGTGCATTGGGGTCATGAGAAAACCCAAGCACCTATTGGCTAGCCTCCACAGGGCTTTGAAGAAGTCATTTGACCCAAAGGATTCCTATTCTCACTTGATAGAGGTCAAGAACCTTACAGAGGAAGGCAAGAGATTTTATCCACAATGACTGCTCTTTTGGCCATTTTGGTTTTGGATGCACACATGGCATCTTTCTTTAGATCCATCAGGTGCTGAGAATGCAAGCCACAGCCTCACACACAGCCAACAGACTGGCTCAGACACATCCCTTTCAAAAGCAATTACTCAAAGAGAGACAGGTGATGCTCATTCATTTCCATTAGAAAACTGTTTTATTCAGGTTTCACAAAGTGGTGCCTTAGGCAAAGACCTTCCTGACATTCAGTGCTACAGAACAATAGGTAAGCAAAGGCCCAAAGCAGGGATTCTCCACTGAGACTTTCATGATCACACAGATATCTGAGTTTCCTGAGATTCTCGCCATTCCCTTCAGCTATCCAGTACACGGCCATGTCACAGAGCTTTGAGGTGCTACATATCTTGGTCACAAAACCATGAGTCTATTCTGGAGAGTGGCCAGAATTCAAGAAGAAAACAGAAACTTAGGAAGACAGCAGGTCTTGCCCATCAATAAGGCAAGCCTCCGTCCTTTCATAAATTGGGCAGGATGAATGTGGTGAAGCTTTCTCCTAGACAGGACACATCCATTGATGCATTTTCTTTTGTAATGTCTACAACCATAGACACAGTTGGATACACAGACATAGAAACACTTGCTTTGTCAAATGACTTACTAGAAACAGTCCATTCTAAACCAAAGAAACCGCCTTTCCTACCTATTCTCAGAGCATGAGACAAAACCACATACACACACTCATTCCCACAAAGGCACCTTTTTCCCCCAAGAGGGTCTGTGACTATCAAGAGTGTCCTCTGCCTTGTGGGCCATACTATGTTCCCCCGAAATGGCTTCTCTATTCTCAAATCTGGACTCCTTGGCCCACTATGTGAAGTTGTGAGGAGCCAGCGGTGAGCCAATACCTGCTTTCTCAGGAAAGACCCCAATTCAGATCTTTCCTGGCATTTGGCCATCCTCACAACTGTAGATACCAAGAAAGATTGACTCTCTCCTTGGTAAATCCAAAAAGTGAGACTTCTGTGACTGTTATTGGGCCTGACTCTGGCTGCCTGTTTTCAGGGATCCCAAGTTCAGAGAGTTCCATCACCAAGAAAGTGAGGTAGGTCACTTCCTTCATGAAGTGAATGAGCTCACAGCCTTGGCAACCACTTTGTTCTAACAGTTGCTTCCAAGGGTCCCATGAGATGGAGGCTGACCCTACTTCCTGTGACACTTTCACAAGTTAGAATGGTATATCAACCATTGGTACCGGGGAAAAGATCTCCACACAGGCCTGGTTTGGTCCATTTGCTCTATATTAAAAAGAGAGAGGCTTATTCAGACACATCCCTCCATAGTGACCAGGTTGTTTGCCATGGAAGCTAACTTTTGCTCTCTCAGGTCCTTCATAGCAGTCTACATCTTCTTCGGGGATCATTTCTGCATGGATCTTTGATATTCTCAGCAGGTGGAAGATCCCCAACATTCCTCTTTTGTAAGACCAACTCTGTCCCTGCACTGCTCTAAAGTTAGATTGAGGGAACAGTGTATGGTTAGGGTTAATAATATGTTCAATTTTGGTTAGCAATCATTCTGCTGGATGAATAATGGTATTGGAAACCTGTGATATTTACAAGAATATATAGGTAAAATATAACAGAAATCTAGGGAAGATTTGAAGCCAAGTAGGGCATTGGGCCCTTGAGTGGGATACTTAGCTTTGAATTATATTCTGCACAGATGTCTCAGATAAGTCAATATACAATGAAATTGGATCTTGTACCTCGGATGATTGAATAACAAACAGAACATCTAGTCATAAAGGAATAGTCCGTAGGATTACCAAGGTAGTCAGCAGGTTTATAAAGAAGAGTGAGTATAGGATTTGGACCAAAAGTTCTTTACAAATAGGGTTTCGGGTAGAGAGTGAATGTAAATGTCAGCACATGTGAAGAGTCAGTCACAATGATGAACAGGGGAAAATATGTAGGAAAGCAGACATAAATAGAGACATTAGGAAATCAGCAAAAGTATAAAGTGTGTAATTGGTTTAGACATTTTCAACAGGGTTGAGTTTGAATATATAATCTTAGGAAGAAACAAATATGTTGTCACAAATAGGATTGAATTCGAGAGCATTAGGTAACCAGGACTTGGATGTTTTTTTGTAATCCATGTTCACTTTCCATTTTGGCTTTTTTAAAATCATAAGTGTGACAATTGCATTTTGTGTCCAGAATATTATTGTGATAAAATGTATGTGTAGATCAGGTGACATGAATATTTCTTCCACCGTTTCTGGAGCAATGTTTTGTAGAAGTATAATTTAGTATTTGGGGTACAAATAGGTGTACCCTGTGTCTATGAATATGCAGATTATGCATGAATAGACCATACTGTGTATAAATAATATAACTGGTTCCACTTTAAATAATGGATTGAATTGATATCTGAAAATATAAAAGAAATCTCATATTGATATGCAATCATTCATTCCAACCACTTATACATCTAATGGTAATATTAGGGTTATATTTTATCCTGAAAAGTGTGTGAGTTTTGCTTCAAACGTGATTATGGAAATCAAAAATAATGTGTTTGGAAAGAAGTATCATGAAAAGAATAGTCAAGAAACCTGGAGGAATTCATGTGTTCTGAAGCAGGAAGTGATTGAACGTGAAACACATGCATATAAATTTGCGAAATTTGAATGAAATATATACAGTATGATGTGCATAAGCTGCAGAAATAGTAATGTAGCAGTGTTGAATAAAAATGAACATCAAAATACACATCATGTCCCCTAAGAATCTACTTGCATTGATATTAATCTGGGTCAGTTACTGTAGAAATATTAGGATTTTTATGCACCATTTACTGAAGTTAGTTTTCAGTACTAGGAAACAAATATGTATTTCAGGTGGATGAATATTTCTGAGAATAATCTTGTGGAAACTTGATTTTAAATCCATATAAATCGCAAAACATTATAAACAAAAAACACACACAGACATTAAAATGTAGCATAGTATATGCCAATTGAAATTCATCTTGAAATATATATCATCCACTGATCCAAAACTATTTGTTTAATGAACTTGGATTCATGAATAATGTTGTTCAACTAAGAAGCTCCCCCATAGTTTGAATTTTCTGTTCCAACAGTGTTTAGGAGGAGTGATCTCCTAAATGTGTATGCAAATATGTGCTACACAAAAATATTTCCACTCTCATCCAGAACAATGACTTGATATTACCTTCGCCCCAAGAAAGACACAATTGGAATAGAAGAGTTAGAAATTCTGTGAATACATATCTGGAATTAAAATGCTCGGGAGTTCACAACATTGGAGTTTGCAGAGGAGTTTCCAAAAGTAAGGGAGAGGCTTGATAGACCCAACCTGATTTTTTATTAAAATTGGGAACCATCTTGCCACAAAGCCGTGAAAAGATAATTTTGGCTTTACTCTAAATTACTGCAAATTCTGAACCTGCTTGGAACGCCTGCCCGTGCCTTGAACTCATCCACACCTGGCTCTCTGACCAGATAACAGTACTTTCTGAAACTTTAGTGACACCTCATAAATATTGGCCTTCCCTGGCCAGACAACAACCCTCTCTGAGGCTCTAATGGTCCTCATTATTTCTGATATTGGGGCCAGCAAAAAAAAAAAAATGTAAACTACCATTAGTGTGATGCTTTCAAAGTTTTGTTATCT
Source organism: Callospermophilus lateralis (assembly GCF_048772815.1). Lineage (NCBI taxonomy): Eukaryota > Metazoa > Chordata > Mammalia > Rodentia > Sciuridae > Callospermophilus > Callospermophilus lateralis. The sequence continues at coordinate 1,079,455 of NW_027513408.1, forward strand.
GTAACCACCCGTTTGTGTAACTTTCTGGGCTATATAGCTGGGCTGTAGGAAAGGTGGGGTTGCTGTCTTGTTCCCGCCATTTTGGGAAGGAGAGGCAGCCCAGCCTGTTGAAATAATAAGCTTGCCTTAATTTGATTTTAATTGGAGTCAGTGGTCTTTTCTTGCATCCTAGTCCAAAATTTTGGAGTTCCCCAGTGAGATGACCCTGCCCGAGCAGATCACAAAACCAGACTGCTGAAAATTCTGAAGCTGGCCTTCCCTCCAGGGCACTGGGCTGGAGAACCACTCTAGGGGGTGCACAACTTGAGATGTTCCAAGGCCTTGGAGTGAGCCGTCAGTCTGGAGAGCACTGCAGTGAACCACCACACTAAAACTATTATCAAGCCCCTGGTGGAGGAGGCCTCCATAGGTAAGTGGCGCCTTTATAACATCTGATATCTGGTTAAGGGAGATCTCTTCTGATGACAGAGAGGTGGCCTGGGGAGGCTCACATACACTCCTGTCCAGGACAGTAATGAGAATCATGCTGTCCTCTGTTCTGTTCTGTAGGGAATTCCTCTGGAAGGGTAGAGAGGTGCCGATGGGCACACACACGCTCCTACCCTGGAGCTTTAGCAAGATGTTGCATTGCTCCTCTGTTTTTCTGTTTCGGCACCAGGATTCTGTTTTTCTGTGTTTTGTTCTGTGGTCTATATGTTTTTTGTTGTTTTTTTTTGTGCGTTTTTTTGTTTGATTTCTGTGGTAAAATTTTAAGGATATTGGACGTGAAAAAGGGTAAGAAAGCAAGTAAGCCTGACACCCTTTCGACTGTGTTTTAAGGAACTGTGATGAACTTTACCCACCTTTGTTAAGCAGGAAGAAAGAAGCCCCTAGCTGGCTGCCTGGAGCACACCCACTGCACAGGGCAATGCCTGCTGGGGAACGAAGAACTGAGTATATCCCAGGTTAACAAGTGAAACTCTTTAAAATCCCTTGTCCCTCCAGATCATGAGAGTCACAACCTTTTGGCAGAGTCCCCTTGTTTTTCCTTTGTTAGCAAAGCAATAAACCTCCATTTTCTTTTTCTCAAAACCCTGTCCTCATTATTAAATTAGCATTAATTTGCTTCAGGGTCAGAAACCGAACTTTAAGTTACAAATTTTGATACCCGGCCCCGTCCCAGAACTTTTTGAGAGCTGACGACTGAAATGTTAGGAGATGGAGCATGCTTGGAGTGGACCCGAAACAGAAGAGCTAATCCTGTAAGTAAAAGGAGGGACTGAGGGACCCCAGCAACTGCCAAAGCCCTGTTGCTTCAGGGAATTCCCTCCTTCCTTCCCTGCACTGTAAGCATTATGACACCTCTGTCTTCTTTTAAAAGAGAAAAATAAAAAGGGGACACTAAATGCAGTAAAGTCACCATGGAGACCCTTGATTTTACATTTCAGGTAGCTTCTCTGTGAAAACATCTGGTCCCCTTGTGGGGACATCTGTGGTGCCACTGGTGCAGGAGATTTTTCTCTTATCTGCTCTGTTTTAAAGGCTTCTGTCTGTCAGCCATATTCTGGAGTTCCTTTCTGTCTGTCTTGTGCCTTTGTTTTTGGCCCTTTAAGACATGTGCAATAATGTGTTTATATTATAAATTGTTTTTTTGAGAATGATCTTAGCTGAATGTGTGTCTAAATGATGATGTTTTATTGTAAAAATCTGGTATCTGAATGCGTTTTTTGAAGCATTGCACAATATTGCAGTTAAAAGTCGGGTTTAGGTAATTGTTTAGTTTTTGATTTCAGAAAATTCATGCCAGAGAACTTAAATACTTAGGATGGAAAACTAAAGAACTCTACTTCCAAGTTGGCAAGTAACTTCCCAATCATGCAGTCTTTTTTTCTCCAATTTTGAATTGGGTAGCCTGGGAAAATATCACTGTGTTTACCAGTGCATTAATTTGGACAAGGATAGTAAATCATAGTATGATATCTGTTGACAAAACAAGATGTAAAGATATAAAATTTTGTGAATTGTATCTTAAACTTGTAGCATAATTTTCAACATCCTAACCAGAAAATTATGGTTAAAATGCCTTAGGCCTGAGGTGTCTGCTCAGAATAGCAGTTTTTTCCTGCTCCTTCCAGACCTCAGCCAGGACTTCTGTTGAAATGCAAATGAAAGTCTCCTGTAAGCTCAGTAGGAGACTGATCTGAGGCCTAAGGGAAAAAAATGGTAAATTGTATGGTATTTACTAATTACCGGCCAGTCATTTTTTCTAGGACTCATAATTTTTTCTTAGATTCTTTTTTTTTTGAGTTTATGATTTTGATCCTACAGACCTAGGTTAATGTTTTTCTGATCAGTTTTATCTTTGACCAACTGTGGAGTTTTAAAAACATTGCAATGGTGATTTCACCTGTGAAAAGCTACAAGGCCTTCACTATTATTAGGTGTGCACACTTTTGTTATGTGTTGTATGTCTATATATATATATATATATATATATATATATATATATATATATATATACACATATGTCCGTATATCATTCAAATGATACACAAATTAACATATATAAGGAGCACTCATATAAAAAAGCACTCATAAAAACAAATTTTAAAAAGTGGACCACAGATCTTTAATTCACGTGGTTTAAATGTTTCAATTTAGATTGGATAAACAGATAAATATAAATGTCTTCAAATTTATGCCTATAAGTTTTTCTAGGTGTTCAAAAATCTAATAAAATATTATTGTCTACCAAAGGTCTATATGACTTTGTTCTAGGACTTTTCCTTCAACCAAAAAATGGTTTACACTGTTCAATACATTTGTCTAATATTTTGATTAAAAAGTAAAGTAAATTTGATTTGGATTTACTCATTCATGAGTGTTTTTGTTTGATGTCTGATTGATATACTAAGGTCTATCAATTTTTAGTACAAAATCTGTATAAAATGTTTACAATCTTATACAGACTTTCTACTAAAGTCTGTGTAAGATTGTAAAAATTAGTCATGTGTTAAAGAGACAAAAATTTCTTAAAACATAAGATTACTCATAATATTGTGTTTATTAAGTTTTATTTTTTCCAGAGCAAGCAACCATAAAAATTAAACAACTGTTTAAAACAGAACTGTTATTTTAGAGCACTGTACTGCCATTTCTTTAAAAGATAAACTTGGTTAATGTAGAAACATCAATGTAACTGTGATGCTATTAATGTGCTCATATCTTCCAGTTATACAACTCGATAAGGTAGAAACTTTAAAAGAGCATTATATCAAGCTGGTGCTCTGAAGTTGTATGGTAAATAGAATATATATTGGGGATTTATTTACCTGTTATCAATAAGATATGTAAAGTTTTATGTTACACTTTACATTGTGCAACAATTTAAATGTATTTTTAAATTAGTGAGAGCCTAATCTATTTGAATGTTAAAAACATTCAGCCATTCTTTAATTCATGTTTCAAAAGTGATATTATATGGTGTTAGCTAATGTTCATGTGACCTCAAACAATTTATGTAAACTTTGTAAAAGGATATTAAAAAACGAAGATCAGCTTTAGAACTAAAACACTTAAGATTTATAAAGAGCCCTGTCTTACCTGAGATAAGGCTCTGTGTCCCATCTTACTACATGTGAGAATGACTACGAAAGCAGTAGGTCAGATTTTATTTCATTTAAAGTTATGTTCAAAAGTTTGTTTGTTTTTTTTTTTCTCTCAAGTTTACTAGGATCTCAAACAGGGAATATAAAGTATAACTCACCCAAAAAATTCAGGGTAGCATTACATTAACTAAGTATTTTTACTCTTGTTAAAAAATTTTGTTTTTTAATTTGCTTATAAGTGATCTAAAGATTCCCTGTTGGTGTTTTAACTATGGCTGGAATCTTTCAGAATAAAATCTTGTGATATCCTGGCTTAGATTCCCAGTGCTCTGTGTAAAGTCACCCTGGGCCAAGATCTCAGATTCCAATGGTGAATCTCATGTGTGGCCTCCTGAAATCCCAACACAATTCATGGCAATACTTCTCTGAGGTCAGTTACACAACTCAGTCTCTAAGGGGAATCACAACAGAGTTCAAGCCCAGGTGGACCCAGGCATCTCTTCAAATTGCCACACAAATGATGACAATTAAAACCAAAACACTCTCACATGGCCCTCTTCATCTTTTTATATAGACACTAATCATAACCTCTAGCTGGAGGTTTCCATGAGGGGCACAGCCCAAGACAGTGTCAAAAATAATCTCCCTTGTCCCTCCTTTGCCTAAAGTCAGGGTGGCCTGGACAACGTTAGTGTGAACCAGAAGTGATCAAATAGGCCTGCCGTTAATACTACTCCACTTCTCAAATTTGAGGCCTACTGACTGTGGGGTATAGATTTTTAGTGTGAATTGGAGTTATAAGAAAACCCAAGCACCTATTGTCTCCCCTCTGCAGCCCTTTGAAGAACTTATTTGACACAAATGATCCCTATTCTCACTTGATGGAGGTCAGGAATCTTACAGAGGAAGGCGAGAGGCTTCATCCACAATGACTGATCTTTTTTCCATTTAGGTTTTGGATGCCCACATGGTATCTTTCTTTAGATTCATCAGGTGCTGAAAATCTAAACCACAGGCTCACACAGGGCCAAGAGGCTGATTCAGACACATCCATTTCCAAAGCAATGAAACAAAGAGCCACAGGTGATGCCCAATCATTTCCATTTGAAAACTGTTTTCTTCAGGCTTCACAAAGGGGTGGCCTGAGGCAAAGACCTTTCTGACATTCAGAGCAACAGAACAATAGGTAATCAAAAGGCCCCAAGCAGGGTTTCTCCACGGAGACTTTCCTTGTTACTCTAATATGTGAGTTTTCTGAGTTGCTCGCCATTCCCTTCAGCTATCCAGTACATGGCCATGTCACAGAGCTTGGAGGTGGTACATATCTTGTACAAAAATACATGATACTAATCTTGAGAGTGGCCAGAATTCATGAAAAAATGGAAAATTAGGTAGATAGCAGGTGTTGCCCATGGATAAGGCAAGCCTCAGTCCATTCATTAATTGGAAAGGATGCATGCTGGGAAGCTTTCTACTAGACAGGACACACCCAATGAGCTATTTTTTTCTAATATCCACAAAGAAAAACACAGTGGGATACACAGACATAGAAACAGTCTCCTTGTCAAATGACTTACTGGAAACAGTCCACTCCAATCCAAACAAACCTCCTTTTTTACCTATTCTCAGAACATGGAAAAAAACCAAAAACACAAACCAACACCCACAAATGCAACTCCTTCCCCCAAGTAGGTCTGTCACTATCTGGAGTGTCCTCTGACTGGTAGGCCATACGATGTTCCCCACAAATGGCCTTTCTGTCTCAGATCTGGTCTCCTTGGTCAACTCTGTGAAGTTGTCAGGAGGCAGTGGTGAGCCAATTCCTGTCCTCTCAGGAAAGACCCCTCTTCAGAGCTTTCTTAGTATTTGGCAACCCTTACATCAGTAGGTACCAAGAAAGACTGACTCTGTCCTTAGTAAATCCAAACAAGTGAGCCCACTGCAACTGGGACTTGGACTGGCTCTGGTGCCTGGCTTCCTGGATCACAAAATTCAGAGAGTTCCATCACCAAGGAAATGAGGTGAGGTCACTACCTTCAGGAAATAAATGAGGTCCCTGTCTTGGCCACTACTTTGTCCTAACAGTTGCATCCTAGTGTCTCCTGACATGGAGGCTGCCCTACTTCCTGTGATACTTTCACATGTTAGAATGGTATAGAAACCATAGTCACCTGGGAACAGCTCTCCACACAGGCCTGCTTTGGTCCATCTTCCCTGCATTAAGAATAGAGAGGCTGACTCAGACACATCCTTTCATCCTGACCATGTTGTTTGCCATGGAATATGACTTTTGTTCTCTCAGGTCTTTCATAGCTGCCTACATCTTCTCCAGGGATTATTTCTGCATGGATTTTGAGGTACTCAGCAGGTGGAAGATCTCCTAACTTCCTGTATTGTAATATCAACTTTATCCCTGCTCTTCTGTAAAGTGAGATTGAGGGAACATTGTATGGTTAGGGTTAATAGCATGTTCCATTTGGCTTAGGAATTATTCTGCTGGATGAATAATGGTATTGGGAACCAGCAATATTTATAAGAATATAGAGGTAAAATATAAGTATGAAAACAGAAATCAAGGTAATATTTGAAGCCCAGAAGGATTTGGGCTCTTGATTGGGATCCTTAGCTTGAGTAATGTTTTGCACCGAGGTCGATGCAAATCGATATACAATGGCATAAGACCCTGTACCTCAGATGATTGAATGTAGAAGAGAACATCCAGTGAAAAAGGGATAGTGTGTAGGATTAGAATGATAGTCAGTAGGTTTAGGAGGAAGAGTGAGTCTAGGATTTGGACCAAAAGTTCTTTAGCAATAGGTTTCGGTTAGAGAGTGAATATAAATGGCACCATATGTGAAAAGTTGGGCACAATGATGAACTGGGAAAAATATGTAGGAAGGCAGACATCAATAGAGACATTAGGAAATCAGGCAAAGTATAACGTGAGTGATAAGATTTGACATTTTCAACAGGGTTGAGGTTGAATACATAATCTTAAAAAGAAACAAAAATGTAGTCACCAATTGGATTGACATTTGAGAGCATTAGGCAAACTGGACATGGATGTTTTTAGTAATCTATGTTCACATTCCATTGAGGCTTTATTGCAATCATAATGGTGACCTTTGCATTTTGTTTCCAGAATATTACTGTGATAATATGTATATGTAGATCAGGTGACATGAGTATTTCTTCCACCTTTTCTGGGAGCAATATTTTGAAAACATATAAATTAGTACTGGGGATACTAAGAGGTTTACCCTGTGTTGATGAATATACAGATGATGCATTAATAGACCATACTGTGAAAAAATTATGTGACTGGTTCCAAATTTACATAATGGATTGTTTTAATATCTGAAAATATAGACGAAATCATATATTGATATATGTACATTCATTCCAACAAGTTATATATCTAATGGTATTATTAGGGTTACGGTTTATCATGAATAGTGTGTGAGTTTTGCTTCAAAAATGATAATGGAATCGAAAATAATGTGTTTAGAAAGAAGTCTAGTGAAAAGACCAGTCAAGAAACATAGAGGAATATATGTGTTCCGAAGGAGGAAGTGATTGAAAGTAAACCAAATATTTATAAATTTGTGAACTTGTGAATGAAAGGATATATTTTATGATGTCCATAAACTGAATAAATAATAACGTACCAAGTTTGAATAAAAATGAACTTTAAAAAACACATCATATCCAATAGGAATGTATTTGCATTGATGTTAAACTTGGTCAGTTAGTCTAGAAATATTAGGATTTGTAAGAACCCTTCCCTGAATTTAGTTTTCAGAACTAGGAAACAAATATGTATTTCAGTGGATGTATATTTCTGAGAATAAACTTGTTAAAAGTTGATTATAAATCCACATATATGAATATGAATGAATTCAGGTGGTGTATAAGAAGACATATATTTCATATTTTGGAAAATCTGGAGACTATATATATATATATATATATATATATATATATATATAGAGAGAGAGAGAGAGAGAGAGAGAGAGAGAGACAAACACACACACATTATAATGTCGCAATATATATGTCAATCGAAATTCATCATGAAAAATAACTCATCCGCATATCCCAAAATATTCATTTTACTGAACATGGATGTATGTATAATGTTGTTCATCTAGGAAGCTCACCCATGGGTTGAATTTTCTGTACCAACAGCGTTTAGGAGGAGTGATCTCTTCTCACAAATAGTATCTGCCAAGTCAGCCACCTTACAAGAATGTACGTGTGAAACCAGGTAGGATTCTATTTGTGCATATAAAAATACATGTGCTTAATAGGCTACAGAGAAAGGGAGACAGGAATTCATATATTTCTTAACTTTAAAAACACATGGAATAGTGTGTAGTGTCCCTCTTTATTCCTTTTGATTAACTTTGGCTTAAAAAAAAGAATTTTATTGAGAATTTTTGTATATATCTTTGTCAGGAATATTGCTCTGAATTTTTCTTTCCTTGATGTGTCTTTGTCTGATTTTGGTATGTGAGTGATAATAGCCTCATGGAATGAGTTTGGAGGAGTTCCATCCTTTTCTATTTTATGGAATAATTTGAGGAGTATTGTGATGAATGCTTCTTTGAAGGTCTTGTAGAACATGGCTGAGAATCTGTCTGTTCCTGGGCTTTGCTTGATTGGTAGGCTGTTGACAGCAACTTCTATTTCATTGCTTGAAATTGATTTGTTTAAATTGTTCACGTCCTACTAATTAAGTTTGGGTATATCTCTAAAATTTTATTGATGTCATCATGGTATTTTAATTTATTAGACTATAAATTTTCAAATTAGTTTTCAATTATTCTCTGTATTTTAGTTGTGTACTCTGAAAAAGTTCCTTTATGATCCTTAATTTTAGTAATTTGAGGGTTTTTTTCCTTCATTAGCTTGGTTAAGGAAGTGTCAATTTTATTTATTTTTCGAAGTTTAAATTTTGTGTTGTGTCAAAAAAAATAACACATGGAAAATTATTTCAATAAATTGAATAGATTTATAACTCCTACCTTATATTATGCAAAAGGCAACTCCAACTATACACCATGTCTCCTCTGAAATGCTTGTATCTATTCTGTTTGGGTTCTTTTTCTCCATTATATTAGAATTAGTGGTAAGAGTCTCGTAGGGTATATGAATGTTTCTGAGAATAATCTTGTGAAAAGATAATTATAAATCCACATTCATGAATATGAAAAATTTAGAAAGTGCAAAATAAGACACATATATTTCATATTTTGAAAAATTTGGAGAGTATATCTATATTTATATCTATATATCTATATCTATATCTATATCTATATCTATCTATCTATATATATATATATATACACACACACACACACACACACACACACACACAACACTCACAGACATTAAAAAGTACCAATATAAATGCCAATTGAAATTCATCAGTAAATATATATCATCCACAGATGCAAAAATATTTATGTTACTGAACATGAGTTTATGTATAATGTTGTTCTTCTAGGACGCTCTCTTATAGGTTGAATTTTCATTTCCAACAGCATTTAGGAGGAGTGAACACTTCTCACAATTTGTATCTGCCAAGACATCCACCTTACAAAAATGTACGTGTGATACCTGGTAGGATTCTATATATGCATATAAATATACATGTGTGAATAGGCTACAGAAATTGGAAATAAGTATTCACATATTTGTTAAGTTTAAAAACACATGGAGAATATTTCAATTAAAATTTGACTATATGTATAACTCCTACCTTATATAATGCAAATGTCAAGTCCAACTATAGAACATGTCTCCTCTGAAGTGCTTGTATTTCTATTGTGTTGGGTTAGTTTTCCCCATTATATTAGGATGAATAGTCTGAGTCTACTAGGTATGGGTTAGTGTCAGGGATTCAGTACTTCGAATGAAAAATTGGAAAATGAATCCAATGTGTATGTAAATATATGCTGCACAAATATCCTCCCGCTCTCATCCAAAACAATGCCTTGACATTACCTTCACCCCAAGTAAGACACAATTAGAGGAGAAGAGTTACACAATCAGTGAATACATATTTGGAATGGAAAATGCTCAGGAGTTCACAACCTTGGAGGTGGTTTAGGAGTTTCCAAAAGTAAGGGACATGGTAAACACTCCACACACATGTAACTCTGCTGGCCTTAAAACTTTCTGAGAAACTGCCTCTGAGCTTCCGCACTTGAAATATATGTTGTTTTCATGAGATTTGGCTTCCTTTGTAGTGAGACCATCAAAGCTGGGTCTGCATCTATGTGACCTGGAGGACATGGTTTCTTATTTTCCAATGAACAAGATGAAGCAGTGCTGAATCCTCTCTTTATAGGTAAACTGAGGCCACTGGGGACTAAGTGTCTCCCCGTCTCCCCGTGTGGACTATGAAGCCATTTGGTCCTCCTCCACTTTTTGTGGTGTTTAGGCTGCTGCACTGTGAGTTTGGTATTTGTTTCACGAAATACTAGCAGCTAAACTGGGACACAGTGCTGGAGGGAGTTCTGTCACGTGTGGTGGGTCAGGGTCTGCAAGAGAATGCACCAACTAGGCTTCTATCTCTCACAGCTTGCCCCATTGCCCCCTTGTCCATATCAACCTGATTCTTAATTTTCCTCTTAAAAATCTCCATATAACAAGATGCCTTTACATATAAGGGTCTGCTGGCAGCACCATGTCAGTTACAAGCCATTTGGAATCCAATGGTAGATGCACATGGCCCTACCACGGATGTTTTAGCGAACACCTCCCCACTACTGCTCTAGACCCACTACTCAGCAGGCTCCAACTTACTGGCATCTCTGTTCTACACCATTTTCATGAAACTCAGTAAATCAAGGCACTGTCTGGTATACTCATGATCAGCAATAGGACATCCAATGTTTCTCCAGTGCCACCTGGTCATAGGAATTTCAAAAATTTCATGGTATTTATCTAGCCATTTTTCAAGCATGAAGTTGGAGGCACTGTGGGTTTCAATTCATTCAGCAAACATTAAATGGTGAGGAAGCTCATTTCAATGAAATCTCTGGAGAAATCTCACAGGCAAGGCTTCCCAAAGAATGGACAAAAGGTCACATTAGGCCAGGCCCATTGAGGTCTACAATGTGAGGTGCATGTGTGTTTTGACTCTCAACTATGGATGCCATTTCTTTAAGAATAAAATCATGTGATATCCTTGCTGAGATTCCCAGGCCTCTGTGGAAATCTACCCGGGGCCTAGGTCTCAGTTTCCAAGAGCGACTTTCATGCGTGGCCTCTTAAAATCCCAACAAAATTCATAGCAATGCTTCTCTGAGTTCAGTTCCAAAACCCAGTGTTTAAGGGGAATCACACCAGAGTTCAAGCCCACGTGGAACCAATGCCACACAAATGACCAACATTAAAACCAAAACACTCCCACATGGCCCTCACCTTATTCCATATAGTCAATCATCTTAAACTCTGGCTGGAGGTTTCCATGAGGGGTGCAGCCCAAGACAGTGTCCAAAATCAGCTAGTTTGCCCCTCATTTGCCTAAAGTCAGGGTAGCCTGGACACCGTTGCTGTGAACCAGGAGTGAACAAATAAGCCTGCCGTTAATACTTCTATGTTTCTCCAATTTGAGGGCTACTGATTTTAGGTATCGATTCTTTAGGTGATTTAGAGTCATGCGAAAACACAAGCACCTCTGCAGGGCTTTGAAGAACTCATTTGACTCACAGAATCCCTATTTATATTTGTTGGAGTGCAGGAACCTAACAGAAGAAGGCAAGAGTCTTCATCCACAATGAATGATATTTTTTGCCATTTTGGTTTTGGAATCTCACATGGGATCATTCTTAAGATCCATCAGGTGCTGAGAATCTAAGTCACAGCCACACACAGGACCAAGAGGCTGATAAAGACACATCCCTTTCCAAAGCAACCAAGCAAAGAACCACAGGTGAGGCCCATTCATTTCCATTTGAAAACTGTTTTCTTCAGGCTTCACAAAGGGGTGGCCTGAGGCAAAGACCTTCCTGACATTCAGTGCAACACAACAATAAGTAAGCAAAAAGCCCAAAGCAGTGTTTCTGCACTGAGACTTTCCTGGTCACACTGATATCTGAGTTTTCTGAGATGCTCGCCATTCTCTTCAACTATCCTTTACATGGCCATGTCACAGAGCTTGGAGGTGGTACATATTTTGGACACAAATCCCTGAGCCCATTCTGGAGAGTGGCCAGAATTCAGGAAGAAAACAACAACTTAGAAAGATAGCAGGTGTTGCACTTCCATAAGACAAGCTGCAGTCCATTCATATATTGGGCAGGATGAATTATAGGGAAGATTTGTACTAGACAGGACACATCCATTAATGCATTCTCCTTTCTAATGTCTACAACAACGGACACAGTGGGATACACATAAACAGAAACACTCGCCTTGTCAAATGACTTACTAGAAACTGTCTGCTCCAAACCAAACAAACCGCCTTTTCGATCTATTCTCAGAACATGAGACAAAACAACAAACCCACACCCACTCCCACAAAGGCACCTCCTTCCCCCAAGTAGGTCTGTGACTATCCGGAGTGTCCTCTGACTGGTGGGCCATACTATGTTCCCCCGATATGGCCTGTCTTCTCTCAGATCTTGTTTCCTTGACCAACTCTGTGAAGATGTCAGGAAAAAGTGGTTAGCCACTACCTGTTTTCTCAGGAAAGGTCCATCTTCAGAGCTCTCCTGGCATTTGGCCATCCTCACATCATTAGGTACCAAGAAAACTGACTCTGTCCTTGGTAAATCCAAACAAGTGAGCCCACTGGGCCTGGGACTGGGACTGCCTCTGGGTGCCTGGCTTCTTGGATACCAAGTTCAGAGAGTTCCATCACCAAGGAAATGAGGTATGTCACATTTTTTGGAACTGAATGAGGTCACTGCCTTGGCAACCACTTTTTCCTAACAGTTGCTTCCAAGGGTTACTTAAGATGGAGATTTCCCCTACTTCCTGTGACACTTTCATAAGGTAGAATATATATCAACCATTGGCACCCGGGAACAGCTCTCCACTCAGGCCTGGATTGTTCCACCTTGTCTACAATAAGAAGAGAGAGGCAGATTCAGACACATCCCTTCATCCTGACCAGGTTGTTTGCCATGGAAGATGACTTTTGCTCTCTCAGGTGCTTCATACCTGCCTACAACTTCTCCAGGTATCATTTGTGCATGGACATTTGAGGTTCTCATCTGGTGGAAGATTCCCAACTTTCCTGTATTGTAAGAACCCCTCTGTCCCTGCTCTTCTGTAAAATGATTGAGGACAGTGTATACGTGGGGTTAAAAACAGGTTTGATTTGGTGACGAATGATTCTGTGCGATGAATAATGGGGTTGGGAACCTGCAATATTTACAAGAATATAGAGGTGAAGTATAAGTATGAAAAAAGAAATCTAGGTATGCTTTGAAGCCCAGAAGGGTTTTGCCCTTGATTGGGATACTTAGCTTTGAATTATGTTCTGCAAAGATGTCTCAGATAATTTGATATACAATGGCATAGGACCTTGTACATTGGATCATTGAATTTAGAAGAGAACATCCAGTCAAAAAGGGATATTCAGTAGGATTAGGAAGATAGTCGGTAGGTTTGGGAAGACGAGTGAGTATAGGATTTGGACCAAAAGTTCTTTAGCAATTGACTTTTGGTTATAGAGTGAATGTAAATGTCAGCACATATGAAGAGTCAGACACTATGTTGAACTGGGGAAAATATGTAGAAAAGCAGATATCAATGGAAACATTATGAAATCAGGCAAAGTATAAAGTGAGGGATAGAATTAGACATTTTCAACAGGGTTGAGTTTCAATATATAAATTAGGAAAAAACAAATATGTAGTCACCAATAGGAGTGACAATTGACAGCATTAGGCAACCTGGACATGGATGTTTTTAGAAATCCATGTTCACTTTCCATTTAGGCTTTGGTACAATCATAAGTGTGACCTTTCCATTTTTTGTCCAGAATATTACTGTGATAATGAGGTGACATGAGTATTTCTTTCACCATCTCTGGGAGCAATATATTGAAGATATAAAATTAGAATCTTGGGTACAAATAGGTGTACCCTGTTTCTATGAACATAGAGAAAAACCACGAATAGACCATACTGTGAATAAATAATATAACTTTTTTGAACTTTAAATAATGAATTGAACTGATATCTGAAAAATAAAAGGAAATTGTATATTGATATACAATCATTCATTCCAACCAGTTATATATCTAATGGAAATATTAGTGTTTTGGTTTATCATGAAGAGTGTGTGAGTTTTGCTTCAAAATGATTATGGAAATTCAAAATAATGTGTTTGGAAAGAAGTCTCATGAAAAGACCAGTCAAGAAACCCTGACAATACATGTGTTCTGAAGCAAGAAGTGATTAATGTTGAAACAAATGCCTATTAATTTGTGAACTTGTGGATGAAATGTATATCCTATGATGTGCAAAAACTGAAGAAACAATAATGTACCAGTTTCGAATACAAATGAATGACAAATTACATATCATGTCCCATAGGAGTCTACTTGCATTGATGTTAGACTGGGTCAGATACTGTAGAATAATTAGGATTTGTATGAACCCTTCACTGAAGTTAGTAGTCAGTATTAGGAAACAAATATGTATTTCAGGTGGTTGAATATTTCCGATTATAACCTTTGAAAAGTTGATTATAAATCAACATACATGAACATGAATGAATTTAGAGAGTGTATACTAGACACATATATTTCATATTTGAAAAACTTTGGAGAGTATATCTATATCTATATCTATACACACACACACACACACACACAACACTCACAGACATTAAAAAGTACCAATATAAATGCCAATCGAAATTCATCAGTAAATATATATCATCCACAGATGCAAAAAATATTTATGTTTCTGAACATGAGTTTATGTATAATGTTGTTCTTCTAGGACGCTCTCTTATAGGTTGAATTTTCATTTCCAACAGCATTTAGGAGGAGTGAACACTTCTCACAATTTGTATCTGCCAAGACATCCACCTTACAAAAATGTACGTGTGATACCTGGAGGGATTCTATATATGCATATAAATATACATGTGTGAATAGGCTACAGAAATTGGAAACAAGTATTCACATATTTGTTAAGTTTAAAAACACATGGAGAATATTTCAATTAAAATTTGACTATATGTATAACTCCTACCTTATATAATGCAAATGTCAAGTCCAACTATAGAACATGTCTCCTCTGAAGTGCTTGTATTTTTATTGTGTTGGGTTAATTTTCCCCATTATATTAGGATGAATAGTCTGAGTCTACTAGGTATGGGTTAGTGTCAGGGATTCAGTACTTCGAATGAAAAATTGGAAAATGAATCCAATGTGTATGTAAATATATGCTGCACAAATATCCTCCCGCTCTCATCCAAAACAATGCCTTGACATTACCTTCACCCCAAGTAAGACACAATTAGAGGAGAAGAGTTACACAATCAGTGAATACATATCTGGAATGGAAAATGCTCAGGAGTTCACAACCTTGGAGGTGGTTTAGGAGTTTCCAAAAGTAAGGGACATGGTAAACACTCCACAAACATGTAACTCTGCTGGCCTAAAAACTGTTTGAGAAACTGCCTCTGAGCTTCCGCACTTGAAATATATGTTGTTTTCATGAGATTTGGCTTCCTTTGTAGTGAGACCATCAAAGCTGGGTCTGCATCTATGTGACCTGGAGGACATGGTTTCTTATTTTCCAATGAACAAGATGAAGCAGTGCTAAATCCTCTCTTTATAGGTAAACTGAGGCCACTGGGGACTAAGTGTCTCCCCGTCTCCCCGTGTGGACTGTGAAGCCATTTGGTCCTCCTCCACTTTTTGTGGTGTTTAGGCTGCTGCACTGTGAGTTTGGTATTTGTTTCACGAAATACTAGCAGCTAAACTGGGACACAGTGCTGGAGGGAGTTCTGTCACGTGTGGTGGGTCAGGGTCTGCAAGAGAATGCACCAACTAGGCTTCTATCTCTCACAGCTTGCCCCATTGCCCCCTTGTCCATATCAACCTGATTCTTAATTTTCCTCTTAAAACTCTCCATATAACAAGATGCCTTTACATATAAGGGTCTGCTGGCAGCACCATGTCAGTTACAAGCCATTTGGAATCCAATGGTAGATGCACATGGTCCTACCACGGATGTTTTATCAAACGCCTCCCCACCACTGCTCTAGACCCACTACTCAGCAGGCTCCAAATTACTGGCATCTCTGTTCTACACCATTTTCATGAAACTCAGTAAATCAAGGCACTGTCTGGTATACTCATGATCAGCAGCAGGACATCCAATGTTTCTCCAGTGCCACCTGGTCATAGGAATTTCAAAAATTTCATGGTATTTATCTAGCCATTTTTCAAGCATGAAGTTGGAGGCACTGTGGGTTTCAATTCATTAGGCAAACATTAAATGGTGAGGAAGCTCATTTCAATGAAATCTCTGGAGAACTGTCACAGGCAAGGCTTCCCAAAGAATGGACAAAACGTCACATTATGCCAGGCCCATTGAGGTCAACAATGTGAGGTCCATGTGTGTTTTGACTCTCAATTATGGCTGCCATATCTTTAAGAATAAAATCATGTGATATCCTTGCTGAGATTTCCAGGCCTCAGTGGAAATCTACCCGGGGCCTAGGTCTCAGTTTCCAAGAGCGACTTTCATGCGTGGCCTCTTAAAATCCCAACAAAATTCATGGCAATGCTTCTCTGAGTTCAGTTCCAAAACCCAGTGTCTAAGGGGAATCACACCAGAGTTCAAGCCCACGTGGACCCAGTCATTTTTTCCAATGCCATACAAATGACCAACATTAAAACCAAAACACTCCCACATGGCCCTCACCTTATTCCATATAGTCAATCATCTTAACCTCTGGCTGGAGGTTTCCATGAGGGACGCAGCCCAAGACAGTGTCCAAAATCAGCTCGTTTGCCCCTCATTTGCCTAAAGTCAGGGTAGCCTGGACACCGTTGCTGTGAACCAGGAGTGAACAAATAAGCCTGCCATTAATACTTCTGTGTTTCTCCAATTTGAGGCCTACTGATTTTAGGTATGGATTCTTTAGGTGATTTAGAGTCAGGCGAAAACACAAGCACCTCTGCAGGGCTTTAAGAACTCATTTGATCCAAAGAATCCCTATTCTCATTTGTTGGAGTGCAAGAACCTAACAGAGGAAGGCAAGAGACTTCATCCACAATGAATGATATTTTTTGCCATTTTGGTTTTGGAAGCTAACATGGGATCATTCTTAAGATCCATCAGGTGCTGAGAATCTAAGTCACAGCCACACAGAGGTCCAAGAGGCTGATAAAGACACATCCCTTTCCAAAGCAATTAAACAAAGAGCCACAGGTGAGGCCCATTCATTTCCATTTGAAAACTGTTTTCTTCAAGCTTCACAAAGGGGTGGCCTGAGGCAAAGACCTTCCTGACATTCAGTGCAACACAACAATAAGTAAGCAAAAGGCCCAAAGCAGGGTTTCTGCACTGAGACTTTCCTGGTCACACAGAAATCTGAGTTTTCTGAGATGCTCGCCATTCTCTTCAGCTATCCAGTACATGGCCATGTCACAGAGCTTGGAGGTGGTACATATTTTGGACACAAATCCCTGAGCCTATTCTGGAGAGTGGCCAGAATTCAGGAAGAAAACAACAGCTTAGAAAGATAGCAGGTGCTGCACATCGATAAGACAAGCTGCAGTCCATTCATATGTTGGGCAGGATGAATTATGGGAAGATTTATACTAGACAGGACACATCCATTAATGCATTCTCTTTTCTAATGTCTACATCAACGGACACAGTGGGATACACATAAACAGAAACACTCGCCTTGTCAAATGACTTACTAGAAACTGTCTGCTCCAAACCAAACAAACCGCCTTTTCGATCTATTCTCAGAACATGAGACAAAACAACAAACCCACACCCACTCCCACAAAGGCACCTCCTTCCCCCAAGTAGGTCTGTGACTATCCGGAGTGTCCTCTGACTGGTGGGCCATACTATGTTCCCCCGAAATGGCCTGTCTTCTCCCAGATCTTGTTTCCTTGACCAACTCTGTGAAGATGTCAGGAAAAAGTGGTTAGCCACTACCTGTTTTCTCAGGAAAGGTCCATCTTCAGAGCTCTCCTGGCATTTGGCCATCCTCACATCATTAGGTACCAAGAAAACTGACTCTGTCCTTGGTAAATCCAAACAAGTGAGCCCACTGGGCCTGGGACTGGGACTGCCTCTGGGTGCCTGGCTTCTTGGATACCAAGTTCAGAGAGTTCCATCACCAAGGAAATGAGGTATGTCACATTCTTTGGAACTGAATGAGGTCACTGCCTTGGCAACCACTTTGTCCTAACAGTTGCTTCCAAGGGTTACATAAGATGGAGATTTCCCCTACTTCCTGTAACACTTTCATAAGGTAGAATGTATATCAACCAATGGCACCCGGGAACAGCTCTCCACTCAGGCCTGGATTGTTCCACCTTGTCTACAATAAGAAGAGAGAGGCAGATTCAGACACATCCCTTCATCCTGACCAGGTTGTTTGCCATGGAAGATGACTTTTGCTCTCTCAGGTGCTTCATACCTGCCTACAACTTCTCCAGGTATCATTTGTGCATGGACATTTGAGGTTCTCATCTGGTGGAAGATCCCCAACTTTCCTGTATTGTAAGAACCCCTCTGTCCCTGCTCTTCTGTAAAATGATTGAGGGAACAGTGTATACGTGGGGTTAAAAACAGGTTTGATTTGGTGACGAATGATTCTGCGCGATGAATAATGGGATTGGGAACCTGCAATATTTACAAGAATATAGAGGTGAAATATAATTATGAAAAGAGAAACCTAGTTATGATTTGAAGCCCAGAAGGGTTTTGCCCTTGATTGGGATACTTAGCTTTGAATTATGTTCTGCAAAGATGTCTCAGATAATTCGATATACAATGGCATAGGACCTTGTACATTGGATGATTGAATTTAGAAGAGAACATCCAGTCAAAAAGGGATATTCAGTAGGATTAGGAAGATAGTCAGTAGGTTTAGGAAGAAGAGTGAGTATAGGATTTGGACCAAAAGTTCTTTAGCAATAGACTTTCGGTTATAGAGTGAATGTAAATATCATCACATATGAAGAGTCAGTCACTATGATGAACTGGGGAAAATGTGTAGAAAAGCAGATATCAATGGAAACATTACGAAATCAGGCAAAGTATAAAGTGAGGGATAGAATTAGACATTTTTAACAGGGTTGAGTTTGAATATATAAATTAGGAAAAAACAAATATGTAGTCACCAATAGGATTGACAATTGACAGCATTAGACAACCTGGACATGGATGTTTTTAGTAATCCATGTTCACTTTCCATTTAGGCTTTGGTACAATCATAAGTGTGACCTTTCCATTTTTTGTCCAGAATATTACTGTGATAATGAGGTGACATGAGTATTTCCTTCACCATTTCTGGGAGCAATATATTGAAGATTTAAAATTAGAATTGGGGGTACAAAAAGGTGTACCTTGTGTCTATTAATATAGAGATAAAGCATGAATAGACCATACTGTGAATAAATAATATAACTTTTTTGAACTTTATATAATGAATTGAATTGATATCTGAAAAATTACAGGAAATCGTATATTGATATACAATCATTCATTCCAACCAGTTATATATCTAATGGAAATATTATTGTTTGGTTTATCATGAAGAGTGTGTGAGTTTTGCTTCAAAAGTGATTATGGAAATCAAAAATAATGTGTTTGGAAAGAAGTCTCATGAAAAGACCAGTCAAGAAACCCTGCCAATACATGTGTTCTGAAGCAAGAAGTGATTAAAGTTGAAACAAATGCCTATAAATTTGTGAACTTGTGGATGAAGTGTATAACTTAAAATGTGCAAAAACTGAAGAAATAATAATGTACCAGTGTTGAGTACATATGAACGTCAAATTACATATCATGTCCCATAGGAATCTACTTGCATTGATGTTAGACTGGGTCAGTTACTGTGGAATAATTAGGATTTGTATGCACCATTCACTGAAGTTAGTTTTCAGTACTAGGAAATAAATATGTATTTCAGGTGGATGAATATTTCTGATTATAATCTTGTGAAAAGTTGATTATAAATCCACATACATGAACATGAATGAATTTAGAGAGTTTACATTAGACACATATATTTCATATTTTGAAAAATCTGCAGAGTGTACAGATATATTACACACACACACACACACACACACACAAACACACAAAACACTGACAGACATTTAAAAGAAGCAATATAAATGGCAATAGAAATTCATCAGTAAACATATATCACCCACAGATGCAAAAATATTTATTTTACTGAACATGAATTTATGTATAATGTTCTTCTACTAGGAAGCTCCCCTATAGGTTGAATTTTCAGTTCCAACAGCGTTTAGGAGGTTTGAACTCTTCTCACAGTTTGTATATGCCAAGTCAGCCACCTCAAAATGTACGTGTGATACCTGGTAGGATTCTATATATGCATATAAATATACAAGTGTGAATAGGCTAAAGAGAAAGGGAAACAAGAATTCTCGTATTTTTTAAGTTTTAAAACTTATGGAGAACTTCTTCGATTAAAAATTGACTAAATTTATAACTTTTACCTTATATAATGCAAAAGGCAAGTCCAACTATACAACATGCCTCCAATGAACTGCTTGTATTTCTATAGGTTTGGGTTATTTTTCTCTATCATATTAGGATGAGTTGTTTGAGTCTAGTAGGTATGGGTTTGTGTCAGCGATTTAATATTTCAAAATGAAAATTGGAAAATGATTCCAATTTGTATGCATATATATGCTGCACAAATATCCTCCCACTCTCATCCAGAACAATGCCTTGACATTACCTTCACCCCAAGTAAGACACAATTAGAGGAATGGAAAATGCTCAGGAGTTCACAACCTTGGAGGTGGTAGAGGAGTTTCCAAAAGCAAGGGACAGGGTAAACACTCCACAAACATGGAGCTCTGCTGGCCCAAAAACTTTTTGAGAAACTGCCTTGAGATAGGGCACTTAAATATATGTTGTTGTCAGGAGATTTGGCTTCCTTTGTAGTTAGACCATCAAAGCTGGGTCTGCATCTATGAGACCTGGAGGACATTGTTTCTGATGTTTCAATGAACATGAGGCAGCAGTGCTGATATTTTTCTTTTTAGGTAAACTGTGGCCTCTGGGGTCTAAGTGTCTCCCCGTTGAACTGTGAAGCCATTTGGCCCTCCTACACTTTCTGTGGGGTTTTTGCTGCTGCACTGGTAGTTTGGTATTTGCTTCATAAAACAGAAGGAGTTCAAGTGGGACACAGTGCTGGAGGGAGTTCTGTCACGTGTGGTGGGTCAGGGTCTGCAGAAAAATGCACCAACCAATCTTCTATCCCTCAAAGCTTGCCCCATTGCATCCTTGTCCATAGCAACCTGATTCTGAACATTGCCCTGAATCCTCTCCATATAACAAGATGCCTTTACTTATAAGGGTCTGCTGGCTGCACCATGTAAGCCACAAGCCATTTTTAAGCCAATGGAAGATCCAAATTGCTCCAACACAGAAGTTTTATCACACTCCTGCCCACCACAACTCTAGGCCCACTTCTTAGGAGCCTGAAACTTACTGGGACCTCTGTTGTACACCATTTTCATAAAACCCAGTCAAGAAAGGCACTGTCAGGTACATCCATGATCAGCAGCAGGACATCCAAAGGTTCTCTAGTGCAACCTAGTCATGGGAATTTCAAAAATTTCATGGTATTTATCTAGACATTTTACAAGGATGAAGTTGGAAGCACTGTGGGTTTCAATTTTTTCAGGAACCATTAAATGGTGAGGAAGATTATTTCAATGAAAGCTCTGAAGAACCCTCACAGGCAAGGCTTCTCAAAGAGTGGACAAAAGGTCACATTAAGCCAGGCCCATTGAGGTCTACAATGTGAGTTCCATGTGTGTTTTGACTCTAAAATATGGCTGCCAAGTCTTTCGAATGAAATCATGTGATACCTTGGCTGAGATTCCCAGTGCTCTGTGCAAAGCCACTCTGGGGCTAGATCTCAGTTTCCAAGGGTGACTCTCATACATGGCCTCTTTAATCCCAACACAATACATGGCAATACTTTTCTGAGGTCAGTTTCTGAACTCAGTCTCTAAGGGGAATCACACCAAAATTCAAGCCCAGGTAGACCCAGTTATGTCTTCCAACTGCCACACAAATATCCACAATTAAATCCAAAACACTCCCACATGTCACTCATCTTTTCTATATACCCACTCATCATAACCTCTGGCTGGAGGTTTCCATGATGGGTGCTGCCCAAGACAGTGTCCAAAATAACCACCCTTGCCCCTCATTTGCCTAAAATCAGGGTGGCCTGGACATCCTTCCAGTGAACCAGGAGTGATCAAATTGGCCGGCCATTAAGATGGCACTGCTTCTCCAATTTGAGGCCTACTGACTGTGGGGTTTAGAGTCTTTATGTGATTTGGAGTCATGAGAAAAATCAAGCACTTATGGGCTATCCTCTGCAGGGTTTTGAGGAACACATTTAAACCAAATGATCACTATTCTCACTTGATGAAGGTCAGGAACCTTACAGAGGAATGCGAGAGACTTCATCCAAAATGAATGCTCTTTTGTTCATTTTGGTTTTGGATGCACACATGGGATCTTTCTTTAGATCCATCAGGTGCTAAGAATCTAAGCCACAGCCTCACACAGGGCCAAAAAGCTGATTCAGACACATCCCTTTCCAAAGCAATTAAGGAAAGAGCCACAGGTGATGCCCATTCATTTCTATTTGAAAACTATTTCTTTTGACTCTACAAAGGTGTGGCCTGAGGCAAAGACGTTCTGACATTCAGGGCAACAGAACAATTGGTAAGCAAAAGGCCCAAAGCAGGGTTTCTCCATTAGAATTTTCTGGTCACACTCATATCTGAGTTTTCTTAGATGCTCCCATTCCTTTCAGCAATCCAGTACATGGCCAAGTCTCAGAGCTTGGAGGTGGTACATATTTTGGACACAAAACAATGAGACTATTCTGGAAATTGGCCAGAATTCAGGAAGAAAAGAGGACCTTAGCAAGATTGTAGGAGTTGCCCACCCATAAGTCAAGCCACAGTCCATTCATAAATTGGGCAAGATGAATCTTGGGAATCTTTCTACTAGTCAGGACACATACAATGATTCATTCTCTTTTCTAATGTCTAAAACCACGGACACAGTGGGATACACAGACAAAGAGACACTGGCCTTGTCAAACGACTTACCAGAAACAGTTCACTCCAAAACAAACAAACCGCCTTTCCTACCTATTCTCAGAACATGAGACAAAACCTCAAACCCACACCCACACACACAAAGGCAGCTCCTTCCCCCAAGTAGGTCTGTGACTATCAGGAGTGTCCTCTGACAGGTGGGCCATACTATGTTCTGATGAAATCGCCTGTCCTGTGTCAGATATGGTCTCATTGGCCCAATCTGTGAAGTTGTCACTAGCCAGCTGTGAGCCACTACCTGCTTTCTCAGGAAAGGCCTCTCTTCAGAGCTTTCCTGACATTTGTCCATCCTCACATCAGTAGGTACCAAGAAAGACTGACTCTGTCCTTGTTAAATCCAAACAAGTGAGACCACTGGGACTGGGAATGGGACTGGCTCTGCGTGCCTGGCTTCCCGGATCCCAAGTTCAGAGAGTTTCATCACCAAGGAAGTGAGGTGAGATTACTTCCTTCAGGAATTTAATGAGGTCACTGCCTTGGCAACCACTTTGTCCTAACAGTAGCTTCCAATAGTCCTATGAGATGGAGGCAGCCCTTACTTCCTGTGACAA
The DNA here is from genome assembly GCF_048772815.1 of Callospermophilus lateralis. NCBI lineage: Eukaryota > Metazoa > Chordata > Mammalia > Rodentia > Sciuridae > Callospermophilus > Callospermophilus lateralis. The sequence goes on from NW_027513408.1 coordinate 1,102,959, forward strand.
TTTCATATGTTAGAATGGTATATCAACCATAGGCACCCAGGAACAGCTCTCCACACATGCCTGGTATGGTCCATCTTCTCTACATTAAGAAGAGAGGCTTATTCAGACAAATCCCTTCATTCTGGAAAGGTTGTTTGCGATGGAAGATGACTTCTGCTCTCTCAGGTCCTTCATAGCTGCCTAATCTTCTCCAGGGATCAAATCTGCATGGACCTTTGAGGTTCTCAGCAGGAGGCAGATCCCCTACATTCCTGTATTGTAAGATGAACTCTCTCGCTGCTCTTCTGTAAAGTAAGATTGAGGGAAGAGTGTATGGTTAGGGTTATTAACATGTTCGATTTGGATTACGAATCATCCTGCAGGATGATTAATAGTATTGGGAACCTGCGATATTTATAAGATTATAGAGGTGAAATATAAGTATGAAAACAGAAATGTTGGTAAGATTTGAAGCCCAGAAGGGCATTAGGCCCTTGATTGGGATACTTAGCTTTTAATTACGTTCTACACAGATGTCTCAGATAAATTGATAATCAATGGCATAGGACCTTATACCTTGGATGTTTGATTTTAGAAGAGAACATCCACTCAAATTGAGATAGTCGGTGGGATTAGGAAGATAGTCTGTAGGTTTATAAAAAAGAGTGAGTATAAAATTTGGACAAAATTTTCTGTAGCAATAGGGTTTCGGTTATAGAGTGAATGTAAATGTCAGCACATGTGAAGAGTCAGTCACAATGATTAACTGGGGAAAATATGTAGGAAGGAAAATATCAATAGAGACATTACGAAATGAGGCAATTATTTAGTGAGTGATAGGATTAGATATTTTCAACAGGGTTGAGATTGAGTACATAATCTTAGGAAGAAACAAATATGTAGTCACCAATAGGAATGACATTTGAAAGCATTAGGCAACCTGGATATGGATGTTTTTAGTAAGCCATGTTCACTTTCCATTTAGGATTTGGTACAATCATAAGTGTGACCTTTGCATTTTGTGCCCAGAAAATTATTGTGATCAAATATATATGTAGATCATATGATATGTGTATTTCTTCCACCATTTCTGGGAGCAATATTTGAGAACACATAAATTAGTATTGTGGGTACCAAGTGGTGTACCCTGTGTCTACGAATATAGAGATAATGCATGAATAGACCTTAGTGTGAATAAATAATATAACTTTTTTCACTTTAAATAATGGATTGAATTGATATCTTAAAATATATAGGAAATCATATATTGACATACAATCATTCACTCCAACCAGTTACACATATAATGGTAATCTTAGGGTTATTGTTTATGATGAAGTGTGTGTGAGTTTTGTTTCAAAAGTGTTTATGGAAATCGAAAATAATGTGTTTGGAAGGAAGTCTCATGAAAAGACCAGTCAAGAAATATGGAGGAATCCATGTGTTCAAAGCAGGAATTGATTGAAAGTGAAACAAATGCCTATAACTTTGCTAAATTGTGGATGAAATATATATCCTGTGATGTGCATAAACTGATGAAATAGTAATGTAGCAGTGTTGAATAAAAATGAAGGTCAAAGTACACATCATGTCCCATAGGAATCTACTTGCATTGATGTTAAACTGGTTCAGTTACTGTAGAAATATTAGGATTTCATGCATTATTCACCGTAGTTAGTTTTATTTTTTTTTCATTTTTATTTATAATTGTTCAAAACATTACATAGTTGTTGTTATATCATATTTCACACTTTGATTCAAGTGCATTATAAACTCCCATTTTTACCCCATGTACAGATTACAGAATCACATCATTTACACATCTATTGATTCACATATTGCCATACTAGTGTCTATTGAATTCTGCTGCCTTTCCTATCCTCTACTATCCCCCCTCCCCTCCCTGCCCCTCCCCTCTTCTCTCTCTACCAACTCTACTGTAATAAATTTGTCCCCCTTGTATTATTTTTCCCTTTCCCCTCACTTTCTCTTGTATGTAATTTTATATAACCCTGAGGGTCTCCTTCCAATTCCATGCAATTTTCCTTCTCTCTCCCTTTCCTTTCCACCTCTCATCCCGGTTTAATGTTAATCATCTTGTCATGCTCTTTGTCTCTCCTCTGTTCTTAGTTACTCTCCGTATATCAAAGATGACATTTGGCATTTGTTTTTTAAAGATTGGGTAGCTTCACTTAGCATAATCTGCTCTAATGCCATCCATTTCCCTCCAAATTCTATGATTTTTTTTCATTTTTCAATGCAGAGTAACACTCCATTGTGTATAAATGCCACAGTATTTTCTCCATTCTTTCATTGAAGGGCATCTAAGTTGGTTTCACAGTCTTCCTGTTGTGAATTGTTCTGCTATGAACATCGATGTAGCAGTGTCCCTGTAGCATGCTCTTTTTAGGTCTTTAGTGAATAGACTGAGTAGGGGAATAGCTGGGTCAAATGGTGGTTCCATTCCCAGCTTTCCAAGAAATCTCCATACTGCTTTCCAAATTGGCTGCACCAATTTGCAGTCCCACCAGCAATGTACAAGTGTACCTCTTTCCCCACATCCTTGCCAGAACTTGTTGTTGTTTGACTTCATAATGTCTGCCAATCTTACTGGAGTGAGATGGTATCTTAGGGTGGTTTTGATTTGCATTTCTCTGACTGCTGGAGATGGTGAGCATTTTTTCATGTACTTGTTGATTGATTGTAAGTCCTCATCTGATAAGTGTCTGTTGAGGTCCTCAGCCCATTTGTTGATTGGGTTATTTGTTATCTTATTGTCTAATTTTTTGAGTTTTTTGTATACTCTGGATATTAGGGCTCTATCTGAAGTGTGAGGAGTAAAGATTTCTTCCCAGGATGTAGGCTCCCTATTTACCTCTCTTATTGCTTCTTTTGCTGCGAAAAAACTTTTTAGTTTATGTCCCATTTGTTGATTCTAGTTATTAACTCTTGTGCTATGGGTGTCCTATTGAGGAATTTGGAGGCCGACCCCACAGTATGCACATCGTAAGCAAATTTTTCTTCTATCAGACACTGTGTCTCTGATTTGATATCAAGCTCATTGATCCATTTTGAGTTAACTTTTGTGCATGGCAAGAGAAAGGGATTCAGTTTCAATTTGTTACATATGGATTTCCAGTTTTCCAAACACCATTTGTTGAAGATGCTATCCTTCCTCCATTGCATGCTTTTAGCCCCTTTATCAAATATAAGATAGTTGTAGTTTTGTGGATTGGTTTCTGTGTCCTCTATTCTGTACCATTGGTCCACCGGCCTATATTGGTACCAGTACCATGCTATTGTTGTTACTATTGCTCTGTAGTATAGTTTGAAGTCTGGTATCGCTCTACCGCCTGATTCACACTTCCTGCCTAGCATTGTTTTTGCTATTCTGGGACTTTTATTTTTCCATATGTATTTCATGATTGCTTTCTTTATTTCTACAAGAAATGTCTTTGGGATTTTGATTGGCATTGCATTAAACCTATAGAGAAATTTTGGTAATATCGCCATTTTGATGATGTTAGTCCTGCCTATCCATGAACAGGATATATTTTTACATCTTCTAAGATTTTCTTATATTTCTCTCTTTAGGGTTCTGTAGTTTTCATTGTATAAGACTTTCACCTCTTTTGTTAGGTTGATTCCCATCTTTTTTTTTTTTTAGGATATTGTGAATGGAGTGGTTGTTCTCATTTCCATTTCAGAGGATTTGTCGCTGATATAGAGGAATGCCTTTGATTTATGTGTGTTGATTTTATATCCTGCCACTTTGCTGAATTTATTTATTAGCTCTATTAGTTTCTTTGTACACCCTTTTGGGTCTGCTAGGTATAGAATCATGTCTTCTGCAATAGTAATAATTTAAGTTCTTCTTTTCCTATTTTTATGCCTTTAATTTCTTCCGTCTGTCTAATTGCTCTGGCCAGTGTTTCGAGAACTGTATTGAAGAGAAGTGGTGAGAGAGGGCATCCCATTCTTGTTCCAGATTTTAGAGGGAATGCCTTCAATTTTTCTAGATTCAGAATGATGCTAGCTTGAGGCTTAGCATAGATTGCTTTTACAATATTGAGGTATGTTCCTGTTATTCCTAGTTTTTCTAGAGTTTTGAAGATAAAGGGATGCTGTACTTTGTCGAATGCTTTTTGTGCATCTATCGAGATGATCATATGGTTCTTATTTTTAAGTCTATTGATGTGGTGAATAACATTTATTGATTTTCATATATTGAACAAGCCTTGCATTCCACGGATGAATCCTACTTGATCATGGTGCACAATTTTTTTAATATGTTTTTGTATCTGATTCGCCAGAATTTAATTAGGGATTTTTGCATTTAGGTTCTTTAGGGATATTGGTCTGTAGTTTTCTTTGTTTGAAGTGTTTATGTCTGGTGTAGAAATTAGGGTGATATTGGCCTGGTAGAATGAATTTGGAAGATCTCCCTCTTTTTCAATTTCCTGAAATAGCTTGATAAGTATTGGTATTAGTTCATATTTAAAGGGTTTGTAAAACTCTGCTGTATACCCATACTGTCCTGGTCTTTTCTTACTTGGTAATCTTTGGATGGTTTCTTCTATTTCCTCAATTGATATTGGTCTGTTTAGGTTGTCTATATCCTCCTGACTCAATCTGGACAGATCATATGACTTAAGAAATTTTTCGATGCCTTCACTATCTTCTATTATATTGGAGTATAACGAATCAAATTAATTTCTTATTATCTTCTGTATTTCAGAAATATCTGCTGTGATTGCCAGGGGGTGACAAATAACTTGTGTAGATTGATACAGCAGGAGTGGAAGCCGTTTATTGTAGAATCCGAGCGATATTTATACATTTTATAAAGCTTATCTAATTAGCATAAAATAGATACAGCAGTCAACCAATAAGGAATCTCCACACTTAATGGCTTGCTTTTGTTACTTCAAAAACCACTCCCTATGGCATTTGGCCAGGCGCCATCCAGACTTGTTTACAGACCCTAACATTTCTCTGGCAAAATACCAGGTGCCATGCTGACTTGTTTATAGACCTTAACATGTGATATTGACTTTTTCATCCCGTATGCTAGTAATTTGAGTTTTCTCTCTTCTTCTTTCATTAGCATGGCTAAGGGTCTGTCGATTTTATTTATTTTTTCAAAGAACCAACTTTTAGTTTCCTCAATTTTTTCAATTGTTTCTTTTGTTTCGATTTCATTAATTTCAGCTTTGATTTTAATTAAATCTTACCTTCTACTTATTTTGCTGTTGTTTTCCTCTTCTCTTTCTAGGATTCTGAGATGAAGTATGAGATCATTTATTTGCTGTTGTTTTTTTCTATTTAAAGAATGAAATCCAAGCAATGAATTTTCCTCTTAGAACGGATTTCAATGTGTCCCATAGATTCTGATATGTTGTACCTGTGTTTTCATTTATCTCTAAGAATTTTTTAATTTCCTCCTTTATGTCTTCTATAACCCATTGTTCATTCAGTAACCTGTTGTTCATTCTCCAAGTGATGCATGATTTTTCCTTCCTTCTTTTATCATTGATTTTTAGTTTATATTCCATTATGATCAGATAAGATGCATGGTATTATCTCTACTGCTTTATATTGTCTAAGAATTGCCCTGTGACATAATATATGATCTATTTTTGAGAAGGATCCATGTGCTGCTGAGGAAAAATGTAACTGCTTGATGTGGTGGAGTATATTCTATATATGTCAATTAAGTCTAGGTTATTAATTGTGTTATTGAGTTCTATAGTTTTCTATTTCAACATTTGTTTGGAAGACCTGTCCAGTGGTGAGAGAGGTGTGTTGAAGTCTCCCATGATTATTGTATGGTGGTCTATTAGACTCTTGATCTTGAGAAAAGTTTGTTTGATGGACATAGCTGCACCATTGTTTTGGGGCATATATATATTTATAATGGTTATGTCTTGTTGCTGTATGGTTCCCTTGAGCAGTATATAGTGTCCCTCTTTATCCCTTTTGATTAACTTTGGCTTGAAATCTATTTTATTTGATATGAGTATGGACACTCCTACTTGTTTCCGAAATCCATATAAGTGATATGATTTTTCCCAACCTTTCCCCTTCAGTCTATGTATGTCTTTTCCTATCAAATGCGTCTCCTGTAGGCAGCATATTATTGGGTCTTGTTTTGTGATCCATTCTACTAGCCTCTGTCTCTTAATTGGTGAGTTTAAGGCATTAACATTTACAGTTATTATTGAGATAATGGTTGTTCTTCTAGCCCTATTTGTTTATTTATGTTATTAAACATGGATTGTTTTCTTCTTTGATTATTTCCCACTTTTACTGTACTACATCCCACTGTTGGTTTTTATTGTTATTTCCCTTTCTTCTTCCTGTAATATTTTCCGAGGATGTTTTGAAGAGATGGTTTTCTAGCTACAAATTATTTTAACTTTTTTTTATCATGGAAGGTTATAATTTTATCTTCCATCCTGAAGCTTAATTTCACTGGATACACAATTCTTGGTTGGAATCCATTTTCTTTCAGTGTTTGAAAAATGTTATTCAAGGATTTTCTAGCTTTCAGAGTCTGTGTTGAAAGATCAGCTGTTATCCTGATTGTTTTACCCCTAAATGTAATCTGCTTTTTTTCTCTTGTAGCATTTAAAATTCTCTCCTTATTGTGTACGTTGGGCATCTTCATTATAATGTGTCTAGGTGTGGATCTCTTATGATTTTGCACATTTGGCGTCCTGTAGGCTTCTAGGACTTGGGAGTCAGTCTGATTCTTCAAGTCTGGGAAGTTTTCTCGTATTATTTCATTGAATACATTCCTCATTGCTTTGGTTTTAACCTCTATACCTTCCTGTTTTCCAATGACTCTTATGTTTGGTCTCTTTATGTTATCCCGTATTTCTTGGATATTCTGTTCATGGTTTCTTAACAGTCTTGCTGAGCTGTCTATGTTCTTTTCAAGTTGGAATACTTTGTCTTCATTGTCTGATGTTCTATCTTCTAAGTGTTCTACTCTGCTGGTAGTCTTCTCAATTGAGTTTTTTAGTTGGTTTATTGCTTTCTGCATTTCTAGGATTTCTGTTTGTTATTTTTTACAACCTCTATCTCTCTGTATAGCTGATCTTTTGCTTCTTGGATTTGTTTATGTAATTCATTGTCGAAGTGATCTTTCATTGTCTGATTTTGCTGTCTAATGTCTTCCTTGAGACTCCAGATCATCTGAAGCATGTATATCCTGAGTTCTTTATCTGACATTCCATCTGCTGCAGCTATTACCCGTGGACCCCTGGGGTGTTCTGCCGATCGGTCGCAGGTCTGCCTACCTTGTAGGTGCTGGCGGCGGCTCTGCTCTGCCCCTATTCCAATTGGGGTGACGTGACTACCATGCAGGTGTGTTGCTGGGCCTGTTCCGCCAGTTTGTCGCAGGTCTGCCTGCCTTGCGGGCACGGGCAATGGATCTGCTCTGCTCCTATTCCAAATGGGGTGAAGTGTCTGCCGTGCCGGCAGAGCGATGGGCCTCTTCTGCCAGTCAGGTGCAGGTGTGCCTACCTTGCGGGCGCGGGTGATGGCTCTGCTCTGCCCCTACTCCAATTGGGGGGTCGTGACTACCATGCCGGCAGGTTGCTGGGCCTGTTCTGGGTGCGGGCGAAGGCTCTGCTCTTCCCCTACTAATATTGGGGTGACCTGACTACCATGCCGGTGGGCCACTGGGATTGTACTAGGTGCGGGAGAAGGCTCTGCTCTGCAACTACTCCAATTCGGTTGATGTGACTACCACGCCTGCGGGTCGCTGGGCCTGTTCTGGGCAAGGGCCGCGGCTCTGCTCTGCCTCTATTCCAATTGGGGTGACGTGACTACCATGCATGTGTGTCGCTGGGCCTGTTCCGGGTGTGGGCGGCGGCTCTGCTCTGCCCCTCTGGCTTGATGACAAAGTGAGAGAGACCCGGGTGTTTGTGACTCACTTTCTTTACCAGGAGACCAACTGTTTCTGTCACCGCTGGTATCAATGAGGTTATCTCCTCTGCTGCTTTCTGATGACATCAGATCTCTGCCATGTTGGTATCCCATGCAAAAGGCAGCATTTCGTTCCCTTTGCTGGGTGACTAAAGCAATCGGTGAGTCCTGACCGGCATTCACAAGCCCCGTCTCAATCCTGTTGCCACTGCCTATGAAGGCTCGGTTGATATTTACTGATATTCAGCAAGACCCGGACCGAGAAGCAGTTTCCGCCGGTTCTTTAGCCCTGGGCCAGATCAGTTCCTGGAGGCGGAATTCGGCCGCTCTGGGCTCGCTGTTTGTTCTAATAGAAGCAGGCTCCAAGACGCAGTTTCTGCGGGTTCTTTAGCACTGAGCCTGAGTAATTTGTCTTCAACACAAAGGTGAATGGCATCCTGAAATTACCTGTTCTATAGCTGAATAAGCTGTGATCAGTCGAAAACAGGGATGATGAAGTCACCTCTCCATGATGGTGGCCGCTGGGTTCCTCTGTGGTCTGACGGGTGTGGAGAAACGAGTTGGACTGCATGCTTTCCCGTCTCAAACCCAGAATTCAGCACTGAGCACAGTGATTGCATACCTGGCAGGAGCCCACAGTACCTGCACCGCTGTATATTTGCCTTGCTATCTCGTCGTTTCCCAGCACGCGCCACAGACTCTAGCCACGGAGCGATTACCTGAATAAGTCGCATGACCTTCTGTGAGGACAAATCACTTGCGTTTGAGCCCCCGTACCTGATCCTCCTGAGATGGAAATATGTACACTTGGTTTTGGAGAACCACAATTTTGCTGGAAATTCCTAACAAGATAGGTTTTAGCCATTCTAACTCGTCATTCTCCCTCACAGTGACGCAGTACATGGGGGTGATGCACTCCCTTCGCAGCCATCATATGATCCCCTGAAGTTAGTTTTCAGTACTAGGAAACAAATAAGTATTTCAAGTGGATGAATATTTCTGAGAATAATCTTTTGAAAAGTTGATTATAAATCCACATACATGAATATGAATGAATTTAGGGAGTGTATAATAAGAAAAATATACTTCATATTTTGAAAAATCTGCAGAGTGAAAAAAATATATATATATGTATATGTATATATATATATATATATATATATATATATATATATATATATACATACACACAGAGACATTAAAAAGTAGCATTATGTATGCCAATCGAAATTCACCATGAAATATATATCATCCACAGATCCAAAAATATTCATTTTAATGAACATGGATTTATGTCGTTCAACTAAGAAGCTCACCCGTATGTTGAATTTTCAGTTCCAACAGCATTAAGTAGGAGTGATCTCTTCTCACAATTTGTATCTGCCAAGCCAGCCACCTCACAAAATGTACGAGTGATACCAGGTAGAATTCGATATGTGCATATAAAAATACATGTGATGAATAGGCTACAGAGAAAGGGAGACAGTTATTCACATATTTGTTAACTTTTAAAACACATGGAGAACTATTTCAATTAAAATTTGCTAGATTTATAACACCTACCATTTATCATACGAAAGGCAAGTCCAACTATACACCATGCCTCCTGTGAACCTCTTGTATTTCTATTCTGTTTGGGTTATTTTTCTCCATAATATTAGCATTAAAAGTCAAAGTCTATTAGGGTATGTGTTAGTGTCAGGGATTCAGTATTTCGAATGGAAAATTTGAAAATGTATCCAATGTGTATGCAAATATGTGCTACACAAAAAACTTCCCACTCTCATTCAGAACAATGCCTTGACATTACCTTCGCCCCACATAAGACACAATTAGAGGAGAGGAGTTAGAAAATCTGTGAATACATATGTGGAATGAAAAATGCTCAGGAGTTCACAAATTTGGAGGTGGTAGAAGAGGTTCCAAAAGTAAGGGACAGGGTAAACACTCCACAAACATGAAGTTCTGCCAGCCTGACATCTGGAGAAACTGCCTCTAAGGTTTGGCAATGAAATATATGCTGTTGTCAGGAGCATTAGCTTCATTTGGAGTGACACCATCAAAGCTGGGTCTTCATCTATGTGACATGGATGACATTGTTTCTTATTTTCCAATGAACATGAGGCAGCAGTGCTGAATTTTCTATTTGTATGTAACTTGTGGCAACTGGGGTCTAAGTGTCTCCCCGTGTGCACTGTAAATCCATTTGGTCATCCTCCACTATTCATGGTGTTTCTTGCTGCTGCACTGGGAGTTTGGAATTTGCTTCATGAGTTACAAAGAGTTCAACAGGGACACAGTGCTGAAGTGAGTTCTGTCAATTGTGGTGGGTCGGGTTCTACAGGAGAATGCACCAATCAGGCTTCTATCCCACATTGCTTGCCCCATTGACCATAGCAACCTGATTTTGAACATTGCCCTGAAACCTCTCCATATAACAGTATGCTTTTACATATAAGAGTCTCCTGGCTGCAAAATGTCAGTCACAATCAATTTGCAAGCCAATGGCAGATCCACATAGCCCACCACAGATGTTTTATCACCCACCTGCCAACCACTGCTCTAGGACAACTACTCAGCAGGATCCAACTTACTGGCATCTCTGTTCTACACCATTTTCATAAAACCAAGTCAATCAGGGCACTGTCTTACATACTCATGATCAGCAACAGGACATCCAAATGTTCTCCTGCCACCCGGTCATGGGAATTTCAAAAATTTTTATGGTATTTATCTAGCCAATTTTCAAGAAAGAAGTTGGAGGCACTGTGGGTTTCAATTTATACAGGAACCATTAAATGGTGACTAAGCTCATTTCAATGAAAACTCTTGAGAATTCTCACAGGCAAGGCTTCCCAAAGAGTGGCCAAAATGTCAGATTAAGCCAGGCCCATTTAGGTCTACAATGTGAGGTCCATGTGTGTTTTGACTCTCAAAAATGGCTGCCAAGTCTTTAAGAATAAAATCATGTGATATCCTGGATGAGATTTCCTGTGATCTTTGGAAAGTTAACTTGGGCCTAGATGTCACTTTCCAAGGGCAACTCTCATGGATGGCCATCTAAAATCCAAACACAATTCATGGCAATACTTCTCTGAGATCAGTACCAGAACTCAGTCTCTAAGAGGAATCACACCAGAGTGCAAGCCCAGGTGGACCCAGTCATCTCTTCCAACCACCATTCAAATGTCCACAATTAAAACCAAAACACTCCCACATGGCCCAAATCTTCTTCCATATAGACACTCATCATAACCTGTGGCTGGAGGTTTCCATGAGGGGAGCAGCCCACGTCAGTGTCCAAAATAAGCTTCCTGCCCCTCATTTGCCTAAAGTCAGGGTGGCGTGGACACCCTTCCTGTAAACCAGGAGTGATCAAATAGGCCTTCCTTTAATACTTTTTGGCTTCTCCAACTTGAGGACTACTGACTTTGAGGTTTAGATTCTTTAAGTGAATTGGAGTCATGAGAAAAAACAAGCATCTATGGGCTAGCCTCTGCTGGGTTTTGAAGAACTTATTTGACCCAAAGGATCCCTGTTCTCACTTGATGGATTTCAGGAACCTAACAGAGGAAGGCAAGAGAGTTAATCAACAATATCTGATCTTTTTGCCATTTTGGTTTTGGATGCATGCATGGGATCTATCTTTAGATCCATCAGGTGCTGAGAATCTAAGCCACAGCCTCACACAGGGCCAAGAGACTGATTCAGACATATCCCTTTTCAAAGCAATTAAGCATGGATCCACAGGTGATGCCCATTTATTTGCATTTGAAAACTGTTTTCTTCAGGCTTCACAAAGTGGTGGCTTGAGGCAAAGATCTTCCTGACATTCAGGGCAACAGAACAATAGGTAAGCAAAAGGACCAAAGCAGGGTTTCTCCACTGAGACTTTCCTGGTCAACTGATATCTGAGATTTCTGAGATGCTAGCCATTCCCTTCAACTATCTAGTACATGGCCATGTCACAGATATTGGAGGTGGTACATATCTTGGACACAAAACCATGATACTATTCTGGAGTGTTGCCAGAATTGAAGGAGAAAACAGGAAATTATGAAGCTAGTAGGTGTTGCCCATCTATAAGGCAAGCCTGAGTCCACTCATATATTGGGCACAATGAATGCTGGCAAGCTTTCTAGTAGACAAGAAACATCCATTGATCCATTCTCTCTTCTAATGTCTACAATCATGAACACAGTGGGATACACAGACACTCGCATTGTCAAAGGACTTACTAAAAATAGTCCACTCTAAACCAAACAAACCGCCTTTCCTACCTATTCTGAGAACATGAGCCAAAACCACAAAATCACACCCACACCCAAAAAGGCACCTCCTTCCCCCAAGTAGGTCTGTGACTCTCCGGAGTGTCCTCTGACTGGTGGGCCATACTATGTTTCCCCAAAATGACCTCTCCTGTCTCAGTTCTGGTCTGCATGGCCAACTCTGTGAAGTTGTCAAGAGCCAGTGGTGAGACACTACCTTCTTTCTCAGGAAAAGCCCCTCTTCAAAGGTTTCCTGGCATTTCGTCATCCTCACATCTGTAGGTTTCAGGAAAGACTGACTCTGTCCTTGGTAAATCCAAACATGTAGACCACTGGGACTGGGACAGGGACTGTCTCTGAGTGCCTGGCTTCCTGGATCCCAAGTTCAGAGAGTTTTATCACCAAGGAAGTGAGGTGAGGTCACTTTCTTCAGGATCTGAATTATGTCACTGCCTTGACAACCACTTTGCCCTAACAGTTGCTTCCAAAAGTCCCATGAGGTGGAGGCTGCCCCAGTTTTCCTGTAACACTTTCACAAGTTAGAATGTCATATCAATCATAAGCACCCCGGAACAGCTCTCCACACAGAACTGGTTTGGTCCATCTTGTATACATTAAGAAGAGAGAGAATGATTCAGACACAACCCTTCAACCCGACCAGGATGATTGCCATGGAAGATGACTTTTGCTTTCTGAGGTCTTTCATAGCTGCCTTCATCTTCACCAGGGATCATTTCTAAATGAACATTTGAGGTTCTAAGCACGTGAAGATACCCTACATTCCTGTATTTTAATACCAACTCTGTCCCTGCTCTTCGGTAAAGTTAGTGTATGGTTAGGGTTAATTATATGTTCGATTTGGGTTAGGAATCATTCTGCAGGATGAATAAAGGGATTGGGTACCTGCGATATTTATAAGAATATATAAGTGAAATATATGTATGAAAACGGAAATCTAAGAAAGATTTGAAGCCCAGAAGGGCATTGGGCCCTTGATTGGGATACATAGTGTTGAATTACGTTCTGTACAATTGTCTCAGTTAAATCAATATACAATGGCATAGGACCGTGTACCTTGGATGATTGAATGTAGAAGAGAACATCCAGTCAAAAAGTGATAGTCGGTAGGATTAGAAAGATAGTCGGTAGGTTTAGGAAGAAGAGTGAGAATATGATTTGGAATGAAAAGCTTATTTAGCAATAGGGTTTCGTTTAGAGAGTGAATGTAAATGTCAGTACATGTGAAGAGTCATTCACAATAATGAACTGGGGAAATTATGTAGAAAAGCAAGTATCAATAGCGACATAACGAAATCAGGCAAAGTATAAATGAGTGATAGGATTAGACATTTTCAACAGGGTTGAGTTTGAATATATAATCATAGGTAAAAGCAAATATGTTGTCACCAATGGAATTTACATTTGAGAGCATTAGGCAACCTGGACACGGATGTTATTAGTTATCCATGTTCACTTTCCTTTTAGGCTTTGGTACAATAATAAGTGTGACCTTTACATTTTTTTTGTTCAGAATATTACTGTGGTAAAATGTATATGTAGATCAGGTAACATGAGTATTTCTTTCACTATGTCTGGGAGCAATATTTTGAAGACATATACATTAGTATTAGGGGTACAAAGAGGTGTACCCTGTGTCTATGAATATAGAGATAATGCATGAATAGACGATAATATGAATAAATAATGTAACTGGTTCCACTTTAAATAATGGATTGAATTGAAATCTGAAAATATATAAGAAATCTTATATTGATATATAATCATTCATTCCAACCAGTTATATATCTAATGGTAATATTAGGATTATGGTTTATCATGAAGGGTGTTTGAGTTTTGCTTTATAAGTGATGATGTTAAACGAAAATAATGTGTTTGGAAAGAAGTCTTATGAAAAGACCAGTCAAGAAACATAGAAGAATCATGTGTTCTGAATCAGGAAGTGATTGATCGTGAAACAAATGCCTATAAATTTTCTAACTTGTGAACGAAATATATATCCTATGATGTGCATTAACTGAAGGAGTAGTAATGTACCAGTGTTGAATAAAAATGAAAGTCAAAATACACATCATGTCCCCTAAGAATATACTTGCATTGATGTTAAACTAGCTCAGTAACTGTAGAAATATTAGGTTTTGTTTGCACCTTTCACTGAATTTAGTTTTCAGTACTAGAAAACAAATATGTATTTCAGGTGGATGATTATTTCTGAGAATAATCTTGTGGAAAGTTGGTTATAAATACACATATATGAATATGAATGAATTTAGGGAGTGTATAATAAGACACATATATTTCATATTTTAAAAAATCTGGAGAGTCTATATATATATATATATATATATATATATATATATATATATATATATATATATACTCTCATACATACACACTCACATGCAGATATAAAAATTAGCAATACAGGAGATCCATCATGAAGGCAGGCATGGAAAAATCAAGTCTCTGACCTCTTCAGCTGAGCGGGCATAGGGAGTCGTAAACTGTCTAAATGCTGTTTGCTCAGAATCAGTAGGCAATGTTGACCTGATGTGGATATGGGGCGAACATTCTGGGCCCCTCAGAACACACACCGAGCCTGGATGGGCTGCATTCAACCTCCGGTTTGCCTGGTTCTCATGACTCAGCACTAAGATCCCACTGAAATAACTGTTCGGCCCTTCTGAACTTTCAGAGGTAAAAGCCAACCAAGCCTTCAAAAGCAGTGGCCACAGGATTAAAACGGCACTTGGGAGAGACAGTCAGGACCCACCCGTTGCGTTGGTTACCTTGCAAAGGGAACAAACGGTCACCATTTGCATGGGATACCACCATAGCATAGAAATGACGTCACGGGCAGAGGAGATAACTTCATTAAAACCAGCGTGACAGGTGTGTAATCCCCTAGCCATCTCTCTCAACACAGCGGGGAAACCTTAAGGGCCCCTCCCAGCTCAGCCTTAAGGGCCTCTCCCAGCTCTCCCGTGAGCACGATAGCCAGACCTAGGGAATCAGGATTGGCTCAGGATTAGCGCGTGGAATTCCCGGCTCCTGATCCCACAAGTGCTGACAATTGAGGTCTCTTACACCACGTACCGGGGGCATGGCTCCCAGAGGGCAAGAAAATTCGCTGTGGGTCCTCAGCCCCAAGCTCTACAAAACTAGGGTCTGAGGGAGGCAAACAGGGAGAGTGTGCCCAGGCATTCATAAAAACAGTGCTGCCAGGAGTAGAGTTCTGGCTTGTAACCAATATTGTGGTGAGCGTCACAGGTGAGCAAGGCATGGCTTGAGGAAGCACAAGAGAAGGCCCTAGGCACTCAGGATTGGAGATCTGCCAAGTCTGGGAGGAAGAGCTGCTGCACAGTGATTGGTTCCCACTTATTCAGAGGAGAAGCTTGGCCCAGTGCACACAGCTCCACCTACTGAAAGAGAAGATAATTGAACTCTATGACTGCATTTATTATTATTATTTTTTTAATTTATATTTTTTCTATTTCTTTCATTTTCATTTTTGTTGTTGTTGTTCTTTAACTTTTTTTAATGTTTTTATTTTTTTTATTTTATCATTATTATTATTAATATTATTTTAAATTTTAATTTTCATCTTTTAATTATAATTATTATTTAAATTTTTTTCTTTATTTATTTTCTATTTTTCTTTTGTCTTTTCATTTCTTTTCAATTTTCTTATTCCCCCTTCCTTGAATTCTACCTGCCTACTCTCATTCTCTTTAGTGACTTCTTCCCTTCCCTTCTAATATCTTTCCTCCGAAGTATCAAATAAATTTATAAGAGTAAGCAGTAACTCAGCAGTCAAACAAAACAAGAAGTAACATGAGCAGCATAAAAAAACAAGGAAGAAAAGGAGTACAAACAACAATGGACAGCCTAAATATTCAGAAGGAATCATCAGAAAAATGGTCATATAAAGAACTCAAGGAATACCTTAGACAGATGGAATGGAACCTTAAAGAGGATACGAGACATCAAAACCAAACAGTGAAAGAACACATTGAAAATGAATTACATAAACAGATATAAAAAGAAATTAAGCATCTTTATTAGGAGATAGAGATTATAAAAAAATCAAACAATAATTCTAGAAATGAAGGAAATGATAAACCAAATTAAAAACTCAATTGAGAGTATCACTAACAGAGTGGAGCGAGTAGAAGACAGAATGTCAGATAATGAAGACAAAATATATCATCTTGAAAAAAGTCTAGCCAACAAAGAAATGCTGGTAAAAAGTCATGAGAAAAACATCAAAGAGATATGGGATATCATAAAAAAAAAAAACTTACGAGTCATCTGGATAGAGTAAGGTACAGAGATTCAAACCAAGGGAATGAGTAACCTTCTGAATGAAATAATTACAGAAAACTTTCCAGAAATAAAAATGGAAACAAATAAAAAAAATTGTAGATGCTTACAAGACACCGAGCACAAAAAAATCACAGTAGACCAATGCCAAGAAACATTGTTATGAAGATAACCAATGTACAAAACAAAGAGAAAATATTAAAAGCTACAAGAGAAAGGAGGCAGATTACAATCAGGGGTAAACCAAAAATGTTAACAACAGATTTTTCATCACAGACGCTGAAAGTGAGAAGATCCTCTAACAACGTATTTCAAACACTTAAAAACAATGGATGACAACTAAGAAATCTGTATTCAGAAAAATTAAGTTTCAGGTAAGACAACTAAATAAAAATATTTTGTGTTAAACAAAAGCTAAAAGTATTTGCAGCCAGAAAACCAGCAGTGCAAAGCATCTTAAGGAAAACACTACACGAGGAAAAAATGAATATCAACAACGAAAACCATCAGTGGGAATTGCCTCAGTAATGACAGAGGGAGGGGGAAAAGCTAATCATGGATAAACAAACTAAATTTTAAAAAAAAGATAAATAATCAAAGACGGGTGGCAATACAAACCATATATCAATAGTAACTCTAATCGTTAATGGCTTAAACTCTCCAATAAAGTGACATAGGCTTGTAACGTGGATTAAAAAAAACAAATCCAACAATATGTTGCTTCCAGGAGACACATCTGAATGGAAAAGACATACACAGGCTGAAGGTGAAAGGTTGGGAAAATTTATACCATGCACACGGTCCTTGTAAGCAAGCAGGGGTGGCCATCCTCATACGGAATAAAATCGACTTCAAGACTAATTTAATCAAAAGGGATAAGGAAGGACATTATATACTGTTAAAAGAAACCATTCACCAACAAGACATAACAATTATCAATATTTATGCAGAAAATAATGGTGCTGCGACATTTATAAAACAAATTCTCCTCAATTTCAAGAATCAAATAGACCACAACACAATAATTATGGGAGACTTCAACTCACCTC
The DNA here is from genome assembly GCF_048772815.1 of Callospermophilus lateralis. NCBI lineage: Eukaryota > Metazoa > Chordata > Mammalia > Rodentia > Sciuridae > Callospermophilus > Callospermophilus lateralis. The sequence continues at coordinate 1,120,531 of NW_027513408.1, forward strand.
TCTCACCATTGGACAGATCCTCCAAACAAAAGTTGAATAAAAAAAATATAGAATTCAATATCACAATCAATACCCTAGACTTAACTGACATATATAGAATATATCAACCATCATCAAGTGGATATACTTTTTTCTCACCAGCACATGGATCCTTCTCAAAAATAGACCATATATTATGCCGTAGGGCAACACTCAGTAAATATAAAGGGGTGGAGATAATACCATGAATTTTTTTCTGATCACAATGGAATGAAACTGGAAACCAATGGTAAAAGAAGGAAGGAAAAATCCTACATCACATGGAAAATGAACAATATATTACTGAATGATCAATGGGTTACAGAAGACATAAAAGAGGAAATCAAAAAATTCTTAGAGATAAATGAAAATACAAACAAAACATATCAGATTCAATGGGACACAATGAAACAAGATTCAAGAGGCAAATTCATCGCCTGGAGGTCATTCCTCAAAAAAAGAAAATAAAACAAAAACAACAAATAAATGAGCTCTCACTTCATCTCAAAGCCCTAGAAAAGGAAGAGCAAAACAACAGCAAATGTAGCAGAAGGCAAGAAATAATTAAAATCAGAGCGTAAATCACGAAATTGAAACAAAAGAAACTATTAAAAAATTAACAAAACTAAAAGTTGGTTCTTCGAAAAAATAAATAAGATGGACAGACCCTTAGCCATGCTAACGAGGAGAAGAAGAGAGAGAACTCAAATTACTAACATACGGGATGAAAAAGGCAATATCACAACAGAAGCTACATAAATACGAAAGACAATTAGAAATTATTTTGAAAACCTATATTACAATAAAATAGAAAATAGTGAAGACATCGATACATTTGTTAAGTCATATGATTTGCCTAGACGGAGTCAGGAGGATACACACAATTTAAACAGACCAATATCAATCGATGAAATAGAAGAAGCAATCAAACGACTACCAACCAAGAAAAGCCCAGGACCGGATGGGTATACAGCGGAGTTTTACAAAACCTTTAAAGAAGATTTAATACCAATACTTTTCAAGTTATTCAGGAAATAGAAAAACAGGGAGCTCTGCCAAGTTCATTCTATGAGGCCAACATCACCCTGATTCTGAAACCAGACAAAGACACCTCAATGAAAGAAAACTACAGACCAATATCTCTGATGAACCTAGATGCAAAAATTTTCATTAAAATTCTGGTGGTTTGGATACAAAGGCACATCAAAAAAATTGTGCACCATGATCAACTAGGATTCATCCCTGGGATGCAAGGAGGGTTCAATATATGGAAATCAATAAATGTTATTCACAACATCACTAGACTTAAAAATAAGAACCATAAGATCATCTTGATAGATGTAGAAAAACCATTAGACAAAGTAGAGCATTCCTTTATGTTCAAAACATTAGAAAAACTAGGGATAACAGGAACATACCTCGACATTGTAAAAGCTATCTATGTTAAGCCTCAGGCTAGCATCATTCTGAATGGAGAAAAAATGAAGGCATTCCCTCTAAAATCTGGAAGCAGACAGGAATGTCCTCTATCACCACTTCTATTCAATATATTTCTCGAAAAACTGGCCAGAGCAATTAGACAGATGAAAGACATTAAAGGCATAAAAATAGGAAAAAAAGAACTTAAATTATCACTATTTGAAGATGACATGATTCTATACATAGAAGACCCAAAAGGGTCTACAGAAAAAACTACTAGAACTAATAAATGAATTCAGCAATGTGGCAGGAAATGAAATCAACATGCATAAATCAAAGGCATTTCTGTATATCAGCGACAAAACTTCTGAAAAGAAAATGAGGAAAAACATTGCATTCACAATATCCTCATAAAAAATTAAATACTTGGGAATCAACCTAACAAAAGAGGTGAAAGATTTATACAATGCAAACTACAGAACCCTAAAAAGAGAAGTAGAATAAGATCTTAGAAGATGGAAAAATATACCCTGTTCATGGATAGGCAGAATGAACATCATCAAAATGGCGATATTACTAAAAAGTTCTCCATAGGTTTAATGAAATGCCAATCTAAATCCCAAAGGAATTTTTTGTAGAAATAAATAAACCAATCATGAAATTCATATGGAAAAATAAACGACCCAGAATAGCAAAAGCAATTCTAACCAGGAAGTGTGAATCAGGCGGTATAGCGATACCAGATTTCAAACTATATTACAGAGCAATAATAACAAAAACAGCATGGTACTGGTACCAAAACAGGTGGGTGGACCAATGGTACAGAATGGAGGACACAGAGACTAATCCAAAAAGCTACAACTATCTTATATTTGATAAAGGAGCTATAAGCATGCAATTGAGGAAGGATACCATCTTCAACCAATCGTGTTGGGAAAACTGGAAATCCACATGCAACAAAATGAAACTGAATCCCTTTCTCTCGCCATGCACAAAAGTTAACTCAAAGTGGATCAAGGAGCTAGATTCAAATCAGAGACTCTGCATTTGATAGAAGAAAAAGTTGGTTCCGATCTACATATTGTATGGTCAGGCTCCAAATTCCTTAATAGGACACTCATAGCACAAGAGTTAATAACAAGAATCAACAAATGGGAATTACTTAAACTGAAATTTTTTTTTAAAAAAAAGAGAAAGAATAAGAGAGGTAAATATGGAGCCAAGATCATGGGAACAAATTTTTACTCCTCACCCTTCAGATGGAGCCCTAATATCCAGAGTATACAAAGTATACAAAGAACTCAAATAATTAGACAATAAGATAACAAATAACCCAATGGGCCAAGGACCTGAACAGACACTTCTCAGAGGAGGACATAGAATCAATCAATAAGTACATGAAAAAATGCTCTCCATTTCTTGCAGTCAGAGAAATGCAAATCAAAACCACCCTAAAATACCATCTCAATCCAGTGAGATTGGTAGCCATTATGAAGTCAAACAACAACAAGTGCTGGCGACGATGTGGGGAAAAGGGTACTCTTGTACATTGCTGATGGGACTGAAACTGGTGCAGCCAATTTGGAAAGCAGTATGGAGATTCCTGGGAAAGCCGGGAATGGAAGCACCATTTGAACCAGCTATTGCCCTTCTCGGACTATTCCCTGAAGACCTTAAAAGAGCGTACTACAGGGATACTGCCACATCGATGTTCATAGCAGCACAATTCACAATTGCTACACTGTGGAACCAACCCAGATTCCCTTCAATAGATGAATGGATAAAAAAAAATGTTTTTTTTTTATATACTATGGAGGATTACGCAGCACTAAAAAATGACAAAATCATGGAATTTGCAGGGAAATGCATGGCACTAGAGCAGATAATGCTTAGTGAAGCTAGCCAATCCCAAAAAAACAAATACCAAATGACTTATTTGATATAATGAGAGCAACTAAGAACAGAGCAGAGAGGAAGAGCATGAAGAAAAGATTAACATTAAGCAGAGACATGAGGTGGCAGGGAAAGGGAGAGAAAAGAGAAATTGCATGGTAATGGAGGGAGACCCTTATTGTTACAAAAAAATTACATATAAGAGGTTGTGAGTGTAATGGGAAAATAAACAATAAGAGAAATGAATGACAGTAGGTAGGGTAGAGAGAGAAGATGGGAAGAGAGGGGAGGGGGGATAGTAGAGCATAGGAAAGGTAGCAGAATACAACAGTAACTAATAAGACATTATGTAAAAATATGAATGTGTAACTGATGTGATTCTGCATTCTGTATTTGGAGTAAAAATTGGAGTTCAAAACCCACTTGAATTTAATGTATGAAATATGATATGTCAAGAGCTTTGTAATGTTTTGAGCAACCAATAAAAGAAAAAAAAAGTAGCAATATATATGCCAATCGAAATTCATCATGAAATATATATAATCCAAAGATCGAAAAATATTCATTTTACTGAACATGGATTTATGTATAATGTTATTCAACTAGGAAGCTCACCCGTAGGTTGAATTTTCAGTTCCAACAGCGTTTAGGAGGAGTGATCTCTTCTCACAATTTGCATCTGCCAATTCAGCCACCTCACATGTGTGTACAAGTGATATCAGGTAGGATTCTATATGTGCATATAAAAATACATGCGCTGAATAGGCTACAGAGAAAGGAAGACAGGGATTCACATATTTGTTAATTTTAAAAACACATGTAGAACTATTTCAACAAAAAAATTGACTAGATTTAAAACTCCTACATTATATAATGCAAAAGGCAATTCCAACTATACACCATGCCTCCTCTGAACTGCTTGTATTTCTATTCTTTTTGGGTTATTTTTCACCATCATTTTAGGATTATTAGTCAGAGACTAGTAGGGTACGGGTTAGTGTCAGGGGTTAAGTATTTCAAATGGAAAATTGGAAAATGAATCCAATGTGTATGTAAATATGTGCTACACAAAAATCTTCCCACTCACATCCAGAGCAATGCCTTGACAATACCTTTGCCCCAAGTAAGACACAATTAGAGTAGAAAAGTGTAAAAATCTAGGAATACTTATATGGAATGGAATATGCTCGGGAGTTCACAACCTTGGAGGTGGTAGAGGAGTTTCCAAAAGTAAAGGAAAGGGTAAACACTCCACAAACAAGGAGCTCTGCTGGCCTAAGAATTCTTGGGAAATGGCCTCTGAGGTTGGGATCCTGAAATATATGTTGCTGTCATGAGCTTTAGCTTCCTTTGTAGTGAGACAATCAAAGCTGGGTCTGCATCTATGTTACCGGGAAGAGATGGTTTCTTATATTCCAATGAACATGAGGCAGCAGTGCTCAATTCTCTCTTTGTAGGTAAACTGTGGCCACTGGAGGCTAAGTGTCTCCCAGTGGGGACTGTGAAGACATTTGGTCATCCTCCACTTTTCATGGTGTTTTTTGCTGGGGCACTGGGAATTTGGTATTTGCTTCACAAAATATAAGAAGTTCATCTGGGATACAGTGCTGAAGGGAGTTCTGTCACTTGTGGTGGGTCAGGGTCTGCAGGAGAATGCACCAACCAGGCTTCTATTGCACAGAGCTTGCCCCAATAACCATAGCAACCTTATTCTGAACATTGCCCTTAAAACTCTCGATATAACAGGATGCCTTTACATATAAGGGTCTCATGTCTGCACTATATCAGTCACAAGCCATTTGGAAGCCAATGGCAGATCCACATAGCCCCTCCATGATGTTTTATCACACTCCTTCCCACCACTGTTCTAGGCGCACTACTCAGAAGGCTCCAAATTACTGGCATCTCGTGTTCTACATCATTTTCATGAAACCCAGTCAAACAAGGCACTGTCTGGTATACACATGATAAGCAACAGGACATCAAATTTTCTGCAATTCCACCTGGTCATGGGAATTTCAAAAATTTCATGGTATTTATTTAGCAATTTTTCAAAAATGAAGTTAGAGGCACTGTGCGTCTCAATTCATTCAGGAACCATTAAGTGTTGAGAAAGTTCATTTCAATGAAAGCTCTAGAGAACTCTCACAGTCAAGGCTTCTCAAAGAATTACCAAATGGTCACATAAAGCCAGGCCAATTGACGTCTACAATGTAAGGTCCATGTGTGTTTTGACTCTCATCTATGGCTGCCATGTCTTTCATAATAAAATCATGTGATATCCTGGCTGAGATTCCCAGGCCTCTGTGGAAAGCCACCCTGGGCATAGATCTCAGTTTCCAAGAGTGAGTCTTATGTGTGTCCTCCTAAAATCCCAACACAATTCATGGCAATACTTCTCTGAGGTCAATTCCAGAATGCAGTCTCTAAGGGGAATCACACCAGAGTTCAAGCCCAGGTGGATCCAGTCATCCCTTCCAACTGCCACAAAAATTACCACAATTAAAATCAAAACACTCCCACAGGCCCATCATCTTCTTCCATGTAGACACTCCTCATAACCTCTAGCTGGAGGTTTCTATGAGCCCAAGGTAGTGTCCAAAATAAGCTCACTTGCCCCTTATTTGCCTAAAATCATGGTGGCCTGGACACTCTTCCTGTGAACCAGGAGTGATCAAATATTCCTGCTGTTAAAGTGTTCCACTTCTCCAATTTCAGCCTACTGGCTGTAGGGTATAATTCTTTATGTGATTTGGAGTCATGAGAAAACCCAAGCACATATGGGGTAGCCTCTGCACGGATTTCAAGAACTCATTTGACCCAAATGATCCCTATTCTCACTTGATGGAGTTCAGGAACCTAAAACAAGAAGGCAAAAATATTCATCCACAATGACTGCTCTTTTGGACATTTTAGTTTTGAAAGCACATGGGATCTTTCTTTAAATCCATCAGGTGCTGAGAATCTAAGCCACAACCTCATACAAGGACAAGAGGCTGATTCAGACACATCCCATTCCAAAGCAATTAAGCAAAGAGCCACAGGTGGTGTCCATTCATTTCCATATGAAAACAGTGTTCTTCAGGCTACACAAAGGGGTGGCCTGAGGCAAAGACCTTTCTGACATTCAGGGTAATAGAAATAGAATTAAGCAAATGGCCCAAAGAAGGGTTTCTCCACTGAGACTTTACTGGTCACACTGATATCTGAGTTTTCTGAGATGCTCTCATTCCCTTCAGCTATCCAGAACATGGCCATGTCACAGAGCCTTGTGGTGTTACATATCTGGGAAACAAAATCATGAGTCTATTCTGGAGAGTGGCCAGAATTCACGAAGAAAAGTGGAACTTTAGAAGATAATAGATGTTGCCCATCCATAAGGCAAGCTGCAGTCCATTCATCAATTGCGCAGTATGAATCGCGGAAGCTTTCAACTAGAGACAACACATCCATTGATGCATTTTGTTTTCTAATGTCTACAACCATGGATACAGTGGGATACACAGACATAGAAACACTCACAATGTCAAACGACTTTCTAGAAACAGTCCACTCCAAACCAAACAAACCACCTTTCCTACCTATTCTCAGAACATGAGAAAAAACCACAAACTCACACCTACAACGGCAAAGGCACTTTCTTCCCCTAAATAGGTCTGTGACTATCCGAAGTGTGTTCTGACTGGTGGGCCATATTATGTTCCCCCAAAATGGCCTGTCCTGTTTCACATCTGGTCTCCTTGTCCAACTCTGTGAAGTTGTAAGGAGCCAGCGGTGAGCCACTACCTGCTTTCTCAGGAAAGGCCCCTCTTCAGAGCTCTGCTGGCATTTGGCCATCCTCATATCAGCAGGTACCAAGAAAGACTGACTATGTCTTTGGGAAAAGCAAACAAGTTAGCCCACTGGGTCTGGAGTGGGACTGGCTCTTGGTGCCTGGCTTCCTGGATCCCAAGTTCAGAGAATTACATCACCAAGGAAGTGAAGTGAGGTCACTTCTTTCAGGAACTGAATATGGTCACTGCCTTGGTAACCACTTTGTCCTAACAGTTGCTTCCAAGGTTCCCATGAGATAGAGGCTGCCCCAACATCCTGTGACACATTCAGAAGTTAGAATGATATATCAACCATAGGCACCCTGGAACAGCTCTCCACAGAGGCCTGGTTTGGTCCATCTTCTCTACATTAAGAAGAGAGAGGCTGACTCAGACACATCAATTCATCCTGACCAGGTTGTTTGCCATGGAAGATGACTATTGCTCTCTCAGGTCCTACATAGCTGCCTACATATTCTCCAAGGATGATTTCTTCATGGATCTTTGAGGTTCTCAGCAGGTGGAAGATCTTCTACATTCCTATATTGTAAGACCCACTCTGTCGCTGCTCTTAAGTTAGTTATATTGAGGGAACAGTGTATGGTTAGGGTTAATAACATGTTCGATTTGGGTTACGAATCATTCTGCAGGATGAATAATGGTATTGGCAACCTGTGATATTTACAAGAGTATACATGTGAAATATAAGTATGAAAGCAGAAATCTAGGTAAGATTTGAAGCCCAGAAGGGCATTGGGGACTTGAGTGGGATACCTAACTTTGAGTAATGTGCTGCACAGATGTCTCAGATAAATCAATATACATCGGACCTTGTACCTTGGATGATTGAATGCTGAAGAGAACATCCAGTCAAAAACCGATATTCGGTAGGATTAGGAAGGAAGTTGGTAGGTTTAGAAAGAAGAGTGAGTATAGGATTTGGACCAAAAGTTCTTCAGCAATAGGGTTTCGGGTAGAGAGTGTATGTAAATGTCAGCACATGTGAAGAGTCAGTCACAATGATGAACTGGGGAAAACATGTAGGAAAGCAGATATCAATAGAGATATTAGGAAATCAAGCAAAGTATAAAGTGTGTGATAGGGTTAGACATTTTCAACAGGTTTGAAGTTGAATATATAATCTTAGGAAGAAACAAATATGTAGTCACCAATAGGATTGATATTTGAGAGCATTAGGCAACCTGCACATGGATGTTTTTAGTAATGCATGCTATCTTTCCATTTAGGCTTTGGTACAATTGTAAGTGTGATCTTTGCTTTTTGTGTCCGGAATATTTCTGTGATAAAATGTGTATGTAGATCAGGTGACATGAGTATTTCTTCCACCATTTCTGAGAGCAATATTTTGAAGATTTATAAATTAGTATGGGGGTAGAAATAGGTGTACCCTGCTTCTATTAATATAGACATAATGCATGAATAGACCATACTGTGAATAAATAATATAACTGGATCCACTTTAAATAATGGATTGAATGGATATCTGAAAATATATAAGAAATGTTATATTGATATACAATCATTAATTCCAACCAGTTATATATCTAATGATTATCTTATGGTTATGGTTAATCATGAAGGGTGTGTGAGTTTTTCTTCAAATTGATTATGGAAATCGAAAACAATATATTTGGGAAAAAAAAGTCTCATGAATAGACCAGTCAAGAAACATAGAGAAATACATGTGTTCTGGAGCAGGAAGTGACTAAAAGTGAAACAAATGCCTATAAATTTGCTAACTAGTGAATGAAATATATATCCTATGATGTGCATAAACTGAAGAAATAGTAATGTACCAGTGTGGAATAAAAATTAACGTCAAAATACACATCATGTCCCATAGGAACCAACATGCATTGATGTTAAACTGGGTCAGTTAATGCAGACATATTAGAATTTGTATGCACCTTTCACTGAAGTTAGTTCTCAGTACTAGGAAACAACTATGTATTTCATGTGTATGAGTATTTCTAAGAATAATCTTGTGAAAAGTTGATTATTAATCCACATCCATGAACATGAATGAATTTAGGGAGTGTATATAAGACACATATTTTTCATATTTTTAAAAATCTGGACAATATATATATATATATATATATATATATATATATATATATATATATATATATATGCACATATATGGACACACACACACACACACAAACACAGAAATTAAAAAGTAGCAATATATATGCCAATCAAAATTCATCATGAAATATATATCATAAAGATGCAAAAACATTCATTTTACTGAACATGGGTTTATGTATAATGTTGTTCCACTGGAAAGCTCACCCATAGGTTGAATTTTCAGTTCTAACAGCGTTTAGGACGAGTGATCACTTCTCACAATTTGTATCTGCCAAGTCATGTAACTCAAAAGAATGTACGTTTGATACCATGTAGGATTCTATTTGTGCATATAAAAATACATGTGCTGAATAGGCTCCAGAAAATGAGAGACAGTAATTCAGATATTTGTTAACTTTAAAAACACACGGAGAACTATTTCAATTAAAAATTGACTAGATTCATAATACCTACCCTTTATCATGCAAAAGGCAAGTCCAACCCTGAACTGCATGTATTTACGTACTGTTTGGGTTATTTTTCTCCATCATATTAGGATTAGTAGTCGGAGTCTATTAGAATATGGGTTAGTGTCAGGGATTCAGAATTGTGAATGGAAAAATAGGAAAATTAATCCAATGTGTATGCAAATATGTGCTAAAACAAATCTTCCGACTCTCATCCAGAACAATGCCTTGAAATTATCTTCGCCCCAAGTAAGACACAATTGGAGAAGAAAAGTTGCAAAATCTGTGATTACATTTCTGTAATGGAAAATGCTCAGGAGTGCACAAACTTGGAGGTGGTATAGGAGTTTTCAAAAGTAAGGACAGGGTACACACTCCACAAGCATGGAGCTCTGCATGCCTAAATCTTTTTGAGAAACTGCCACAGAGGTTGGGCACTGATATATAGGTTTTTGTCAGGAGTTAAGCTTCCTTTGTAGTGATACCCTCAAAGCTGGGTCTGCATCTATGTGACCTGGAGGACAAAGTTTCTTATTTTCCAATGAACACGAGGCAGCAGTGCTGAATTCTCTCTTTGTAGATAAACTGTGGCCCCTGGGGGTTTATTTTCTCCCCGTGTGGACTGTGAAACCATTTGGTCATCCTCCAATTTTCGTGGTGTTTCTTGCTGCTGCACTTGGAGTTTGGTACATGCTTCACGAAATACAAGGAGTTCAACAGGCAAACAGTGCTGGAGAGAGTTCTGTCACGTGTGGTGGGTTATGGTCTGCAAGAAAATGCACAAACCAGGTTTCTATCTCTCAAAGATTGCCCCCTTGTTCATAGCAACCTGATTCTGAACATTGCCCTGAAACCTCGCCATATAACAAGATGCCATTACATATAAGGGTCTGAAGTCTGCACTATGTCAGTCACAAGCCATTTGGAAGTAAATGGCAGATCCACATGGACCCACCATGATACTTTATCACACACCTGCCCACCACTGCTCTACGCCCACTACTCAGCAGGCTACAAATTACTGGCATGTCTGTTCTAAACAATTTTCAGAAATCCCTGTCAATCAAGGCACTCTCTGGTACACTCATGATAAGCAATAGGAGATCCAATGTTTCTTGAGTGCCACCAGATCATGGGAATTTCAAAAATTTCATGATATTTATCTAGCCATTTTTCAAGGATGACATTGGATGCACTGTGAATTTCAGTTATTCAGAAACCATTAAATGTTGAGAAAGCTCGATTCAAAGAAAATTCTGGAGAACTCTCACAGGCAAGGCTTTCCAAAAAGTGGACAAAAGGTCACTTGAAGCCAGGACCATTGAGGTCTACAATGTGAGGTCCTATGTGTTTTGACTCTCTACTATGGCTGCAAAGTCTTTCAGAATAAAATCATGTGATATCCAGGCTGAGATTCCCAGTTCTTTGTGGAAAGCCACCCTGGTCCTAGATCTCAGGTTCCAAGGGCGACTCTCATGCGTGGCCTCCTAAAATCCCAACACAATTCATGGCAATACTTTTCTGAGGTCAGTTTCAGAACTCAGTCTCTAAGGGGAAACACACCAGAGTTCAATCCCTGGTGACCCAGTCATCTCTTCCAACCGCCACACAAATGACCAGAATTAAAACCAAAACACTCACACATGCCCCTCATCTTCTTTCATATAGACACTAATCATAACCTTGGCTGGAAGTTTCCATGAGGCACACAGCACAAGACAATGTCAAAATAAGCTCCCTTGCCCTTCATTTGTCTAAAGTCAGTGTTTCTGGACACCGTTCCTGTGAACCAGGGCTGATCAAAGATGCCTGCCATTAATACTGTTCCGCTTCTCTAATTTGAGGCATACTGACTGTCAGGTATAGTTTCTTTATGTGATTTGGAGTCATGAGAAAACCCAAGCACCTATGGGCTAGCCTCTGCAGGGCTTGAAGAACTCAGTTGACCCAAAGGATCCCTCTTCTGACTTGATGGAGATCAGGAACCTTACAGAGGAAAGCAAGAGACTTCATCAACAATGATTGCTCTTTTGGCCATTTTGGAATTGGATGCACACATGGGATCTTTCTTTAGATCCATCAGGTGCTGAGAATCTGAGCCATGGACTCACACTGCACTAAGAGGCGGATTCAGACATATCCCTTTGCAAAGCAATTAAGCAAAGATCCTCAGGTGATGCCCACTTATTTCCATTTGAAAACTGATTTTTTCAGGCTTTTGAAAGGTGTGGCCTTAGGCAAAGACCTTCCTTACATTCAGGGCAACAGAACAATAGGAAAGCAAATTCCCAAAGCAGAGTTTCTCCACTGAGACTTTCCTGGTCACACTGATATCTGAGTTTTCTGAGATACTCACCATTCCCTTCAGCTATCCAGGACATGGCCATGTCCCAGATTGTGGAGGAGATACATATCTTGAACACAAAACCATGAGCCTATGGGAGAGTGGCCAGAATTCCGGAAGAAATCAGGAATGTAGAAAGGTAGTAGGTGTTGCCCATCTATAAGGTAAGCTGCAGTCCATTCATAAATTGGACAAGATGAATGCTGCAAAGATTTCTACTAGACAGGACACATCCTTTGATGCATTCTCTTTTCTATTGTCTACAACCACGGACACAGTGGGATACACAGAAACACTCACCTTCTCAAAGGACTTACTAGAAACAGGCCACTCCAAATTAAACAAACCGACTTTCCTACATATTCTTAAAACATGAGACAAAATCACTAACACACAAACACACCCATAAAGGCACCTTCTTTCCCCAAGTAGGTCTGTGACTATCCAGAGCATCCTCTGACTGGTGGGCCATACTATGTTCCCCTGAAATGGGCTGTTGTATGTCAGATCTGGTCTCCTTGGCCAACACTGTGATGTTGTCAGGAGCCAGCGGTGAGCCACTGCCTGCTTTATCAAAAAAAAAAAAGCCCCTCTTCAGAGCTTTCCTGGCATTTTTCCATCTTCAATTCAGTATTTGCCAAGAAAGACTGACTCTGTCCTTGGTTAATCCAAACATGTGAGACCACTGGGACTGGGAAGGGGCCTGCCTCAGGGTGCCTGTCTCCCTGGATCCAAAGTTCGGAGTGGTACGTCAACAAGAAAGTGACGTAGGTCACTTCCTCTAGAACTGAATGAGGTCACTGCCTTGGCAACAACTTTGTCCTAACAGTTGCATCCAAGGGTCCATGAAATAGAGCGTGCCCCTACTTCCTATGACACTTTTACAAGTTAAAATGAAATATCAACCATAGGCACCCGGGAACAGCTCTCCACACAGGACTGGCTTGGTCCATCTTCTCTAGATTAAGAAGAGAGAGACTGCTTCAGACACATCCCTTCATCCTTACCTGGTTGTTTGTCATGGAAGATGACTTTTGCTCTCTCAGGTCCTTCATAGCTGCCTATATCTTCTCCAGGGATCATTTCTGCATGGACCTTTGAGGTTCTCTGCAGGTTGAAGATCTCCTACATTCCTGTATTGTAAGACCAACTCTGTCCCTGCTCTTCTATAAAGGTAGATTGAGGGAATCGTGTATGGTTAGGGTTAATAACATTTTTGATTTGGGTTAGGATCATTCTGCTGGATGAATAATGGTATTGGGAACCTGCGATATTTATAAGATTATAGAGGTGAAATATATGTATGAAAACAGAAATCTCAGTAAGATTTAAAGCCCAGAAGGTCATTGGGTCCTTGATTGGAATAGTTAGCTTTGAATTATGTTCTGCCCAGATGTCTCAGATAAATCTATACACAATGGCATAGGATCTTGTACCTTAGATGATTGAATGTTGAGGAGAACATCCATTCAAAAAGGGAGAGTTGGTAAGATTACGAAGATAGTTGGTAAGATTAGAAAAACGTGTGAGTATATGATTTGGACAAAAAGTTCTTTAGCAATAGGGTTTCAGGTACACAAAAAAATGCACATGTCAGCACATGTGAAGAGTCAGTCACAATGATGAACTGGGGAAAATATGTAGGAAAGCAGATATCAATAGAGACATAAGGAAATCAGGCAAAGTATAAAATGAGTGATAGCAATAGATATTTTCAACAGGCTTGAGATTGAATATATAATCTTAGGAAGAAACAAATATGTAGTCACCAATAGGATTGACATTTGAGAGAATTAGGCAACCTGGACATGGGTGATTTTCATAATCCATACTCACATTCCTTTTAGGCTTTTGTACAATCGTAAGTGTGACTTTGCATTTTGTGGCCAGAATATTACTGTGATAAAATGTATATGTAGATCAGGTGACATGAGTATTTCTACCAGCATTTCTTGGAGCAATATTTTGAAGAGGTATAAATTAGTATTGGGGGTACATATAGGTGTACCATGTGTGTATGAATATAGAGATAATGCATGAATAGACCATAGTGCGAATAAATAATATAACTGGTTCGAACTTTAGAAATTGGAATAAATTGATATCTGAATATACACAGGGAATCATATGTTGATATACATACATTCATTCCAACCATTTATACATCCAATGGAAATATTACGGGTGTGGTTCATCATAAAGAGTGTGTGAATTTTGCTTCAAAATTGATTATGGAAATCGAAAATAATGTGTTTGGAAAGAAGTCTCATGAAATGACCAGTCAAAAACAAAGAGGAATACATATGTTCTGAAGCAGGAAGTGATAGAATGTGTTACAAATTTCTTTAAATTTATGAAGTTGTGGATGAAATGTATATTCTATGATGTACAAAAACTGAAGAAATAGTAATGTACCAGTGTTGTATAAAAATGAACGTCAAAATACACATCATGTCCCATAGGAATCTACTTGCATTGATGTTAAATTGGGTCAGTTACTGTAAAAATATAAGGATTTGTTTGCACCATTTACTGAAGTGAGTTTTCAATACTATAAAACAAATATGTATTTCAGGTGCATGAATATTTCTGAAAATAATCTTATGAAAATTTGAATATAAAACCACATACATGAACAAGAATGAATTTAGGGAGTGTATAATAAGACACATATATTTCATATTTTGCAAAATCTAGAGAGTATATATATATATATATATATATATATATACACAAAACACACACAGAGACATTAAAAAGTAGCAATATATATGCCAATTAAAATTCATCGTGAAATATATATCATCCACAGATCCAAAAATATTAATTTTACTGAACATGGATTTATGTATAATGTTTTTCAACTAAGAAGCTCACTCATAATTTGAATTATCAGTTCCAAAAGCATTTAGGAGGAGTGATTTCTTCTCACACTTTGTCTCTGCCAAGTTAGCCACCTCTCAAGAATATAGGTGTGATACCAGGTAGGATTCTATATGTTCATATAAAAATACATGTGCTGAATTGGCTACAGAAAAAGGGAGACAGGAATTCACATATGTGTTAACTTTGAAAACACATGCAGAACTCTTTCAACAAAAAATTGACAAGATTTATAACTCCTACCCTATATCATGCAAAAGGGAAGACCAACTATACACCATGGCTCCTCTGAAGTGCTAGTATTTCTATTCTGTTTGGGTTATTTTTCTCCATTATATTAGAATTAGTTGTCAGAATCTAGTAGGGTATAGGTTAGTGTCAAGGATTCAGTATTTCAAATGGAAAATTGAAAAATGAATCCAATGTGTATGTAAATATGTGCTACACAAAAATCTTCCCACTCTCATCCAGAACAATGCCTTGACAATACCTTCGCCCCAAGTAAGACACAATTAGAGGAGAAGATTTAGAAAATCTGTGAACAAATATCTGGAATGGAATATGCTCAGGAGCCCACACCTTGGAAGTGGCAGAGGAGTTTCCAAAGGTAAGGGACAGGGTAAATCCTCCACAAACATGGAGGTCTGCTGGCATAGACACTTCTTGAGAAACTGCCTGTGGGGTTGGGCACTTGAAAGATATGTTGTTGTCAGGAGCTTTAGCTTCCTTTCTAGTGAGACCATAAAAGCTTGGTCTGCATCTATGAGACCTGGAGGACATGCTTTCTTATTTCCCAATGAACATGAGGCAGCAGTGCTAAATTCTCTTTTTAGGTAAACTGTGGCCACTGGGGGCTAAATGTCTTTCCATGTGCACTTTGAAGCCATATGGTCATCCTCCATTTTCGTTTTGTTTCTTCTTGCTGCACTGGGAGTTTGGTATTTGCTTCACAAAATACAAGGAGTTCAATTGGGTCTCAGTGCAAGAGGGAGTTCTGTCATGTGTGGTGGGTCAGGTTCTGCAGGAGGATACAAGAACCAGGATTCTATCCCACATAGCTTGCCCCCTTGACCATAGCAACCTGATTCTGAACAATGTCCTGAAAACTCTCCATATAACAAGTTGCCTTTACATGGAAGGTTCTGTTGGCTGCACCATGTCAGTCACAAGCCATTTTGAAGCCAATGGAAGATCCACATGGCCCCACCACAGATGTTTTATCACATACCTGCCCACCACTGCTCTAGTACAACTACTCAACAGAGTCCAACTTACTGACATCTCTGTTCTACACCATTTACATGAAACCCAGTCAATCAAGGCACTGTCTGGTATATTCATGATCAGTAACAGGACATCCAAAGGTTCTCCAGTGCCACCTGGTGATGGGAATTTCAAAAATTTTATGGTACTTTTCTAGCCATTTTTCAAGGATGAAGTTGGAGGCACTGTGAGTTTCAATTCTTTCAGGAACCATTAAATGGTTAGGAAGCTCATTTCAATGAAAGTTCTGGAGAACACTCACAGGTAAGGCTTCCCAAAGAGTGGCCAAAAGATCACATGATATTATGCCCATTGACGTCTACAATGTGAGGTCCATATAAGTTTTGACTCTCAACTATGAGTGCCAAATCTTTCAGAATAAAATCATGTGGTATCCTGGCTGAGAGGCCTAGTGCTCTGTGGAAAGCCATCCTGGGCCTAGAACTTAGTTTCCAAGGGCGACACTCATGCCTGGCTTCATAAAATCTCATCACTATTCATGGCAATACTTCTCTGAGGTCAGTTTGAGAACTCAGTTTCTAAGGGAATCACACCAGAGTTCAAGAACATGTGGACCAAGTCATCTCTTCCAACCGCCACCCAAATGACCACAATTTAAAACAAAACACTCCAATGTGGCGCTCATCTTTTTCCATATAGACACTCATAATGACCTCTGGCAAAAGTTTTTCATGAGGGGCACAGCCCAAGACCGTGTCCAAAATAAGCTCTCTTGCACCTAATTTGCCTAAAGTCAGGGTGGCCTGGACACCCTTCTTGTGAACCAGGAGAGAACAAATAGGCCTCCCATTAATACTGCTTTGCTTTTTCAATTTGAGGCCAACTGACTGTGGAGTTTGGATTCCTTATGTGAATTGGAGTCTTGAGAAAACCCAAGAAACTGTGGGCTAGCCTCTGCAGGGCTTTGAAGAACTCATTTGACCCAAAGGATCCCTATTCTGGCTTGATGGAGGTCAGGAAAGTTACAGAAGAGGCGAGAGACTTCATCCACAAGGACTGCTCTTTTGGCCATTTTGGTTTTGGATGTACACATGGGATCTTTCTTTAGATCCATCAGGAGCTGAGAATCTAAGCCACACCCTCACACAAGGCAAATAGGCTGATTCAGACACATCCTTTCCAAAGCAATTAAGCAGAGAGCCACAGGTAATGCCCATTCATTTCCATTTGAAAACTGCTTTCTTCAGGCTTCACAAAGTGGTGGACTGAGGAAAAGACCTTCCTGACATTCAGGGCAACAGAAGAATTGGTAAACAAAAGGCCCCAAGCAGGGTTTCTTCACTGAGACTTTCTTGGTCAAACTGATATCTGAGTTTTCTTAGATGCTCGCCATTCCCTTCAGCTATTCAGCACATGGTCATGTCACAGAGCTTCAAGGTTGTACATATCTTAAACACAAAACCATGAGCCTATTCTGGAGAGTGGCGAGAATTCAGGAAGAAAACAGGAACTTAGGTAGATAGCAGGTGTTTCACATCAATAAGGCAAGCTTCAGTCCATTCATAAATAGGGCAGGATGAATGCTGGGAAGCTTTCTACTAGATAGGACATATTCATTGATGCATTCTCTTTTCTAATGTCTACAACCACGGACATAGTGGGATACATAGACATAGAAACACTCACCTTGTCAAACGACTTACTAGAAACAGTTCACTCCAAACAAAACAAACCACCTTTCATACCTATTCTCAGAACATGAGACAAAACCACAAACCCACACCCACACCACAAAGGCACCTCCTTCCCCCATGTAGGTCTGTGACTATCCGGAGTGTCCTCTGACTGGTGGGCCATACTATGTTCTCTGGAAATGGCCTGTTCTGTCTCAAATCTGGTCTCCTTGGCCAACTCTGTGAAGTTGTCAGGAGCCAGCGGTGAGCCACTGCCTGCTTTCTCAGGAAAGGCCCCTATTCATAGCTTTACTTGCATTTGGCCATCCTCACATCAGTAGGTTCCAAGAAAGACTGAGTCTGTCCTTGGTAAATCAAAATAAGTTTGACCACTGGGACTGGGACTGGGACTGGCTCTTGGTGCCTGGATTCCTGGATTCCAAGTTCAGAGAGTTCCATCACCAAGGAAGTTAGGTGAGGTCACTTCCTTTAGCAACTGAATGAGGTCACTGCCTTGGCAACAACTTTGTCCTAACAGTTGCTTCCAAGGTTCCCATGAGAAGGAGGCTGCCCCTACTTCCTGTGACACTTTCCCCAGTTAGAGTGGTATGTCAACCATAGGCATGCAGGAGCAGCTCAACACATGCCTGCTTTGGTCCATCTTCTATACATTAAGAAGAGAGTGGCTGATTCAGACACATCCCTTCATCCTGAGCAGGTTGTTTGCCATGGAAGACTTCTGCTCTCTCAGGTCCTTCATAGTTGCCTACATCTTCTCCAGGGATCATTTCTGCATGGACCCTTGAGTTTCTCAGCAGGTGGAAGATCCTCTATATTCCTGTATTTTAAGACCAACTCTGTCCCCACTTTTCTGTAAAATTAGATTGAGAGAACAGTGTATGGTTAGGTTTAATAACATGTTCGATTTGGTTTAGAAAGAAAACTACACGGTTGAGCAAACAGGGTCCTACCATTAGCAATAATATGAGGATTATTAATGGAACGGCCCTGGCAGATAAAAGAGTAGTTAACCAGGTTGACTATGTGAACAAAGACCCAAACCTTCCTTCTGGGGCCTCTGTCTCTCTTTGACGCTCTTCAAGTCGTTTTCTTAATTTACTCATTGATTCTTTTACAACTCCAGTATTGTCGGCATAAAAACAACATTCTTCCCTCAATGCAAGCAAAAAGGCACCTTTCTCTCATGAAGAGGAGGTCCAACACTCGCCTGCTCTATAAAACAACTTCAGAGAGAGAGAGGTTAAAATTCCTGTAAAGCTGTGATGTCGGTTTTTAATGTCTTTAAGCTTTGGTCTATTTCTGCTTCTAATTGTGTCTTTGTTGTGTCTCATGGACTAGGGCAGTTCTTCCTGTGCCCACGCCTTCAGCAATTATTATTCCTAATAGGATGGCTAAAGTGAGGGATACAGGTTCCCGGTGGAACCGGGTTGTATGCCCCCCTATTTGAACTTTAAATGAACCTGCGTCATGATAGAGCACTCTGAAAAACATCTACATCATTACATAATTAATCACATCTATTGACCATTTTATGAAAACATAAATAATGTTAAAGTGTATAGAATTATACTGTTTTATGGATGGACAAGAAAATGCACCTAAGATAGCACCAAAGTGAGGAAAACATTCTTATTTGGTTGCATCCGGATTTAGAGGGCATTGCTTCTTTTGTAATCAATTAATCCCCTTAAACCCAAGTTTTGGTAGTTTTAGAGTTTGTACCCAACATGTAAGGGAAGGGGCTCAGAAGTTCACAGTCTGCAGAAATTCACAAAAATTAGTTTTTGTTTCTGTTTTTTTTCCTCTGTTCTGGGCAAGTTAACTTTTCAAGGACACCTTGGAAGGGGAGAGCTTTTTTGTCTCTTTTTTTTCTCCCTGTCAGCTGTCACCATGGAGCCCAGTTGCTAACATTTTTATCTTAGAAATGTAGCCATCTCGGTGAAGCCCCAGCTCAAGGCCAGAGGCCTTGTTCACATATTTTGTGAAAAACTGGTAAGGAGGTGTCTAGCTTAGGGGTGGTGATTTTTCCAGCCAGTGGTCAAGTAGAACAGGGCAACACGAAAAGTGCAATTTTATGTACATTGAACTCTTTCAGAGGGACTCTTTTGCTGAAAGACCTAAAGTAAGCCTTGGTGAAGACTTCTGGAGAAGGTCATTTAAGACATTTCTATGGACCTAGTACAGAGGGGGAAGACGGGGTAGTCGAGGCTGAGAGCAGCTCCGTGGATCTAAGAATGAGGAAAGAGAGATGTAAAAGAAAAATGGGAAAGGGGTTTGGGATTTTCCTAAAACAAAACTTGAGCAGTAGAACAGGTAGAGCAGAGGGGAAGATGGGAGTAAATATTCCAAAAAGCCTTTGAGGGACTTTAAATTCTTAGAAACCTGTTTTCAGTGATGACAAAGCAACTTTAAAGGCCATTTTCAGTACATCTTGTATAGGGGTCTGAGGCCTCTTATCAGCTGGTTTGAGCTTTGGGTTAGCTTGCTGGAGGACTTGCTGGGACCTAGTGCAGGCACTGACAGGAAAAGAGAGGAGTGAGTGGGTGAAGGGGTACCTTGGTACCTGCTACCTCAGCAAGGGGGCAATGTTCTGAGAACCAGCGGAGGTTTGGGTTTTTGATTTAGTAATTGGAGAGGAGAAATCAGGTTGCTAAGATGGGAGTGATAGCAGAGAGTCTAGAGCAGAAGGCTGAGGGTGAGGAACTATTGGAGAAGCATAGTACAGGATGTGAGCAAAGGAGGGAAAAGGATTCCACATAGGGAAATTTCCCCCTTTTGAGAACTTGCCAAAGTTAAAAATGTCACGCAGAATTTGAGGATCTAGAGAACCCTCTGGGGGCCATAGTATTTGGTTGTCTAATTGGTAATATGGCCAATGCTGTGTACTGAATTTGATGAGGAGTTTGGGTTCCACCAGGCAGCCCCTGTATGCTCACATTCACTTGACTTACACAAGAAGTCGGCTTCTCCCCGACACAGCCGTGGCTGTTTGTGCCTTTGATAGTCCGCTAGGCAAACATAGTAATCTAGGCTAGCCAACCTGAATCTGTCTCGCGTGTCCCTGCATCCATAATGTTTGTTTCCATTATCTGTGGTACAGAAGAGATTTAATGGAATTTTAGTGGGATCCTCTTCATCAGGGATATCTCAATAGGAAAGACCTATACCGAGCTGACAAATGTCTGGGTGGATAGATGGCCACCAGGTCTCTAAGGGGGCTGTATGCGAGATAGACCATACTTCTTGTCTAGTAGGATTTGTGATCAGCCATTGCTGCTGAACGGAATGATGAGGGTTAGAACTACTGGTGGCCAAGGGGAGAGTCTATAGTCTTGTCCACATAGCGAATACGCAATTTGAAATGGTTAGTAGGCTTTTCCAGTTTCCAACAAGAGTCTGGACACAGCGAAGGCTTGAGATGAGAGGCATGGATCCAAAAAGTGATTCCGTCTACTTTTACCGCTTTAGGTTTTATAAGTAGCACCTGGTATGTTCCTTTCCAGTGGGGTTCCAGGGATGACACCTGATGTTGTCTTATGTAGACGAAGTCTCTTACTTGATATTGACTTAGAGTCCCCTCCTCCCAAGGTTGGTAAGCAGTGGCCAGCTGTTTCCACAGGTATCGCTGAGTTCTTTCAATGACTTTAAGTCTGTCAAGCAAGGGGGTGTGGAAGTGATCGTTAGGCCTTAGAGTTGGGGTTAGGTTCCTTACTGGATGATGGGCATCATAGAGAATTTTATAGGGGGTGAGGTTACACAAAGAAAGAGAGGGAGTATTTCTCGCATGAAACAGTGCATAAGGCAGGAGCATAATCCAATCTTTTATGCCGGGCTCTAAGCTTAATTTCGTTAAGGTCTCTTTAATGGTTCTATTTATTTTTTTTACCTGTCCTGAGCTCTGGGGTATATAAGCATAATGTAACTTCAAATTAATCCACAGGGTCCCAGTGAACACCTGACTTACCTGAGCCATGAACACCAGTCCATTATAAGACCCTGTTGCCTTAGGCAGACCGTATCTTGGAGAAATATCTTTCAGGATCTTCTTGAAAACCATTTGTGCAGTTTGGTTGTTTTTGTGTGTGTGTGTGTGTGTGTGTGTGTGTGTTTGTGTGTAAGGGTTCAGTCCATCCTGAAAATGTATCTACAAAGACTAGGAGATATTTAAGTCCATACGTTGCTGGCTTAATTTCACTATTGTCCACTTCCCAAAATTGTCGTTTTCTGGTTCCTCGTAGGTGCTTTCCTCTAGGAAACTGGAAGGGTAAGCATTAACCAATTGACGGACTCGACAGGCTTTTGTTACCCGTTCAGTTATTTCCTTTCGCTGTGAGTCGGTTAGTGGAAAACTCTGTTCTTAATCCTACAGGAATGCAAGCAGTTTCATTGAACCAAGGTGAGTGAGTTGGTGTACATTTTTAACGTAGTGTAGGGCTTTCTGTAATTGCAGCCTGAGCTCAGTGAAGTTGAGGCGTTCAGTGTCAGTGTCCATAGATGTTATCAAAAACTTCCTGGTGATCAGGGGTCCATTGGAATTGGGCATCTCCCATTAACACCGGGTATAAAGGAGCAGCTAAAGACGCAAACCCAGGTATCCATAACCTGCAAAAGCCAGCAGTCCCAAGAAACTCTCTGAGTTGTCTCCTGTTAGATGGGGGTGGTATCTACACAATGGTTTGTTTTCTGGGCTCAGTGAGCCATCGTTTACTGCCCCTAAGGTAACAGCCCAGGAAGATTACTTCATGCTAGCAAATTTGGGCTTTTTTGGCCGAAACTCTATACCCAAGTTGAGCAAGCTCATATAATAGTGCTTGGGTCCCAGACTCACAGTTTTCCTTGGTGTTGGCTGCCAGTAGCAGGTCATTCACGTATTGAAGCTGGGTGATTTGGGGTGCATAGTTCTGAAATTGCTGAGATCTCTGTGGAGGGCTTCATCAAAGAGAGTGGGGGAGTTTTTGAACCCCAGTGGGAGTCTAGGTAAAGTTAGTTGACCAGACGTTCAGGTTTCTGGGTCTACCCACCCAAAAGCAAACAGCAACTGACTATCTTTATGCAGAGGCAAGCAAAAGAAAGCATCTTTTAAGTCCAGAACAGTATACCATTTCCGCTCAGGGTTCAGAGTGCTAAGCAGATTGTACGGATTAGGTACCGTGTGGTGAATGTCCTGCACTCTGTTGTTGATCTTTCTTAGGTCTTTAACAGGACAATAGTCCCCGGTTCCTGGCTTTTTTTTTTCTAGTAGCAGGGAAGTGTTCCAGGCCAATTGACAGGGCCTTAGGAGCCCTAAGTCCAGATATTTCTGAATATGGGGCCTTATCTCATCTTTAGCTTTTTTTGCTTAGAGGATATTATTTGACATTGATTGGGGAGGCTGAGGTTTTTAACTCCACTGTTATTGGAGTTTGTTTCACGGCCAGGCCTAACCCAGCAGTTTTTGCCCAGGCATCTGCGTAATCGGTTATCCATTTCTGGTGTAGCTTGCCTGTTTGATCAGTCTTGGGGGGTGTGAAGAGTGGATGTTCATCTTCTACTAATATAGTTAAAGCCGTGACTATAGGAGTTTTTACTGAAGAATTTAGAAATTTCATTTGGGGGCCTTCAGGGTTAAAAGTTATTTAGGCCAAGAGCTTGGTGAGCAGATCTCTGCCCATCAATGGGTCCAGGCATTCCTGGATTACTAGGAAAGAGTGATAGATTTTTCCTTTCCCAAGGTCCATGGTCCTCTTAGTAGTCTAAGCCCGATATTTACTGCCATTAGTTCTTTGAACTACAGACCTTTTATTTGATAGAGGGCCCAATGGGGCCTTAAGGGCTGAGTATACTGCTCCTGTTTTCATTTCAAAGTTTACTGGGGTCCGCTACACTTCAAAAGTTACCCTGAGCTAGGGGAAGTGATCTGATCCCCAACTTTTTTAGTCATGCTCCAGAGTCAGAATGGCTGGCTGGCGTGGCTGTCTCTTTATAGGGCACTCTTTGGCCCAGTATCCTTTTTTTTACAGTAGGAACATTGATCTGAGGCCAGGGTGGCCTCTGGCATGGCCCCAGGTATCCCTTCCTGTCACCTTACGTCTTAATTTCTGGCCTCTTTCTTGTTGTGACCAGGATCTTGGTCAATCCCTTAGTCTGTCTTTTGCTTCTCTCATCCTTCCTTTGCTCCCTTTCTTTCTTCCTGTTTCTCTCTTATAGTATATTTTCTCGGCTTCTCTGACTAAATCTCTCTTTTAAATTTTTTTAATATCCATGGCAGCTTGCCCAATTAAGGCCATCGTTACAGATGAATTTTGATCCGCTGCCTGAGGATCGAAAGGAGTATATCTCTTATATGCCTCCATAATTCTTTCTAGAAACAAAGAGGGAGTTTCATCAGGCCTTTGAATAATTTCTCTTACCATGGCCAAATTAGTTGGTCACCTAGTAGCCCCTTGGAGACCCGCTATTACAGCCAGGCAATAATTGGACAGATGCTCTTTATCTTCAAAGGTGTTGGGGTGCCAGTTGGTTTGGTTTAAGGGTAAGCTGGCTTTGATTATGTTGGGAAGTTGTGTTGGTCGCCAATCAGGTCTGAGGATTTTTTTTTTAGTTTCTTGGAGGTTTTTCTCTTATTCCTCTGTCATAAAGAAAGTCCCTAGGAGTTGTTGGCAGTTATCCCAAGTAGGCAGGTGTAAAAACGTTGGCGAGTTCTCTGAGTTCTTTTAGCCGGGCCAGCTTCCTCCAGGGAAGGAGGGGCTCTGTGTGCCACGGGACAGTCATCTGGATGGTGCTGGGCCATCCTAGCTTCTTTTAATGGTGGAGAGGCTGAGTCAGCAGCAGGGGAATCACTTAGAGGGTGTTGGGAGTTGGGGGATGAAGGCAGAGGATAAGGAGGGGGAGGAGAGTCCAGTAGAGTCTTGAGACTCATGGAGAACAGAGGGTGCAAGAGGAGGAGCAGAGAGTTAAAGAGATAGAATCGTGGGGGAAGGAGTAGGAGCGGGTGCAGGGACAAGGAAAGGCTTCATCCTTGGAGGAGGAGATTTGTAGAGGTCCTGACAAGTTAAGATATATGGCTGTTGATCTGGATGTCTACGTGGCCCCTGCTAAAAGACAATATCTCGAACTTTTCAAATTAGTGCGAAGTAGAAAGATCCTTCTAGGGGCCATCTGACTACAAAGGTGGGTCATTCTGAGACACAGAATCTGCCAGATCCGGCATTTTACTGAAAAAGAAAGATTCTGAGCCCTTAAGCAGACTTTGGTCTAGTGATCAAGGGTCAGGAACAGAGGCATTGAAGTGCTCTGTCCCATAATGAAATATACACAGACAATAAAAGCAATGACACATGACACAGACAAGACAAGACAATAAAGACAGGCAATGGTCGTCCAATACTGAGACCAGGACTGAGTAGCCGGCAAAACATGATGGGCTGGCAATAACGAATCCGAAACAAAATATCACTGAATCAAGGAGACTATTGTTCCTCGATTTCATGAGTTCATCCCCCAGGGACATGGCCTGTGGCTCTGTGACATGTGTGTCAGTCACCGTGGGAGAGAGCTCACGCTCTTTACCAATAGCCATTTTGTGAAACCCTAACCTGAATCCTGAAACCAGAAAGAGGGGCCTTATTTACCCCCAGAGGAGCCCGTTGGGGGTCTTTCATCTGCGGCTGCCGGATCTCACTGGGGCCACGAGATGTAAAGATCGGGCGAGGGTCGGTTGAAGAGACCACCAAGAGACTGTCTCATGCAACAGCAAAGGCTTTATTGGGAGTCCGGCATGCAAGGGCTCAGAGCTCTCTTGAATAGAGCAGAGAGCCCTGAGAACAGCTTAAGAAGTGCTTATATATTTTCCTTTTAGAGGGCAGGGAGGGAAGTTTATTGATGGGTAAGGGCGAGTGGGCAGTTTGCGTGCAACTGGTTGACCGAGTACATTCTGCAGTTTGGCAGTTGGGGACAGCACATTCTGGGAACAAGAATAGCAAACAGTTCTCAAGATTTCAACAGTGTTTTGTTAAGCATACAGAAAATCAAGAAGTGACAAGTACCTATTTTATTAATCTTTCAATATAAGTATGAAAACAGAAATATAGGTAAGATTTGAAGCCCAGAAGTTCATTGGGCTCTTGATTGGTATACTTAGCGTAGAATTACATTCTGTAGTGATGTCCCAGAAATATGGATATACAATGGCATAGGACCTTATACATTCTCGGAGGTCAATTCCAAAACACAGACTCTAAGGGGAATCACACCAAAGTTCAAGCCAAGGTGGACCCAATTATCTCTTCCAACCGCCACACAAATGACCACAATTAAAACCAAGACACTCCCACATGCCACTCATCTTCTTCCATAAAGACACTCACCATAACTTCTGGCAAGAGGATTCCATGAGAGGCGCAGCACAAGACAGTGTTCCAAATAAGCTCCCTTTCCCCTCATTTGCCAATAGTCAGGGTGGCCTGGACACCCTCCCTGTGAACAAGGAGTTATCAAACAGGTCTGCCATTAATACAGCTCTGTTCTCCAATTTGAGGCCTACTGACTGTGGGGTTTAGATTCTTAATTTGAATTGGATTCATAAGAAAACCCAAGAACCTATGGGCTAGCATCTGCAGGGCTTTGAAGAACTCATTTGACCCAAAGGATCCCTATTCTCACTTGATGTAGGTAAGGAACCTTACAGAGGAATGTGAGGGACTTCATCCACAGTGACTGATTTTTGGCCATTTTGATTTTGGATCCACACATGGGATCGTTCTTTAGATCCATCAGGTGCTGAGAATCTAAGCCACAGGCTCACACAGGACCAAGAGGCTGATTCAGACACATCCCTTTACAAAGCAATTAAGCAAAGAGCCACAGGTGATGCCCAATCATTTCCGTTTGAAAACTGTTTTCTTCAGGATTCACAAAGGCGTGGCCTCAGGCAAAGAACTTACTGACATTCAGGGCAACAGAAAAATTGGCAATCAAAAGGCCCATTGCAGGGTTTCTCCACTGAGACTTTCCTGGTCACATTGATATCTGAGTTTTCTGAGATGCTTGTCATTCCCTTCAGCTATCCAGTACATGTCCATGTCACAGTGCTTGGAGGTGGTACATATCGTGAACTCAAAAGCATGAGCCTATTTTGGAGAGTGGCTAGATTTCAGGAAGAAAACAGGAACTTAGGAAGATAGCAGGTGTTGCCCATCGATATGGCAAGCCCTAGTGCATTCATAAATTGGGCAGGATGAATGCTGGGAAACTTTCTACTAGACAGGAAACATCCATTGATCCATTCTCTTTTTCTAATGTCTACAACCATGGACACAGTGAGATACACAGACATAGAAACACTCGCCTTGTTAAACAACTTACTAGAAACAGTTCACTCCAAACCAAACAAACCGACTTTCCTACCTATTCTCAGAACATGGGACAAAACCACAAACACACATCCACACCCACAAAGGCACCTCCTTCCCCCAAATAGGTCTCTCACTATCCGGAGTGTCCTCTGACTGTTGGGCCATACTATGTTCCCCCGATATGGCCTATCCTGTCTCAGATATGGATTCCATTTCCAACTCTGTGAAGTGGTCAGGAGCCAGCTGTGAGCCACTACCTGCTTTTTTAGGAAAGGCCCCTCTTCAGAGTACTCCTGGCATTTGGCCATCCTCACATCAGTAGGTAACAAGAAAGACTGACTCTGTCCTTGCTAAATTGAATCAAGTGAGACCACTAGGACTGGGACTGGAACTGACTCTGTGTGCCTGGCTTCCTGCATCCCAAGTTCAGAGAGTTCCATTACCAAGGAAGTGAGGTGAGGTTGCATCCTTCAGGAACTGAATGAGGTCACTGCCTTGGCAACCACTTTGTCCAAACAGTTGCTTTCAAGCGTACCATGAGAAGGAGGCTTACCCTACTTTCTGTGGCACTTTCACAAATTAGAATGGTATATCAACCATAGGCACCAAGAAACAGCTCTCCACACAGGCCTGATTTGGTCCATCTTCTCTATATTAGGAAGAGAGCCTTTAGTCCGGGGAGCACTGCAGTGAACCTCTGCACTAAAACTATTAGCAAGCACCTGGTGGAGGAGTCCTCCATAGGTAAGTGGCACCTTTATAACATCTGATATCCGGTTAAGGGAGATCTTTTCTGATGACAGAGATGTGGCCTGGGGAGGCTCACATATACTCCTTTCCAGGAGAGTAACGAGAATCTTTCTGTCCTCTGTTCTGTTCTGTAGGGAATTCCTCTGGAACTGTAGAGAGGGGCCGACAGGCACGCACGCGCTCCTACCCTGGAGCTATAGCAAGATGTTGCACTGTTCCACTGTTTTTCTGTTTAGGCGCTGGTTTTCTGTTTTTTGTGTTTTGTTTTGTCTTCTATTTTTTTGATTGTTTGTTTGTTTTTGTTTGTTTTGTTGTGTGATTTCAGTGGTAAAAACTTAACTATTTTGGACGTAAAAATGGGTAATAAAGAGAGTAAGCCTGACACCCCTTTGGACTGTGTTTTAGGGAACTGCGATGAACTTTACCCCCCTTTGTTAAGCAGGATGACAGAAGCTAAAAGCTGGCTGCCTGGAGCACACCCATTGCAGAGGGCAATGCTTGCTGGGGACCTAAGAACTGAGCATCTCCCAGGTTAACAAGTGAAACTCCTTTAAAACCCCTTGTCGCTCCAGATCAAGAGAGTCACAACATTTGGCAGAGTCCCCTGTGTTTCTCCTTTGTTCGCAAAGCAATAAATCTCCCTTTTTCTTTTTCTCAAAACTCAGTCCTCATTATTAAATTGGTATTAATTGGCTTCAAGTTCAGGAATCGAACTTTAATTTACAAATTTGTTACCCCCCCTCCTCCCCGGAACTTTGTGAGAGCTGTCTACTGGAATATTAGGAGATGAAGCATGCTTGGTGTGGAACTGAACAAGAGGAGCTAATCCTGTAAGTAAAAGGAAGGACTGAGGGACTCCCAGCAGCTGCCAAAGCCCTGTTGATTCAGGGAATTACCTCCTTCCTTTCCGCACTGTAAGAATTATGCCACCTCTGTCTTGTTAAAAAAGAGAAAAAGAAAAAGGGGACACTAAATGCAGTGAAGTCACCATGGAGACACTTTATTTTACATTTCAGGTTGCCCCTCTGTTAAAACATGTGGTCCCCCCCCTGTGGATATCTATGGTGCACACTGGTGTAGGAGATTTTTCTCTTATCTGCTCTGGTTTAATGGGTTCTCTCTGACAGCCATAGTCTGGACCTCCTTTCTGTCTGTCTTGTGTCTTTGTATCTGGCCCTTTAAGACATGTGCAATAATGTGTTGATATTATAAATTGTTGCTTGGGAATGATCTTAGCTGAATGTGTGTCTAAATGATGATGTTTTATTTTAACAATCTGGTATCTGAATGGGTTTTTGAAGCATTGCACAATCTTGCAGTTAAAAGTCGGGTTTAGGTAATTGTTTAGTTTATGATTTCAGATAATTCATGCCAGAGAACTTAAATACTTAGGATGGAAAACTGAAGAACTCTACTTCCAAGTTGGCAAGTAACTTCCCAATCATACAGTCTTTTTTTCACCAATTTTGAATTGGATAGCCTGGGAAAATATCACTGTGTGTACCAGTGCATTAATTTGGACAAGGATAGTAAATCATAGAATGGTATCTGTTGACAAAACAAGATGTAAAGATATAAAATTTTGTGAATTGTATCTTAAATTTATATCATAATTTTCAACATCCGAACCTCAAAATTATGGTTAAAATGCCTTAGGCCTGAGGTGTCTGCTCAGAATAGCAGTTTTTCCTGCTCCTTCCAGACCTCAGCCATTACTTATGTTGAAATGTAAATGAAAGAAGCCTGCAATCTTAGTAGGAGACTGATTTGAGGCCTAAGGGGGGAAAAAAAGGTAAATTGTATGGTATTTACTAATTACTAGCCAGTCACTTTTTCTAGGACTCTTTTTTTTTCCTTAGATACTTTTTTTTTGAGCTCATGATTTTGAGCATACAGACCTAGGTTAATGTTTTTCAGATCAGTTCTATCTTTGACCAACTGTAGACATTTTGAAACATTGCAATGGAGATTTCACCTGAGAAAAGCTACAAGGCCTTTACTATTATTATGTGTGCACACTTTTGTTATGTGTTGTATGTCTATATATACATATGTCCGTATATCATATATATGATACACAAACTAACATATACAAGGAGCGCTCATAAAAAAGCGCTCATTAAAACAAATTTAAATAGGAGATCCAAAGATCTTTAATTCACGTGATTTAAATGTTTCAATTTAAATTGGATAAACAGATAAAAATCAATGTCTTTAAATTTAAGCTTACAAATTTTTCTAGGTGTTCAAAAATCTAATAAAATATTAATATCTACAAAATGTCTAATATGCCTTGGTACTAGGACCTTTCCTTCAACATAAAAATGGTTTACACTGTCAATACATTTCTCTAATATTTTGATAAATAAATAAAGTAAATTTGATTGGGATTACTCATTCATGAGTACTTTTGTTAGATATCTGATTGATTTACTAAGGTCTGAATAAGTTTTTATTAAAGTCTGTATAAGAATATAAAAATCAGTCATGTGTTAATGAGACAGAAATTTCTTAAAACATAAGTTTACCCATAGCGTTGTGTTTATTAAGTTTTATTTTCTCTAGAGCAAGCAACCATAAAAATTAAACAACTGATTAAATAAGAACTGTTATTTTAGAGCACTGTACTGCCATTGCTTTAAAAGCTAAACTTGGTTAATGTAGAAACATCAATGTAATTGTGATGCTATCAATGTTTTCATATCTTATATGTATTCAAGTCTGTAAGGTAGAAACTTTAAAAGAGCATTATATCAAGCTGGTGCTCTGAAGTTTTATGGTAAAAAAATATATTGGGGATTTATTTACCTGTTATCAATAAGATATGTAAACTTTTATGTTACTTTTTACATTGGGGAAAAATTTAAATGTATTTTTTAGTTAATGAGAGCCTAATCGATGTAAAGGTTAAAAACTTTCAGCCTTTCTTTAATTCATGTTTTAAATGTGATATCATATGGTGTTAGCTAATGTTCATGTGACCTCAAACAATTTCTGTAAACTTTGTCAAATGATATTTATAAATAAAGATTATCTTTAGAACTAAAATACTTAAGATTTATAAAGAGCCCTGCCTTACCTGAGATAAGGCTCTATGTCCCATCTTACTACATGTGAGAATGACTACAAAACCAGTAGGTCAGATAATATTTCTTTAAAGTTATGTTAAAAAGTTGGTTTTTTTAAGGTCAATATTCCTAGGATATCAAACAGGGGATATAATGTATAACTCAGCCAAAAAATTCAGGGTAGCTATTACACAAGCTAAGTATTTTTACTTTTGTTAATTTTATTTTGAAATTATTTTATAAGTGAACTAAAGATTCTCTGTTACCGTTTTACAAACGTGTTGCTTTAAGAACACAACATGGGTTTATTCAAGATAATAAGTCATTACTTACAATACAGACAGAAAAATACAGATCCCAATTAATAAAAAGATAATGATATAGTTATAGACATTAAAGCCCAGTACTCTTAATATAAGGCTGTTAAAATTTATTTGCTGGATGTTTAAGATTAGGATTTAAAATTAAAATTAAATGAAAAGTGCCAAGAAAACCAATATTTGGCTTTTACCCTCTGAGTCAGTCTGAATCCAGGGAACAGGGAACTTCTCTAAAGAGCTTTGAAACTCTGAGCCACATAACCTCCTCCTGATCAGGGAGATTAATGAGACCACTGGAGAACAGAAAGCCAATCAGGGTATTTGTTACGAAGAGGAGAGTCATCAAAGAAAGGAGACATCCCTGATGCTTCCGAGGGAAGCCAAATGGTCAAGCAAGATCTGGACCCACCTAGCGCAAATGGCACTAGCAGAACTGAGAATCTGCTCTCAATTTTCCCCAGAATTGACTCCCATAAAAGCTCAGCTGACTGTTAACAATAGATGGAAACAAAAGTCAGTTTGACTGCTTCATCTTAAACACTTAGCAAAGACAGTTAAGAACAAAATACATCCATTCCTGGGCATTTTAAATAATAATAATAATAATAATATAATTTTAAGGTATGCACTTTATGTTTGCCTCCCAAGATAAGTAAGACTGGTGGCTACAAAGAAGAATTCTCAGAAAGGAATGCCTGATACTTATAAAAAGAGACTATCAAGAAGACCTGCCACAGGGATAAGTTTTCAGTTTAAGGCCTACAGATATTCCTAACCTACACAGGTAGGCTTGGTGTTTGCTAGTACAATTATCCATCCCTGAGTAACAGAATTAAAGGTTTCTCTAAGAGACACAGAGGTCATACTAGTAAAAAGATTTTACAAGATCAGATGACATTAAATTATTAAACTGTATCTTATGGGGAGGGACAAGTGTAACAGTACAAGTTAAGTTGACAGTCCGGATAACTGGGGATATTAAAGACTGGTGATGGAACTTCTATACAGTGACATGTTCCAGCTGCTGCAACATTTTTTCAGTACTCATGGTTTTTGTTTCTCTCATAGAAGAACCCATCCCCAGATGACTTTACAACCTGTTCTTCCCCAATCAGACTTCAAACCGAACTGACTTCTAAAAGGCAACTCATGTCCCTCAACTGACTTCTAAAAGGCAACTCATGTCCCTCATGCCATGCCCACTCATGTCACCCTGTCTCAGGTCAGAAGAAGAAAAAATGAGTGACACCACTCTTCTTAAAACAATGGAGAGAAAGATAAATGGACTATCAATATAAGTAATTAATTAAGTCAGGTAAAATCAGGGAGATCGGTTTTGGGTGAGTTCTAAAAATTTGGAGACTCTTACCTGAGGGATTAAAATTTCCTCAGTGCTCTTCCCGTAATCTATCAAAGATTTGAAAGGGACACAAAGAAAAGGGGGGAATGATAGACCCAACCTGATCTTTAATTAAAATTGGGAGCCATCTTGCCAAAAAGCCATGAAAAGATAATTTTGGCTTTAGCATAAATCACTTCAAATTCTAAACCTGCTTGGAATGCCTGCCCACGCCTGGAACTCACCCATGCCCGGCTCTCTGACCAGATAGCAGCCCTCTCTGAAACTTTAGTGACACATCATAAATATTTGCCTTCTCTGGCAAGACAACAACCCTCTCTGAGGCTCTAATGGTCTTCATGAACTCTGATGTAGGGACAGCAAAAAAAATGTAGACTGCCATTAGTGTGATGTTTGTCAGAGTTCTGTTATCTGTAAACCCCCTTTTGTGTAATTTTCTGGGCTATTAAGCTGCCTGTAGAAAAGCTGGGGTTGCTGTCTTATTCCCGCCATTTTGTGAGGGAGAGGCAGCACAGCCGGTGGAAATAATAAGCTTAATTTAATTTGATTTTAATTAGAGTCAGTGGTCTTTTCTTGTGTCCTGGTCTAACAGGTAATCACTCCAAAAACATGGAGCTCTGCTGGCCTAAACACTTCTTGAGAAACTTCCTCTGAGTTTGGGCACTTGAAATATATGTTGTTGTAAGGAGCTTTAGCTTCCTTTCTAGTGATACCATCAAAGCTGAGTCTGCATCTATGTGACCTGGAGGACATGGTTTCTTGTATTCTAATGAACATGAGGCAGCAGTGATGAATTTTCTGTTTGTAGATAAACTGTGGCCACTGGATGCTAAGTGTCTCCCCGTGTGGACTGTGAAGCCATTTGGTCATCCTCCACTTTTTGTGGTGTTTCTTGCTGCTGTACTGGGAGTTTGGTATATGCTTTATGAAATACAACGAGTTCAACTGGAACCCAGTGTTGGAGGGAGTTCTGTCACTTGTGGTGGGTCAGGGTCTGAAGGAGAATGCACCAACCAGGCTTTTATCTCACAGAGCTTGCCCCCTTGTCCTTAGAAATCTGACTCTGAACTTAGCCCAGAAACCTCTCCATATAACATGATGCCTTTACATAGAAGTGTCTGCTGGCTGCACCATGTCAGTCACAAACCATTTGGAAAGCAATGGCAAATCCTCATGGCCACACCACATATGTATTATCACACACCTACCCACCACTGCAATAGGCCCACTACTCAGCAGGCTCCAACTTACTGGCATCTTTGTTCTACACCATTTTCATGAAACCCGGTCAATCATGGCATTCTCTGGTACACTCATGATCAGCAACAAGACATCTAAAGGTTCTCCAGTGCCACCTGGTTAAGGGAATTTCAAAGATTTCATTGTATTTATCTAGCCATTTTTCTTGGATGAAGTTGGAGGCACTGTGGGTTTCAGTTTATTCAGGAACTATTAAATGTGAGGAAGCTATTTTCATTAAATTCTCTGGAGAAATCTCACAGGCAAGTCTTCCCATAGAGTGGTCAAAAGGTCACATGAAGCCAGGCCCATTGAGGTCTTTAATGTGACGTCCATGGGTGTTCTGACTGTCAACTATGGCTGCCAAATCTTTCAGAATAAAATCATGTGATATCCTAGCTGATATTCCAAGGCTCTGTGGAAAGCCACCCTGGTATTTGATCTCAGTTTCCAAGGGCGAATCCCATGCGTGGCCTCCTAAAATCTGAATGCAGTTTATGGCAATATTTCTCTGAGATCAGTTCCAGAACTCAGACTCTAAGGGGAATCACACCAGAGTTCAAGCCCAGATAGACCCAGTCATCACTTCCAACCGCCAAACAAATGACCACAATTAAAACCAAAACACACCCACAAGGCCCTCATCTTCTTCCATATAGACACTCATCATAACCTGTGGCTGGAGGTTTCCATGAGGGACTCAGCCCAAGACAGTGTACAAAATAACCTCCCTTGCCCGTCATTTGCCTAAAGTCAGGGTTGCCTGGACACCCTTCCTGAGAACCAGGAGTGATCAAATAAGCCTGCCGTGAATACTGCTCTGATTCTCCAATTTGAGGCCTCCTGACTCTCGGGTATAGATTCTTTATGTGAATTGGAATCATGAGAAAACCCAAGCACCTATGGGCTATCCTCTGCAGGGATTGAAGAACTCATTTGACAAAAAGGATCCCTATATTCACTTGATGGAGATCAGGAATCTTACAGAGGAAAGCGAGAGACTTCATCCACAATGACTGCTTTTTTGGCCATTTTGGTTTTGGAAGCACACATGTAATTGTTCGTTAGATCCATCAGGTGCTGAGAATCTATTCAACAACCTCACACATGGCCAAGAGTCTGATGCAGACACATCCCTTTCCAAAGCAATTAAGCAAAGATCTACAGCTGATGCCCATTAATTTCCATTGAAAACCGTTTTCTTCAGGCTTCACAAAGGGGTGGCCTGAGGCAAAGACCTTTCTGACATTCAGGGCAACAGAACAATAGGTAAGCAAATGGCCCAAGGCAGGGTTTCTGGAATGATATCTGAGTTTCCCGAGATGATCCCATTCCCTTCAGCTATCCAGTACATAGCCATGTCACAGAGCTTGGAGGTGGTACATGTCTTGGAAACAAAACCATGAGCCTATTCTGGAGAGTGGCCAGAATTCAAGAAGAAAACAGGAATTTAGGAAGACAGTGGTTTTTGCCCATCCATTAGGCAAGCCAAAATCCATTCATAAATTGGGCAGGATGAATGTTGTGAAGCTTTCTACTATTCAGGACACATCCATTGATGCATTCTCTTTTCTAATGTCTACAACCACGGACACAGTGGGATAAACAGACATAGAAACACTCACATTGTCAAAAGACTTACTAGAAACAGTCCACTCCAATCCTAACAAACCGACTTTCCTACCTATTCTCAGATCATTAGACAAAACCACAAACTAACACACACACCCACAAAGTCACCTCCTTCCCGCAAGTAGGTCTATGACTATCCGGAGTGT
This sequence comes from Callospermophilus lateralis, assembly GCF_048772815.1. NCBI lineage: Eukaryota > Metazoa > Chordata > Mammalia > Rodentia > Sciuridae > Callospermophilus > Callospermophilus lateralis. The sequence goes on from NW_027513408.1 coordinate 1,156,226, forward strand.
CCTCTAACTGATGGGCCATAGTATGTTACTCCAAAATGGACTGTCCTATGTCAGATCTGGACTCCTTGGCCAACACTGTGATGTTGTCAGGTGCCAGTGGTGAGACACTACCTGCTTACTCAGGAAAGGCCCCTCTTCAGACCTTCCTGGCATTTGGCCATCCTCACATCAGTAGTTACCAAGAAAGACTGATTCTGTCCTTGGTAAATCCAAACATGTGAGGCCACTGGGACTGGGACTGGGACTGCCTCTGGGTGCCTGGCTTCCTGGATCCCTAGTTCAGAGAGTTCCATCACCAAGAAAGTGATGTAGGTCACTTCCTTCAGGAACTGAATGAGGTCACTGCCTTGGCAACCACTTTGTCCTAACAGTTGCTTCCAAGTGTCCCAATTGATGGAGTCTGCCCCTACTTCCTGTGACACTTTCACAAGTTTGAATGGTATATCAAACATAGGCACCCGGGAACAGCTCTCCACACAGGCCTGGTATTGTCCATCTTCTCTACATTAAGAAAAGAGAGACTGCTTCAGACACACCCCTTCATCCTGACCAGGTTGTTTGTCGTGGAAGATGACTTTTGCTCTCTCAGGTCCATCATAGCTTCCTATATCTTCCCCAGGGTTCATTTCTGCATGGACCTTTTTGTTTCTCAGCAGGTGGAAGATTTCTTACATTCCTGTATTGTAAGACCAACTCTGTCCCTGCTTTTCTGTAAAGTTAGATTGAGGGAACAGAGTATGGTTAGGGTTAATAACATGTTTGATTTGGCTTAGGAATCATTCTGCTGGATGAATAATGTTATTGGGAACCTGCGATATTTATAAGAATATATAGAGGGGAAATATATGTATGAAAACAGAAATCTAGGTAAGATTTGAAGCCCAGAAGGGAATTGGATCCTTGATTGGGATACTTAGGTTTGAATTATGTTCTGCACATGTGTCTCAGATAAATCTATACACAATGGCATAGGACCTTGTACCTTGGATGATTGAATGTCAAAGAAAACATCCAGTCAAAAAAGGATAGTTGGTAGGATTAGCAATATAGTTGGTAGGATTAGGAAAAAGAGTGAGTATAGGATTTGGACAAAAAGTTCTTTAGCAATAGGGTTTCGGGTAGAGAGAAAATGTAAATGTCAGCAGATGTGAAGACTCAGTCACAATGATGAACTGGGGAAAATATGTAGGAAAGCAGATATCAATAGAGACATTAGAAAATCAGGCAAATGATAAAGTGATCGATAGGATTAGACATTTTCAACAGGCTTGAGTTTGAATAAATAATATTAGGAAGAACCAAATATGTAGTCACCAATAGGATTGACATTTGAGAGCATTAGGCAACCTGGACATGGGTGATGTTCATAATCAATACTCACATTCCATTTAGGCTTTGGTACAGTCGTAAGTGTGACTTTGCATTTTGTGGCCAGAATATTACTGTGATAAAATGTATATGTAGATCAGGTGACATGAGTATTTGTTGCACCATTTCTGAGAGCAATATTTTGAAAAGATATAAATTAGTATTGGGGGCACAAATAGGTGTACCATGTGTGTATGAATATAGAGAGAATGCATGAATAGACCATACTGTGAATAAATAATATAATTGGTTCCAAATTTAGAAATTGGAATAAATTGATATCCCAAAATACACAGGAAATCTTACATTGATATACATACATTCATTCCAACCAGTTATACATCTAATGGTAATATTAGGGTTGTAGTTTATCATAAAATGTGTGTGAGTTTTGCTTCCAAATTGATTATGGAAATCGAAAATAATGTGTTTGGAAAGAAGTCTCATGAAATAACCAGTCAAAAACAAGGAGGAATACATGTGTTCTGAAGCAGAAAGTGATTGAATGTGTTACAAATGTCTTTAAATTTGTGAACTTGTGGATGAAATGTATATTCTACGATGTATAAAAACTGAAGAAATAGTAATGTACCAGTGTTGAATTAAAATGAACATCAAAATACACATCATGTCCCATAGAAATCTACTTTCATTGATGTTAAATTGGGTCAGTTACTGTAGAAATATAAGGCTTTGTTTGCACCATTCACTGAAGTGAGTTTTCAGTTCTAGGAAACAAATATGTATTTCAGGTGGATGAATATTTCTAAAAACAATCTTATGAAAAGTTGATTATAAAACCACATACATGAACATGAGTGAATTATTTAGGGAGTGTATAATAAGACACATATATTTCATATTTTGAAAATTATATATATATATATATATCACAGATACATTAGAAATTAGCAATATATATGCCAATCAAAATTCATCATGAAATATATATCATTCACAGATCCAAAAATATTAATTTTACTAAACATGGATTTATGTATAATGTTTTTCAACTAAGAAGCTCACTCATAGTTTGAATTTTCAGTTCCAAAAATATTTAGGAGGAGTGATCTCTTCTCATACTTTGTATCTCCCAAGTTAGCCACCTCACAAAAATGTACGTGTGATACCAGGTAGGATTTTATATGTGCATATAAAAATACATGTGCTAAATTGGCTACAGAAAAAGGGAGACAGAAATTCACATATGTGTTAACTTTAAAAACACATGGAGGACTATTTCAACAAAAAATTAACAAGATTTATAACTCCTACCCTATATCATGCAAAAGGCAAGACCAACTATACGCCATGCCTCCTCTCAACTGCTTGTATTTCTATTCTGTTTGGGTTATATTTCTCCATCATATTAGGATTAGTAGTCAGAGTCTAGTAGGGTATGTGTTAGTGTCAGGGATTCAGTATTTTGAATGGAAAATTGAAAAAGGAATCCAATGTGTATGTAAATATGTGCTACACAAAAATCTTCCCACTCGCATTCAGAACAATGCCTTGACAACACCTACGGCCCAAGTATGACACAATCAGAGGAGAAGAGTTAGAAAATCCGTGAATACATATATAGAATGGAATATGATCAGGAGTTCACAACCTTGGAAGTGGTAGAGGAGTTTCCAAAAGTAAGGGACAGGGTAAACCCTCCACAAACATGAAGGTCTGCTGGCCTAGAGACTTCTTGAGAAACTGCCTGTGAGGTTGGGCACTTGAAATATATGTTGTTGTCAGGAGCTTTAGCTTCCTTTATAGTGAGACCATAAAAGCTGGGTCTGCATCAATGTGACCTGGAGGACATGGTTTCTTATTTTCCAATGAACATGAGACAGCAGTGCTGAATTTTCCATTGTAGGTAAACTGTGGCCCCTGGGGCCTAAATGTCTCCCTGTGTGGACATTGAATCCATATGGTCATCCTCTATTTTCATGGTGTTTCTTGCTGCTGTACTGGGAGTTGGGTATTTGCTTCACGAAATACAAGGAGTTCAACGGCGACACAGTGCGGGAGGGATTTCTGTCACGTGTGGTGGGTCAGGGTCTGCAGAAGAATACAAGAACCAGGCTTCTATCCCACATAGCTTGCCCCCTTGACCATAGCAACCTGATTCTGAACAATGTCCTGAAACCTTTCTATGTAACAAGGTGCCTTTACATATAAGGGTCTGCTAGCTTCACCATGTCAGTCACAAGCCATTTGGAATCCAATGACAGATCTACATGGCCCCACCACAGATGTTTTATCACACACCTGCCCACCATTGCTCTAGGCCCACTACTCAGCAGGACCCAACTTTCTGGCATCTCTGTTAAACACCATTTTCATGAAAACCAGTCAATCAAGGCACTGTCTGGTATACTCATTGTTGGGAAAAGTATAAACGGCAGCCATACCCCAGAAAAAAACCCCAACATGGTGCCTAAGGACTTCTTCTTCCTACCTTCTTTTTTCTGCAGTGGTGCAAAATGTTTCCACCCGTGTGAACTCTCTTGCTGGCGCCAATTTGAAATCTCGCAGGTGGGAAACCTTAGCCCCAATAAGAACTAATTCCTGGGCTCCAGAGCTGATATCTGAAAGAACTTACCAATAAACGTTTTGCCTGCCATTTATCTAAGCCCTTCCATCTTCCCCTTAGTTCTATATAAGCACACAGCTTTTTGCAATAAAATTGGAATTCTCCCAGCAAAGTGCCTTTGCGTGGGAAGTTCTTTCATTCTGTTGCCCCGTGTGAGAATATGGGTGAGCTGTTTCTAACAAGAGCCCCGTTCCCTGCCCCGCCAAGACACTCCGCCCAGGTCCACTCTTTTCAGATGCCGGCTTCCTGCACTCACAACAGATCTGATATATGTAAGCCTCCCCTGACCCTGGCTCTCCAACTCCCTTCAGGCTACCGCTGGTTTTGTGACCGTGATCATCTGACACACTCTAGACGCCCTGTAGGGGGCAGGAAATTCCTGCCACTAAGACCTTTACTGGTCGCAGTGGACCCTCTGGTGATCCATTTTCCTTTGGGGCATGAGGCTTCTGAGTTTACATGAGAGGCTCTTTGGTTTTTCTCCTCTGCTGCCGCTGCCGCTGCTGGCTAGAGTTGCTGTTTGCTGCAGGGCTGCTGTGTCTGGCTGAAGCTGCCTCTCTGCTCGGGGAAAACTGAACTCCCGTCCTGGAACTGCATTCTGCCGGAACCAGAGTTCTGTTTTCATTACTGACTTTTTCTGCTGCGTTCGAAAACTTTCCTGACGTCAGGTTGCCCGTGGCTCCGAACCCATTGGGTCTCACAGATCGCACTTCACTGGTGACGACCAGGTAGTGCCCTCTGTATTTCCTCATGACGGCTGGTCATTTTGGGGACGCCCACCTGACCACCGTTCGCCCTGAGCTTCCTGGAAGCCGTTCCAGCCCGGGTTTTCTCTTTGTCTCTCTCGCTTACTCTTATCTCTCTCTCTCTCTCTCTCTCTCTCTCTCTCTCTCTCTCTCTCTCTCTCTCTTCCTTCTCTCCCTGTGACAATGGGCACCTCTTCATCTGTACCTGAAGCCTCACCTCTCAAATGTTTAATAAAAAATCTGGCCACACTCTCCCTCACACCAGACATCAAGCCCAAACTTCTAATCAAATTCTGTACCCAAGATTGGCCTACATATCCACTGGATAATGGAAATCATTGGCCTCCAGAAGGCTCCTTACATCCAAACCTTCTCTGGGATCTTTTTAACTACTGCCAGCATCTGAAAAAGTGGAGTGAGATTCCCTACATTTAAGGTTTTAGCCTTCTCACACAGCACCCTGTCGCTGCTCCTCCTGCCCTCCCTCTCAGGTCCTCCTTGTTTGCAAACCCTTCTCTTCCCCTACTTCTACTCCTGACTTCACAGATTCTTCCTCATTCAGCCCAGCAGATTAACCCCCACCTTATCCCCCAGTCCTATCTGCCCCTTCTCTCCCGCTATACCCTCCTCTTCCTCTGCCTGATTCCAAGTATCCTCAGCCTTCCATTTCATCCTCCTCCCCTCCGCCCTCTTCTGCCTGCTCCACCTCCTCCTCTTCCAAAGAGACACTCCCTTCCCCTCCCTCTCCTTCCTGTCCGCCTCCTGCCTCTTTCAGTCCTCCTGTTACCAGGTCTAAGGGACTCCTTCCCACCCCCAAGACCATCGCACCCCTTCATGAGGTAGCTGGTCCCGAGGGTGTCATCAGAGTCCACGTGCCCTTCTCCATGTCGGACATTACTCAGCTAGAGAGGAAGTTAGGCTCATTCACCACTGACCCCACCACTTACATTCACGAGTTTCAATGGGTCCTGCAAGCATATAGCCTCACTCAACATGACATCTACATGCTCTTGGCCAATACACTTCTCCCTGAGGAAAGGCAATGGGTCTGGGAGCTAGCCCAAGCCCATGCTGATGAAAATCATAGGACCAATCCTAACCACCCCACAGGCCCTCATGCTGTCCCAGAGCAGGATTCTCTATGGGATTACAACACCCCTGAAGGCTTACAGTCTCGTGACCTTTTTACATCCTGCCTCTTGGCGGGCCTGAAAAAGGCCATCCGTAAGGCTGTTAACTTTAAAAAGGTGCAGGAGGTCATTCAAAGGAAGGAGGAAACACCTTCAGAATTCCTGGATAGACTAACCAAGGCCCTTCAACAGTACACAAACCTCAACCCAGAAACCCCTGATGGCCGTCATGTCTTAATGACATATGTTCTGGCCCAAAGCTACCCTGACATTAAAGCCAAGCTTAAAAAGCTTGAACAGGGCCCTGCTACTCCTTAGACCAAAATCTTCATTTTCAAGGTTTTTTATGATAGAGAGGATGAAAGTGAATGCCGTAGGCAGAGGGCTGAAAATGCCAAATTCCAAATGTTGGCCCAGGTCATTCAGAGAAGGCCATCACCACGCCATCCCAATATGACACCCCCGGGAGCTTGCTTCAAATGTGGTAAGGAGAGACATTGGGCCAGGGATTGTCCTTCACTGAGGACACCGTACAACCCCTGCCCAAAATGCCATCAAAGGGGACACTGGGGGGCAGACTGCCCAACAACCCAAAAGGGAGATTGGTCAGCCGCCCGGCAACCACAGCCTCTCTTGGGCTTGGCAGAGGAGGATTGAAGGAGTCCTGGGCTTTCCCTCCAGACTATTACCATCAAGAATCAAGAGCCTAGGGTTACCTTCCTGGTGGATGGATGCTTCATTACCTTCCTCTTGGATACTGGTGCCACTTTATCAGTCTTAAGGGAATATTGGGGTTCTACCACACCCTCAAAAACTCCTATTGTCAGGGTAGGAGTTAAACAGATTTTCCCTCAAACCCCCCCATCATGTTATATGCAGGGATCCCTTTTGTCCTTCACTCACTTCTTTTTCGTTATGAGCCATTGCCCCATTCCCCTTCTGGGAAGGGACATACTCTCACTATTAAAAGTCACCATTCACATATCACCCCACACCTCTCCTACCTCTCATTTCCTCATGATGTTCCTAGGGGCAGATACACCTCCTTCAAGCACTCCTCCATGACTCTCTAAACTAGTTAAGCCTGAGGTTTGGGACACAACTACACCCTTTATGGCTAAATGCAGTCCTATTCATACTGTCTTACGGGACCCTTCAAGATATATTAGTCAACCACAATATCCACTCACAACCACAGCCCTCCTCGAATTAGAACCCATCATCCAGGATTTATTACGAAAGGGGTATCTTAGGCCTACACACTCTCCTTTCAACACCCCCATTCTGGCACTTAAGAAACCTAACGTGTCCTACAGGCTGGTTCAAGACCTTCTCCTTGTCAACTCCTCTGTGGTCCCCATCCACCCGCTAGTGCCCAACCCTTACACCCTCCTCTCTCAGATTCCTGCCACTACTACCCACTTCTCGGTCCTAGATTTAAAAGATGCATTCTTTTCTATTCCCTTGTTCTCAGAATCTCAAAATATCTTTGCTTTTACGTGGACTGACTCTCACATCCACCATTCTCATCAGCTTTCCTGGACTGTCCTCCCACGGGGATTCAGCCCCCATCTCTTTTGCCAAGTTCTTGCCCAGGACCTCACATTCTTTCACCCGACCTGTCCTGACTCTATTCTCCTTCAATATGTCAATGACCTTCTTCTATGTAGTCCCTCTGGGAACACTCTCAATCCCACACCGCTCAGCTTCTTAATTTCCTAGCAGACAAGGGATATAGGGAGTCTCCCCACAAGGCACAGGTTTCCCAGTCTTCTGTCACCTCTCTTGGTTTTTGCCTTACACCCGGGAAAAAGGAAATAACACTGGATAGGAGGCAACTCCTCTCTGATCTTCCAGTGCCCCATATGAAAGCCAAAATACTATCATTCCTAGAAGTAGCAGGTTATTTTAGGGCCTGGATCCCAAATTATTCTCTTCTATCCAAACCCCTGTATGACCTAGCAAATGGACCCCCTAGTAAATCTCTTGTCTTCTCCCCCATCTACCACTTCCGCAGGCTTCAGCAACTCCTCTTAAAGGCACCTGCCCTTCACCTTCCTGATGTTTCAAGACCATTTCATCTATATGTCCATGAAAAAGGGGGGCAAGCACTTAGGGTCTTAGGTCAAAACTATGGGCCTACATTTGCACCTGTGGCATATTTTCCAAGAAACTAGACTCTACCATTCGTAGGTGGGCCCCTTGCTTAAGAGCTCTGGTTGCTGAACAAATTTTACACAAAGAAGCCTCTAAGCTGACTTTTGGGGCACCTTGAACTATCCACTCCCCACATCACTTGAAAGATCTTTCAGCTTATAAGGGCCTTCAAACCCTTCCTCCATCCAGAGTTCTGTCGCTCCTCACTTTCTTTCAGGAAAACCCTAATATTACTTTCCTCCCATGCTCTGCACTGAACCCTGCCTCACTGCTCCCAATGACTCCCACGTCTAACACACCAACTCATAATTGCTTGGAAACCTTAGATGATTTCCTCCGCTGTCATTGTTCCATTTCTGAGGAACCACTCACCAAGCCTGACCTTATCTGGTTTACTGACAGCAGTTCCTTTAGGCAGAACGGCACTCATTACTCTGGATACGCTGTAGTTTCAGCCACTGAGATTATAGAGGCCAAAGCTATGCCTTCAGGAACTACCAACCAGCAGATTGAACTTATAGCAGCCACTCGTGCCTGCCTACTAGCACAAGGCAAATCCCTCACCCTCTATACTGATTCAAAATATGTCTTCCAGATCTTATTATCCCATGCTTCAATATGAAAGGAGCGAGGCCTACTTAACACCAAAGGTAATGCGATCACTAATTCGGCTCTTTTAACCAATCTGATAGAGGCCTCCCACTTACCCACCCAGTTGGGAGTTGTCCATTGTAGGTCACATCAGAAGGATGGCTCTCTTATCACTGAGGGCAATGCCAAAGCTGACCAGGCGGCACGAATGGCTGCTACCACTTCCAATTATGGCCCCCATGGGGGACATATTATGGCCACTTTAGACAGCTCATCTGAAGCCCCTACTTCTTCCAGTAAAAACAAAAATCTTTTCAAGTTCCTTCATACTCTACACCATTCCAATTCTCAGTCTTTGACCCTTTTTTTACAGAGCTTCTTCTCCCTCAACCCTTCTGACATAGCCATGCTAGAGAATATAGCCTCTAATTGTCAGATCTGTCAGCGGACCAACCCTCATACTCCTTTAAGGCCCAAACCTTTCCCTTTCCACCAAGCCCGGAGACACATTCCCGCTGCTGACTGGCAAGTAGACTTCACCAACATGCCCACAGTATGGCACACTAAATACCTCCTTGTCTTTGTGGACACTTTCTCTGTTTGGGTTGAGGCATTTCCCACTTCCAATAAAAAGGCTTCCACTGTAGCTTCAATCTAACTGACAGACATCATCCCCAGGTTTTGTATGCCGACTTCCCTACAATATGACAATGGCCCTGAGATTATTTCTAGGATCACAAAAAAGGTCTCTCAAGCCCTCTCTTTCAAGTGGCATTTCCACTGTCCATATTACCCCCAGGCTTCAGGGAAAGTGGAAAGGGTAAATCGTACTCTGAAGGAAGTCCTTACCAAATTGACAATGGAATTAAACTTAGACTGGGTCAAAATCCTTCCCTTGGATTTGCTTCGAATCAGAGCTCTCCCTAAGAAACCATCTTTACTGTCTCCCTTTGAGATAATGTATGGAAGACCTCTTATACCCCCTGGGTTGGTCATTTCACAAGGACCTCTCACCCGAGATTTGTCTTTGCCTCTCTTGTTTCATCTCCGCTCGGAACACTGGAAATATAAGAACTGGCTTCTTCCAGACCCAGTCTCCTCTCCAAACACTCCTCCCTTAACACCTGGGAGTCTAGTCTATTATAATACCAAAGAGGAGAAAGGGACTCTTGCACCAAAATGGGAAGGCCCCTATCCTGTCATTCTCTGTAACCCCACTGCCGCCAAACTCTCCTTATCAGACAACCATCTCACTCCCTGGATTCCCATTTCTAGGTTGAAGCCATATCACCAGGAGGCCCCACCTGCTGATGACAGGACCACCCCAGAGGAACTCCAAGAATCACCTCCTGAACCTCCCCTTTACTCCTGCTTTCCACACCCATCTCACCCATTTAAGTTGCGGCTCACACGGTGTTCCCTGCAGCCCAATTCCTCTTAAAGAAGGCACAATGAGCTCTCCCAACACCCTAGTCTTCTCTAACTGCTTGTTTTTTTGTACTCTGCTTCTTTTCTGTGCTCTGTTGGGACTTGTCTTTACCCTCCTAACCTACCATGTATTTATTCACTCTTCGGGAAAGATACTCAGAACATGGCATGCAGAAGGTCCGCGCAGTGGATGCAACTACTTGCTTCATCCACAACTGCACCTCTATTCCCCTAAAATTGTCACCTTCAAGGACCTTCGTCCCTGGTAGCTGGAACTGGCCTTTCATTTGCTTCCTTTTTAATCAAACCAAAGACTATTGTCATTGGTGGCCTGAGATATATAATGGGTGTCCCTATTGGTCATGCAGGTTCCATGATGAACGTGGTAGCTGTTCTTACCACTCACTTGGCTACCCTGAAGGGTGGACTTCTAGTTACCTAAAGTGGCATAAAGGCTCTTCATCCGATAACAATGGATCATATACTTCAGATACACCTGACCCCAAGGCCAAATGTTGGGGCTATGTTGAGTTTGCTGTCTATGCTCGGACAACCTCAGCCAGACCCACAGGGTGGATGACTGTTGGCCGCACCCTGATTACGCCACCTAAGGCAACCATCCAGGTAGTCGAACACATTAAGGAGTCAGAATCAAAACTTCGAGATCTTATCCATAGCTCATCCAAAGAGGATTCAGAGCCTTCAACCCCCTAAGGTCCCCCTTCCACATGGCTCAATTTGCTACACCAAACTCTTCGATTATTAAACTCCTCCATTCTTTTGGTGCCTACTTCTCAGTGCTTTCTCTGTGCTTCACTTAGTCGTCCACTTCTTGCAGAGGTCCCATTAGCGGCAGGAAATATTTCAGCAAAAACCTACAATTTCTCTAAGTAAGGACAACCCCTACATGTGACACATATCCCACTGTGGGAAAGTTATTCCAACAATACTTTATTTCCTTTCATCTGTATCCACCTGCCAATAATGAATCCTTTACCCATTTGTTCCTTGAGCTATAGCACCCCATAGAGCCCTGCGTTATGCAACCTGGACATTTTATCTGGTGTAATTGGTCTTTAAGTACCTCAACGATCAATGTCTCTGGCACCTGTATCTTGGTTACTGTAGTTCCTCTGCTTTCTTTGTATACTCCCACTGAATTCCGACAGTTGGCCCTACCTTCCCGCACCCGTAGGGTAGTCTTTCTGCCGGTTCTGGTAGGCCTCACTTAAACAACCTCAGTGGCGAGTCTCGGTCTCTCTGGTGGAGCTATAGGTCATGCTCTATGGGCATCCAATGACGTGCAACAAAAACTGCAGGAAGCACTCGATACCACTGCTGAGTCTCTTGGCTCCTTGCAGTGGCAGGTTACTTCATTGGCACAAGTGGCTTTACAGAACCGAAGGGCAATTGAACTTCTCACTGCAGAAAAAGGGGGTACATGCCTATTCCTCAGAGAGAATGTTGCTATTATGTTAATGAATCTGGGCTAATAAAAAAAAAGTTGTTAAATTGCAGGAATTATCGACCCAATTGCTCAAACCTACCTCCTCCAATCCCATAACGAGGTTCTTCCAATCCTATCTTGCCATGTACTTACTACCTCTCTCTGGGCCCCTTATTGGGATGCTCCTTTTTTGTGCTCTCTTTCCCTGCATAATGAAGTTCCTTCAAACCCAACTGCAAAAAATTCATAATCAAACTTTCAACTAGCTTTTGCTTAGGCACTACCAGCCTCTGATGACCGACGAACCTCCAACATCTCCAAGAGAACAGTTCACTCCGTGATGAAGCTCACTACCAGGCACGATGGAATGCAATGGACATCAGACAGTGGGAGACAACAAGCTCGGAAAACCTCTTAATCTGCCATCCTGGATTCTTGAATCTTTATGACCTTCTAAGCTTCCTCATGGCCCTTGGCCTCTTCTATGTCATTCCCCCAACATGGAACTTCTGCCAAAAATTGACCTTTGCTTTAATTTTTATCTTCATTCTGTTTTTATTCACTCTGATCTTCTTCAGGTCCTGTGGCACCTTGTCCAGGCAACGCTTCCAGTATTTTCTAGAGTCTCTGTTACAGGACCAGTGGCTGATACCAACAATCTCCTCCATCCAGGACTGGTTCCATGCCATCGACAACTTGTGGCTTCAGGGAACTTTCATTGACTTCACCCCTACGGAAGTAGCTGTCTATAGCCACTGGGTTTTATTTCTTGCTGCCATGATATTCCCAGACCTGCCCCCCGAGCATTCCTCCCCTTCCCTTTCTAGGCCTCACAGCACCCCCATACAGCAGGAAGCAGCCAGATCTAAAAACGACGCCCCACTTCCTAAGAAAACAAAAAGGGAGGAATGTTGGGAAAAGTATAAATGGCAGCCATACCCCAGAGAAAAACCCCAACATGGTGCCTAAGGACTTCTTCTTCCTACCTTCTTCATTTCTGCAGTGGTGCGAAAAGTTCCCGCCCTTGTGAACTCTCCCGCCAGCGCCAATTTCAAATCTCACTGGTGGAGAACCTTAGCCCCAATGAGAACTAATTCCTGGGTTCTGGAGATGATATCTGAAAGAACTTGCTTTCAATAAACGGGTTGCTGTCATTTATCTAAGCCCTACCATCTCCCCCTTAGTTCTATATAATCACACAGCTTTTTTGCAATAAAATTTGAATTCTCCCTTTGAAGTGTCTTTGCGTGGGGAATTATTTCACTCATGATCAGCAACATGACATCCAAAGGTTCTCCAGTGCCACCTGGTCATGGAAATTTCAGAAATTTGTTGGTATTTATTTAGCCATTTTTGAAGGATGATGTTGGAGGCACTGTGGGTTTCAATTCATGCAGAAACCATTATATGGTAAGGAAGCTCATTTCAATGAAATCTCTGGAGAACACTCACAGGCAAGCCTTCCCAAAGAGTGGCCAAAAGGTCACATGAAGCCAGGATCATTGAGGTCTACAATGTGAGTTCCATGTGTGTTTAGACTCTCAACTATGGCTGCCAAGTCTTTCAGAATAAAATCATGTGATATCCTGGCTGAGATTCCCAGTGCAATCTGGAAAGCCACCCTGGCCCTCGATCTCAGTTTCCAAGGGCGATTCTCATGCGTGGCCTCCTAAAATCCCAACACATTTAATGGCAATACTTCTCTGAGGTCAGTTTCAGAACTCAGTCTCTAAGAGGAATCACACCAGAGTTCAAGCCCAGGTGGATCCAGTCATCTCTTTCAACCGCTACACAAATGACCACAATTAAAACCAAAACACTCCCACATGGCCATCATCTTCTTCCATATAGACACTAATCATAAACTCTGGCTGGAGTTTTCCATGAGGGGTGCAGCCCAAGACAGTCTCAAAAATAAGCTCTCTTGCCCCTCATTTGCCTAAATTCACGGTGGCCTGGACACCCATCCTTTGAACCAGGAGTTATCAAATAGGCCAGGTGTTAATACTGCTCTGCATCTCCAATTTGAGGCCTACTGACTGTCAGGTAGAGATTCTTTATATGATTTGGAGTCATGAGAAAACCCAAAAACCTATGGGTTAGCCTCTGCAGGGCTTTGAATAAATAATTTGACCCAAAGGATCCCTATTAACACTTGATGGGGGTCAGGAAACTTACAAATGAATGTGAGAAACTTCATTCACAACAACTGCTCTTTTGGCCATTGTGGTTTTGGGTGCAATCATGGCATATCTCTTTACATAAATCAGGTGCTGAGAATCTAAGCCACAACCTCACACAGGGCCACGAGGTTTATTCAGACACATTCCTTTCCAAAGCAATTAAGCAAAGAGCAACAGGTGATGCCCATTCATTTGCATTTGAAAACTGTTTTCTTCAGGCTTCACAATGGGGTGGCCTTAGGCAAAGACCTTCCTGACATTCAGGGCAACAGAACAATTGATAAGCAAAAGGCCCAAAGCAGGGTTTCTCCACTGAGACTTTCTTGGTCACACTGATATCTGAGTTTTCTGAGATGCTCGCCATTCACTTCAGCTATCCAGTACATGGCCATGTCACAGATCTTGGAGGTGGTACATATCTTGGACACAAAACCATGAGCCTATTCTGGAGAGTGGCTAGAATTCCGGAAGGAAACAGAAACTTAGGAAGATAGCAGGTGTTACCCATGGAAAAGGCAAGCCTCAGTTCATTCATAAGTTGGGCAAGATGAATGCTGGGAATCTTTCTACTATACAGGACACATCAATTGTTGCATTCTCTTTTCTAATATCTACAACCACGGACACAGTGGATACACAGACATAGAAACACTCGCCTTGTCAAACTACTTACTAGAAGAAGTCCACTCCAAATCAAACAAACTTCCTTTCCTACCTATTCTCAGATCATGAGACAAAACCAGAATCACACCCACAAAGGCACATCCTTCCCCCATGTAACTCTGTGACTATCCGGAGTGTCCTTTGAGTGGTGGGCCAAACTATGTTCCCCCCAAATGGCCTGTCCTATCTCAGATCTGGTCTCCTTGGCCAACTCTGTGAAGTTGTCAGGAGCCAGCAGTGAACCACCACCTGCTTTCTCAGGAAAGGACCCTATTCAGACCTCTCCTGGTATTTGGCCATCCTCACATCTGTAGGTACCAAGAAAGACTGACACTCTCCTTGGTAAATCCAAAAAAATGAGCCAATGGGTATTGGACTGGACTGGCTCCAGGTGCCTGGCTTCCTGGATCCGAAGTTCAGAGAGTTCCATCACCAAGAAAGTGAGGTAGATCACTTCTTCAGGAACTGAATGAGGTCACTGCCTTGACAACCACTTTGTACGAACAGTTGCTTTCAAGGGTCCCATGAGATGGAGGCTGCCCCTACTTCCTGTGACATTTTCATAAGTTAGAATGGTATATAAACCATGGGCACTCGGGAACCGCTCTCCACCTAGGACTGGTTTGGTCCATCTTCTCTACATTAAGAAGAGAGAGGCTGATTCATACACATCCCTTCATGCTGACGAGGTTGTTTGCCATAGAAGATGACTTTTCTCTCTCAGTCTTTCATAGCTGCCTACATCTTCTCAAAAGATCATTTCTGCATGGACTTTTGATGTTCTCAACAGGTGGAAGATGCCCTACATTCCTGTATTGTAAAACTAACCCTGTCCCAGCTCTTATGTAAAGTTTGATTGAGAGAACAGTGTATGGTTTGGGTTAATAACATGTTCAATTTGGGTTAGGAATATTTCTGCATGACAAATAATGGTATTGGGAAACTATGATATTTACAAGAATATATAGGTGAAATATAATATAAAAATAGAAATCTAGGGAAGATATGTAGCCCAGAAGGGCATTGGGCCCTTAATTGGTACACATAGCTTTGAATGATGTTCTGCAAAAATGTCTCAGATAAATCTATATACAATGGCATAGGAGCTTGTACCTTGGATGATTGAATGTCGAAGAGAACATCTACTCAAAAAGAGATAGTCGGTAGGATTAGGAAGATAGTCGGTAGGTTTATAAAGAAGAGTGAGTATAGGATTTAGAGCAAAAGATCTTAAGCAATAGGGATTCGGGTAGACAGTGAATGTAAAAGTCATCATATGTGAAGAGTCAGTCACAATGATGAACAGGGGAAAATATGTAGGAATACAGACATAAATAGAGACATTACTAAATCAGGCAAAGTATAAAGTGAGTGATAGGATTAGACATTCTCAACAGGCTTGAGGTTGAATATATAATCTTAGGAAGAAACAAATATGTAGTCACCAATACGATTGACATTTCAGAGCATTAGGAAACCTGGACATGGAAGGTTTTAGTAATCCATGCTCACTTTTCATTTAGGCTTCGGTACAATCTTAAGAGTGACCTTTGCTTTTTTGGTCCAGAATATTACTGTGATAAAATGTATATGTAGATCAGATGACATGAGTATTTCTTCGACCATTTCTGGCAGCAATATTTAAAATATGTATAAATTAGTATTGGGGGTACAACGAGGTGTACCCTGTGTCTATAAATATAGAGATAATGCATGAATAGATCATACAGTTAATAAATAATATAACTGGTTCCACTTTAAATAATGGATTGAATTGATATCTGAAAATATATAAGAAATCATATATTGATATAGAATCATTCATAACAACTAGTTATACGTCTAATTGTAATCTTAGTGTTATAGTTTATCATGAAGAGTGTGTGAGTTTTGCTTCAAAAGTGATTATGGAAATCGAAAATAATGTGTTTGGAAAGAAGTCTCATGAAAAGACCAGTCAGACACATGGAGGAATACATGTTTCTGAAGCAGAAAGTGATTGAAAGTGAAATAAATGCCTATAAATTTGTGAACGTGTGGATGAAATATATATGCTATAATGTGCATAAACTCAAGAAATAGAAATGTACCAGTGTTGAATAAAAATGAACTTCAAAATAAATGTCATGTCCCATAGGAATCTACTTGCATTGATATTAAACTGGGTTAGTTACTGTAGAAATATTAGGATTTATATGCACTATTCACTGAAGTTAGTTTTCAATACTAGGAAACAAATATGTATTTCAGGTGAATGAATATTTCTGAGAATAATCTTGTGAAAATTTGATTATAAATCCACATATATGAACAAGAATAAATTTAGGGAGTGTATAATAAGACACATATGTTAAATATTATGAAATATCTGGAGAGTATATATATATATATATATATATATATATATATATATATATATATATATGCCAATCTAATTACACAGTGAAATATATATCATCCACAGATCCAAAAATATTCATTTTAGTCGATATGGATTTATGTATAACTTTTTTTAACTAGGAAGCTCCCCCATAGGTTGAATTTTCAGTTCCTACATCGTTTAGGAGGAGTGATCTCTTCTCACAGTTTGTATCTGCCAAATCATGTAACTCATGAAAATTTGCGTGTGATACCAGGTAGGATTCTATATGTGCATATAAAAATACATGTGCTGAATAGACTACAGAGAAATGGAGACAGGAATTCACATATTTGTTAACATTAAAAGAACATGGAGAACTATTTCAATTAAAAATGGACTAGATTTATAACTCCTACCCTATATAATGCAAAACGCAAGTCCAAAAATACAACATGCCTCCTCTGAACTGCTTGTATTTCTATTCTGTTTCAGTTATTTTTCTCCATCATATTATGATTAGTACTCAGAATCTATTAGGGTATGTGTTAGTGTCAGGGATTCAGTATTTCAAATGTAAAATAGAAAAAGGAATCCAATGTGTATACAAATATGTGCTAAACAAAATCTTCCCACTCTCATCCAGAACAATTCCTTGACATTACCTTCGCCCAAAGTAAGACACAATTAGAGGAGAAGAGTTAGAAAATCTGTGAATATATATATGGAATGGAATATGCTCAGGGGTTTACAACCTTGGCAGTGGTAGAGGAGTTTCCAAAAGTATGGGACAGGGTAAAAACTCCATAAACATGGAGCTCTGCTGGCCTAAATACTTCTTGAGAAACTGCCTCTGAGGTTGGGCACTTGAAATATATGTTGTTGTCAGGAGCTTTAGCTGCTTTCTAGTGAGACCATCAAATCTGTGTCTGCATCTATGTGACCTGGAGGAAATGGTTTCTTATTTTCCAAAGAAACATGAGGCAGCAGTGCTGAATTCTCTCTTTGTAAGTAAACGGTGACCATTGGGGGATAAGTGTCTTTTCATGTGGACTGTGAAGCCATTTGGTCATCTTCTATTTTCGTGGTGTTTCTTGCTGCTGCACTGGGACTTTGGCAATTGCTTCATGAAATTAAAGGAGTTCAACTGGGACACAGTTCTGGAGGCAAATCTGTCATGTGTGATGAGTCAGCGTCTGCAGGAGAATGCACCAACCAGGCTTCTAACGCACATAGCTTGGCCCCATGTCCATAGCAACCTGATTCTGAACATTGCCCGGAAACATCTCCATATAACAAGATGCCTTTTCATGTAAGGGTCTGCTGGCTGCACCATGTCAGTCACAAGCCATTTGGAAGCCAATGGCAGATCCACATGGCCCAAAAACAAATTTTTTATCACACACCTTCCCACCACTGCTCTAGGCACATTACTCAGCAGGTTCCAACTTACTGGCATCTCTGTTCTACACCATTTTCATGAAGCCCAGTCAATCAAGGCACTGTCTGGTACACTCATGATCAGCAACATCCAAAGGTTCTCCAGTGCCACCTGGTCATGGAAATTTCAAAAATTTCATGGTGTTTATCAAGGCATTTTTCAAAGATGACGTTGGAGGCACTGTGGGTTTCAATTCATTCAGGAACCATTAAATGGTGAGGAAGCTCATTTCAATGAATGCTCTGGAGAACTCTCACAGGCAAGGCTTCCCAAAGAGTGGCCAAAAGGCCACATGAAGCCAGGCCCATTGAGGTCTACAATGTGACGTCCATGGGTGTTGTGACTCTCAACTATGGATGCCAAGTCTTTCAGAATAAAATCATGTGATATCCTGGCTGAGATTTCCCGGGCTCTTTGGAAAGCCACCCTGGGCCTAGATCTCTGTTTCCAAGGGTGATTCTCATAGGTGGCCTCCTAAAATCCCAACAAAATTCATGGCAATACTTCTCTGAAGTCAGTTCCAGAACTCAGTCTATAAGGGGAATCACACCAGAGTTCAAGCCCAGGTTTTCTCAGTCATGTCTTCCAACCGGACACAAATGACCAAAATTAAAACCAAAACACTCCCATATGGCCCTCATCTTCTTCCATATAGACACTAATCATAACCTCTGGCTGTAGGTTTCCATGAGTGACGGAGTCCAGGAGAGTGGCCAAAATAACTCCCTTGCCCTCATTGGTGTAACATCAGGGTGGTCTGGACACCCTTCATGTGAACCAGGATTGATCAAATATGCTAGACGTTAATACTTCTATGCTTCTCCAATTTGTGGAAAACTGAGTATCAGGTATATAGTTTTATGTGATTTGCCGTCATGAGAAAACACAAGCACCTCTGCAGGTCTTTGAAGAACTCATTTGACCCAAAGGATCCCTATTCTCACTTGATCGAGTTCAAGAACTTTAAAGATAAAGGCGAGAGACTTCATCCACAATGACTGCTCTTTTGACCAATTTGGTTTTGGATGCACATATGGGATCTCTCTTTACATCCATCAGGTGCTGATAATCTGAGCCACAACCTCACATAGAGCCAAGAGGCTGATTCAGACACATCCCTTTCCAAAGCAATTAAGCAAAGAGCCACAGGAGATGCCCATTCATTTCCATTTGAAAACTTTTTCTTCAGTCTTCACAAAGGGGTGGCATGAGGCAAAGACCTTCCTGACATTCAGGGCAACAGAACAATAGGTTAGCAATAGGCCAAAAGCAGGGTTTCTCCACTGAGACTTTCCTGGTCACACTGATATCTGAGTTTTCTGAGATGCTCGCCATTCCCTTCAGCTATCCTGTACATGGCCATGTCACAGAGCTTGGAGGTGGTACATATCTTGGACACAAAACCATGAGCCAATTCTGGAGAGTGGCCTGAATTCAGGAAGAAATCAGGAACTTAGGAAGATAGCAGGTGTTACCCATCCATACGGCAAGCCGCATTCCATTCATAAATTGGGCAGGAAGAATGCTGGTAAGCTTTCTACTAGACTGGACACATCAATTGCTGCATTCTTTTTTCTAATGTCTACAACCATGGACACAGTGGGATACACAGACATAGAAACCTTCGCCTTGTCAAAACCCTTATTAGAAACCGTCCACTCCAAACCAAACAAACTGCCTTTCGTACCTATTCTCAGAACATTAGACAAAATCACAAACACACACCCACACCCACAAAGGCACCTCTTTCCTCAAAGTAGGTCTCTGACTATCGTGTGTGTCCTCTGACTGCTGGGCCATACTATGTTCCCATCAAATGGCCTGTCTTGTCTCAGATCTGGTTTCCTTGGCCAACTCTGTGAAGTTGTCAGGAGACAGCGGTGAGCCACTTACTGCTTTCTCAGGAAAGGCCACTCTTAAGATCTTTCCTGTCATTTGGCTATCCTCACATCAGTAGGTAGCAAGAAAGACTGACTCTGTCCTTGGTAAATCAAAAGAAGTGAGACCACTGGGACTGGGACTGGGACTAGATTTGTGTGCCTGGCTTCCTAGATCCCAAGTTCAGAGAGTTCCATCACCAAGGATGTGAGGTGAGGTCACTTCCTTCAGGAACTGAATGAGGTCACTGCCTTGGCAACCACATTGTCTTAACATTTACTTCCAAAGGTCCCATGAAATGGAGGCTTCCCCTACTTTATGTGACACTTTCACAAGTTAGGATGGTATATCAACCATTGGTAACTGGGAACAGCTCTCCACACAGGCCTGGTTTGGTCCTTCTTCTCTACATAAAGAAGAGAGAGGCTGATTCAGACACATCACTTCATGCTGACCATGTTGTTTGCAAAGGAAGATGACTTTTGCTCTCTCAGTTCCTTCATAGCTACCTACATCTTCTCTAGAGATCATTTGTGCATGGACCTTTTAGTTTCTCAGCAGTTGGAAGATTTCCTTCATTCCTGTATTTTAAGACCAACTCTGTCCTTGCTCTTCTCTTATGTTAGATTGAGGGAACAGTGTATGGTTAGGGTTAATAACAGGTTCGATTTGGAATAGAAATCATTCTGCTGGATGAATAATGGTATTGGAAACCTGCAATATTTACAAGAATATATAGGTGAAATATATGAGTATGAAAACAGAAATCTAGGTAAGATTTGAAGTCCAGAAAAGCATTGAGCCCTTGATTTCGGTATTAAGCTTTGATTTATTTTCTGCACAGATGGGATACTTTGCTTTGAATTATGTTCTGCAAAGATGTCTCAGATAAATTGATATATAATTGCATAGGACCTTGTAACTTGGATGATTGATTGTAAAAGAGAACTTCCAGTCAAAAAGGAGTAATCGGTAGTATTAGGAAGATAGTCGGTAGGTTTATATAGGAGAGTGAGTATAGGATTTGGACCAAAAGTTCTTTAGCTATAGGGTTTCGGGTATACAGTGAATGTAAATGTCAGAACATGTGAAGAATCAGTCACAATGCAGAACTGGGGAAAATATGTAGGAATGCAGATATCAATAGAGACTTTAGGAAATCTGGCAAAGTATAGTTGGTTGTGAAATGTTAATAAAATAGGTACTTGTCACTTCCTGTTTTTCTGTATGCTTAATAAAACACTGTTGAAATCTTGAGAACTGTTTTCTAATCTTTTACCCAGAATGTGCTGTCCCCAACTGCCAAACTGCAGAATGTACTCCCTCACCCAGTTGCACGCAAACTGCTCACTCGCCCAGACTCATCAATAACCTTCCCTCCCTGCCCACTTCAAGGAAAGTATATGAGCTCTGCTCTATTCAAATTAGCTCTGAGCCCCAGCATGCTGGACCCCCAATAAACCCTTTGCTTTT
Source organism: Callospermophilus lateralis (assembly GCF_048772815.1). NCBI lineage: Eukaryota > Metazoa > Chordata > Mammalia > Rodentia > Sciuridae > Callospermophilus > Callospermophilus lateralis. The sequence goes on from NW_027513408.1 coordinate 1,177,677, forward strand.
GCATGAGAGAGTCTCTTGGTGGTGTCTTCCCCCAACCCTCTCCCGACCTTTATATATGGAGGTTCCTTCGAGATCCGGCAGGGGCGGAAGAGAGACCTCAATGGGCTACTCTCAGGGAAAGTAAGGCGCCTCTTTCTGGTTTCAGGTTTCAGGTTAGGGCTTGGCAAAATGGCTGTTGATGAAGTTGCATGAGCTCTCTTTGACGGTGGCTGGCAGATGTGTCACAGAGCCACAGGCTCTGGGGGACGCCACAGAGGACTCGGGAATCAAGGAACAATAGTCTCCTCGACTCAGTGATGTTTTGTTTCAGATTCGGTATTGCCAGCCCATCGGGTTTTGCCGGCTGCTCAGTCTTGGTCTCAGTGTTGGACGTTCATTGCCTGTCTTTATTATCTTGTCTTGTCTGTGTCGTGAGAGTTGCTTTTACTGTTTGTGTATCTTTCATTATGGGACAGGTCACTTCAATGCCTCTGTCTCTGACCTTGATCACTGGACCAAAGTCCGCTTAAGGGCTCAGAATCTTTCTTTTTCAGTAAAACGCTGGACCTGGCAGACTCTCTGTGCCTCAGAATGGCCCACCTTTGCATTCGGATGGCCCCTAGAAGGATCTTTCTACTTCGCACTAATTTAATAAGTCAGAGATATTGTCTTACAGCCAGGGCCACATAGCCATCCCGATCAACAGCCATATATCTTAACTTGGCAGGACCTCTGCAAATCTCCTCCTCCATGGGTGAAGCCTTTCCTTGCCATGTCCCTGCTCCTACTCTTTTCCCCACGATCTCTCAAACCCTCTGCTCATCCTCCTCCTCCACCCTCTGTTCTCCCTGAGTCACAAGATTTGACTCTACTGGACTCTCATCCCCCTCCTTATCTTCTACCCTCATCCCACAACCCCCAACACCCTCTAAGTGATTCCCCTGCTGCTGACTCAGCCTCTCCGCCATTGGAGAAAGATAAGCCAGCCCAGCGCACTCCAGATAACTCCCCTGCAGCACACACAGCCCTTCCTCCCCTGGAGGAAGCTGGCCTGGCTAAAGGAACTCGACAGCGTCAAATGATTTAAAACCCTGAAACTCCCGTGTTGCTCCCCCTCCATTCCTATGGGCCAATGATTGAGAACGGCCATGGAGGAAAAATGCAAGCCTACCAGTATTGGCCTTCTCCTCTTCAGACCTATATAAATGGAAAAATAACAATCCTCCTTTTACCGAGGACCCAACCTGGCTCTCAGGTCTGGTTGAGTCATTGATGTTTTCACACCAGCCTACTTGGGATGACTGCCAACAACTCATAGGGACTCTCTTCATGACAGAGGAACAAAAGAGAATCCTCCTGGATGCTAGAAAACAATATCCTCGGACTAGATGGGTGACCAACACAACTTCCCAACATAATCAAAGCCGGCTTTCTCTTGAAACGACCCAAGTGGGACCCCTACACATTTGAAGGTAGGGAGCATCTGTCCACTTATCACCGGGCTCTAATAGTGGGTATCTTAGTGGCCGCTAGGCGACCAACTAATTTGGCCAAGGTAAGAGAGATTATTCAAGGGCCTGGTGAATCTACCTCTATGATCCTAGAGAGAACTATGGAGGCATAAAGGAGATATACTACTTTCGATCCTCAGGCGGAGGATCAAAAGGCATCTGTCACAATGGCCTTTATTGGGCAAGCTGCCCTAGATATTAAAAGAAAGTTACAATGCTTAGATGGATTACAAGATATGATTTTGAGAGATTTAGTTAGAGAAGCCAACAAGGTGTACTATAAGAGTGAAACTGAGGAAGAGAAGGGAGCAAAGGGGGGATGAGAGAAGCAAAAGACAGACTAAGGCATTGACTAAGGTCCTGGTCACAACAACAAACAGGCCAGAAATTAAGAAACAGAGAGACAGAAAGGGATACCTGGGCCCACACTAGAGGCCACCCCTGGCCTCAGATCAATGTGCCTACTCTAAAGAAAAAGGACACTGGGCCAAACAGTGCCCTAGAAAGAGACAGCCACGCCAGCCAGACATTCTGACTCTGGAGGATGACTAAGAAAGTCGGGGCTCAGATCCTCTCCCCGACCTCAGGGTAACTTTTGAAATGGAGGGGACCCCAGTAAACTTTGAAGTAGATACAGGGGCAATATTCTCAGCCCTTAAGGCCCCATTGGGCCCTCTATCAAATAAAAGGTCTCTAATTCCAGGGTCTAAATGCAGTAAATATCAGACTTTGACAACTAAGGGGACCATGGACCAGGGGAAAGGATAAATCCATCACTCCTTCCTAGTAATCCCAGAATGCCCGGCCCCATTGATGGGCAGAGATCTGCTCACCAAGCTCTGGGCCAAAATAGCTTTTAACCCTGAAGGCCCCCAAGTGGAATTTCTAAATCCTTCAGTAAATACTCCTATAATCATGGCTGTAACTATGTCAGTAGCAAATGTTCATCAACTCACTCATCTTTGTTCAAAGAAACTACATTCATTCCTGAAAGATCAAGAACAGAGTTTTCCACTAACCGACTCACAGTGAAAGAAAATAACTGAATGGGTAACAAAAGCCTGTCAGGTCCATCAATTGGTTAATACTTACCCTTCCAAGCTTCCTGCAGGAAAGCACCTACGAGGAACCATACCAGGAAAATTCTGGGAAGTGGATTTTACTGAAATTAAGCCAGCAAGGTATGGACTTAAATATCTTCTAGTCTTTGAAGATACATTTTCAGGACGGATTGAAGCCTTCCCCACAAAAAAAAGAAAGAAAAAAGAAAAAAAAAGAAACAGAGCAAATGGTTGTCAAGAAGATCCTGGAAGACATTTATTCTCCCCTTGACGACCAGTAGTCTTAACCCTCATCAGCCCCTTAAGCAGCGATGGCTGATCACAAATCCTACTGGAAAAGAAGTATGGTCTATCTCACATACAGCCCCCTTATGGACCTGGTGGCCATCTCTCCACCCAGACATTTGTCAGCTGGCTATAGGTCTTTCCTATTGAGATATCCCTGATGAAGAGGATCCCACTAAAATTCCATTAAATCCCTTCGGTACCATAGAAAATGGAAACAAACATTATGGATGTAGGGACACGTGAGCCAGATGCAGGTTGGCTAGCCTAGATTACTATGTTTGCCCGGCGGAGTATCAAAGCCACAAACAGTCACGGCTGTGCGGGGGGGAGAGCAGACTTCTTCTGTAAGTCATGGGGCTGTGAGCATACAGGGACTGCCAGATGGAACCCAAACTCCTCATCAAATTCTGTAAACAGCATTGGCCATATTACCAATTAGATAACCAAAACCGATGGCCCCAAGAGGGGTCTCTATATCCTCAAATTCTGCGTGACCTTTTAAACTTCTGAAAGTGCTCAAAAGGGCAAAAGGAGATTCCCCTATGTGGAGGCCTTCTCCCTCCTTTGCTCACATCCTGAACTATGGTTCTCCAATAGATGCTTACCCTCAGCCTTCTGCTCCAGACTCTCTGCTGTCACTCCCACCTCAGCAACTTGATTTCTGCCCTCCAATATCTAGATCAAAAACCCAAATCTCCGCCAGTTCTCAGACCATTGCCCCCTTGCTGAGGTAGCAGGTACTGAGGTACCACTCCACTCACTCACTACTCTCTTCTCCTGTCAGTGCCCGCACTGGGTCCCTCCAGGTCCTCTTACCAGCTAATGCAAAGCTCAAACCCACTGAGGAGAACCCTCAGACCCTTATCCAAAATGTAATGAAAATGGCCTTTAATGTTGCTTTGTCATCACTGAAAACAGGTTACTAAAAATTTAAAGTCCCTCACAGGCTTTTTGGGATACTCACTCCCGTTTCCCCCTCTGTTCTATCTGTTCTACTGCTCAAATTTTTCTTGCTATTAAGATCCCAAAGCCCTCTCCCAATATTCTTTTACATCTCTCCTTCCTTATTCTCAGATCCACGGAAGTTGCTCTCATCCCTGCCTTCCAAGTCGTCCCCCTCTGTACCAGGTCCACAGAAAAGTCTTAATTAACCTTCTCCAGAAGTCTTCACCATGGCTGATTTATGACTTTCAGCAAAAGAGTCCCTATAAAAGAGATCACTGTAGATAAACTTCCTATTTTCGTGTTGCCCTGGTCTCCTTGGAAACTGGCTAAAAAAACCAGCACTCCTAATCTAGACACACCCTTAATAGTTTTTCACAAAATATGTGAAAAAAAGGCCTCTGGCCTTGAGCTGGGGCTTCACAGAGATGGCTACATTTCTAAGATAAAGAAGTTACAAACTGGGCTGCATGGAAACAGCTGGCAGGTTGAAAAAAAAGAAAGGGAAGAAAAAGCTCTCCCCCACATAGGTGTCCTTGAAAAGTTAACTTGCCCCAAACTGAGGAAAAAACAGAAACGAAAACTGCTTTTTGTGAACTTCTGCAGACTGTGAACTTCTGAGCCCCTTTCCCTACGTGTTGTGTACAAAATTCTGAAACTACCTAAACTTGGGTTTCAGGGGATTAATTGATTACAACAGAAGCAATGCCCCCTGAATCTGGTTGCAACCAAAAAAGACTGTTTTCCTGTCTTTGGAGCTATCTTAGGTGCCTTGCCTTGTCAGTCCCTACAACAGTATAATTCTATATACTTAAACACTGTTTATGTTTTCATGAAATGGTCAACAGATGTGATTAATTGTGTAATGGTGCAGATGTTTCCCAGAGTGCTCTATCATGATGCAGGTTCATTTGAAGATCAAAGAGGGGGGCATAGAACACGGTTCCGCTGAAAACATATGTCCCTCACCTTAGCCATTCTATTACGAATAGTAGTTACTGCAGGGTAGGGCATGGGAGCCATTGCTCTGGCCCATGGGACACAACAAATGACCCAAAGCAGCAATAGATCAAAAATTAAAGATATTAGAAACCTCCATCACAGCTTTGAACGAATCTTTAACCTCTCTCTCTGAAGTTGTTTTACAGAACAGTCGAGGGTTGGACTTCCTTTTCATGAGAGAAGGGGGCCTTTGTGCTTCATTGAGGGAAGAATGTTGTTTTTATGTCTACAATACTGGAGTTGTAAAAAAAATCTATGAGTAAATTAAAAAGATGCCTTTGAAGAGCGACAACGAGAGAGAGAGAGGCCCAAGAATGGTAGTTTGAGTCTTTTTTTACACAGTCCCCCTGGTTAACTACGTTTTTATCAACCCTAGCCAGTCCAATAATAATCCTCATATTATTGCTAACTATAAAACCCTGTTTTCTCAACCGTGTAATTTCTTTTCTCCAAGCTCAAATTGGACAAATTAAACTTATGGTAATACCCCACTAGCAGACATAGAATGTGACACCCCACAATGATCACTTTTATGATTAAAAGTAGCCAGAAGAAGAAGTGGGGAATGAAAGGTTAATAAAATTTGTACTTGTCACTTCCTGTTTTTCTGTATGCGTAACAAAACACTGTTGAAATCTTGAGAACTGTTTGCTAATCTTGTTCCCAGAATATGCTGTCCCCAATTACCAAACTGCAGAATGTACTCCCTCACCCAGTTGAATACAAACCATCCACTCTCCCTGACTCATCAATGAACTTCCATCCCTGCCCTCTGCAAGGAAAGTATATAAGCTCTGCTTAAGCTGTTTTCAGGTCTCTCTGCTCTATTCAAGTGAGCTCTGAGCCCCAGCATGCTGGACCCCCAATAAAATCTTTGCTGTTGCATGAGATAGTCTCTTGGTGGTCTCTTTCTCCGGCACTCGCCCAAACTTTACTTGGATGATTGAATGTAGAAGAGAACATCTATTCAAAAAGTTATAGTCAGTAGGATTAGGAAGATAGTTGGTAGGTTTAGGAAGAAAAGTGAGTATAGGATTTGGAACAAAAGTTCTTTGCCAATAGGGTTTTGGTTAGAGAGTCAATGTAAATATCAACACAAGTGAAGAGTCAGTCACAATGATGAACAGGGGAAAATATGTAGAAAAGCAGATATCAATAGAGACATTAGGAAATCAGGAAAAGAATAAAGTGAGTTATGGGATTAGATATTTTCTACAGGGTTGAGGTTGAATGTATGAGCTTAGGAAGAAACAAAGATGAAGTCAACAATAGGATTGACATTTGAGAGCATTAGCATAGCCCAAGACAGTGTCCAAAATAAGCTCCGTTGCCCTCATTTGCCTAAATTCCCGGTGGCCTGTACATCCTTCCTGTGTACCAGAAGTGATCAAATAGGCCTGACCTTAATATTGCTCTGCTTCACCAATTTGAGGCCTACCGAGTGTCGGGTACACATTCTTTATGTAAATTGGAGAGATGAGAAAACCCAAGCACCTATTGGAAAGCTTCTGAATTAATTTGAAGAAATCATTTGACCCAAATGATCCCTATTCTCACTTGATGGAATTCAGAAACCTTACAGAGGAAGGCAAAAGACTTCATCCACAATGACTGCTCTTTTTTGCCATTTTATATTTGGATGCACACATGGGATCTTTCTTTAGATCCATCAGGTGCTGAGTATCTAAGTCAAAGAATCACACTGGGCCAAGAGGCTGATTCAGACACACCTCTTTCCAAATCAATTAAGAAAAGAGCCAAAGGTGAATCCTATTAATTTCCATTTGAAAAATCTTTTCTTCAGGATTCAAAAAGCTGTGGCCTGAGACAAAAACCTTCCTGACTCTCAGGGCAACAGAACAATAGGTAAGCAAATGGCCCAAAGCAGGGATTCTCCACTGAGACTTTACTGGTCACACTGATATCTGAGTTTTCTGAGATGCTCGCCATTCCCTTCAGCTATCCAGTACATGGCCATGTCACCGAGCTTGGAGGTAGTACATATCTTGGACACAAAACCATGAGCCTATTCTGGAAAGTGGCCATAATTCAGGAAGAAAACAGCAACTTAGGATGTTAGCAGGTATTGCCCATCAATAAGGCAAGCCATAGTCAATTCATAAATTGGGCTGGATGAATGCTGGGAAGCTTTCTACGAGACAGGACACATCCATTAATGCATTCTCTTTTCTAATGTGTACAAGTACAAACACAGTGGGATACACAGACATAGAAACACTTGCGCTGTCAAACGACTTACTAGAAACTGTTCACTCCAAATCAAACAAACCGCCTTTCCTACCTATTCTCAGAACATGAGACAAAACCACAAAGCCACACCCACACCCACAATGGCACCTCCTTCCCTCAAATAGGTCTGTGACTGTCCGGTGTGTGCTCTGACTGATGGGTCATACTATGATCCCCCAAAATGGCCTGTCCTGTCTCAGATCTGGTCTTCTTGGCCAACTCTGTGAAGTTGTCAGGAGCCAGGATTGAGCCACTACCTGCTTTCTCAGGAAGAGCCCCTCTTCCGAGCTTTCCTGGCATTTGGCCATCCTCACATCAGTAGGTACCAAGAAAGACTGACTCTGTCCTTGGTTAATCCAAAAAAGTGAGACCACTGGGACTAGGACTGGGACTGGCTCTGGGTGCCTGGCTTTCTGTATCCCAAGTTCAGAGAGTTCCATCACCAAGGAAGTGAGATGAGATCACTTTCTTCAGGAACTGAATGAGATCACTGCCTTAGCAACCACTTTATCATAACAATTGCTTCCAACGGTACCATGAGATGGAGGCTGCCCCTACTTTCTGTCACACTTTCACATGGTAGAATGGTATATCACCTGTAGGCAAATGGTAACAGCTCTCCACACAGGCATGGTTTTGTCCATCTTCTCTACATTAAGGAGAGATTGGCTGATTCTGATGCAACCCTTCATCCTGACCAGGTTGTTTGCCATGGAAGATGATTTTTGCTCTCTCAGGTCTTTCATAGCTGCCTAGATCTTCTCCAGGGATCATTTCTGCATGGAGCTTTGAGGTTCTCAGCAGATGGAAGATCCACTACATTTCTGTATTGTAAGACCAGCACTGTCCCTGCTCTTCTGTAAAATGAGATTGAGGGAACAGTGTATGGTTAGGGTGAATAACATTTTCCATTTGGCTTAGGAATCATTCTGCTGGATGATTAATGGTATTGGGAACATGCGATATTTATAAGAATATAGAGGTGAAATACATGTATGAAAAAATAAATCTAAGTGAGATTTGAAGCTCAGAAAATCATTGGGCCCTTGATTGGGATACTTACCATTGAATTACGTTCTCACAGATGTCTCAGATAAATCGATATACAATGGCATAAGACCTTGTACGTTGGATGATTGAATGTAGAAGAGAATATCCAGTCAAAAAGGGATAGTCAGTAGGATTAGGAAGATAGTCAGTAGGTTTAGGAAGAAGAGTGAGTATAGGATTTGGAAAAAAAGTTCTTCAGCAATAAGTTATCAATTAGAGTGTGAAAGCAAATGTCAGCACATGTGAAGGTTCAGTCACACTGGTGAACTGTGGAAAATATGTAAGAAAGCAGATGGCAATAGAGACATTATGAAATCAGGCAATGTATAAAGTGAGGGATAGGATTAAACATTTTCAATCTGGTTGAGTTTGAATATATAATCTTAAGGGGAAACAAATATGTAGTCACCAATAGGATTGACATTTGAGAGCATTAGGCAACTTGGACATGGATGATTTTAGTAATCCATATTTTCTTTCCATTTAGGCTTTGGTACAATCATAAGTGTGATCTTTGCATTTTGTGTCCAGAATATTTCTGTGATAAAATGTATATGTAGATCAGGTGACATGCGTATTTCTTCCACCATTTCTGGGAGCAATATTTTGAAGACATATAAATTAGTATTGGGGGTACAAAGAGGTGTACACTGTGTCTATGAATATAAAGAAAAAGCATGCATAGACCATACTGTGAATAAATAATATAACTGGTTTTACTCTAAATAATGGATTGAATTGATATCTGAAAATATATAAGAAATCTGATATTGGTATACAATCATTCATTCCAACCAGTTATACATCCATTGGAAATATCAGAGTTATAATTTATCATGAAGGGGATGTGAGTTTTGCTTCAAAAGTGATTATGGAAATCGAAAATAATGTGTTTTGAAAGAGGTCTCAGGAAGAGACCAGTCAAGAAAGATGGAAGAATACATGTTTCCTGAAGCAGGAAGTGTTTGAAAGTGAAACAAATTCGTATAAATTTGCGAACTTGTGGATAAAATATATATCCTATGATGTGCATAAACTTAAGAAATAGTAATGTACCAGTTTTGAATAAAAATGAACGTAAAAATACAAATCATGTACCATAGGAATCTACTTGCATTGATGTTAAACTGGGACAGTAACTCTAGAAATATTAGGATATGTATGTACCATTCACTGAAGTTAGTTTTCAGTACTAGAAAACAAATATGTATTTCAGGTGGATGAATATTTCTGAGAATAATATTGTGAAAAGTTGATTATAAATCCACATACGTGAACATGAATGAATTTAGGGAGTGTATATAAGACACATATATTTCATATTTTAAAAATCTGGAGATTGTATATATATATATATATATACATATATATATATATATATATATATATATATATATATATATATATATATATATATATATAACAAAACACACACACAGACATTCAAAAGTAGCAATAGATATGCCAATCGTAATTGATCAAGATATATATATCATCCACAGATCCAAAAATATTCAATTTACTGAACATGGATTTATGTATAATGTTGTTCAACTAGGAAGCTCACCCATTGGTTGAATTTTTAGTTCCAGCAGTGTTTAGGATAGTCATCTCTTCTCACAATTTGTGTCTGCCAAGTCAGCCACCTCACAAGAATGTACATGTGATACAAGTTAGGATTTTATATGTGCATATCAAAACACATCTGCTGAATAGGCTACAGAGAAAGGGAGACAGGAATTCACATATTTGTTAACTTTAAAACACATTGAGAGATATCCAAAATGGCGGCGGGTATGGAGAGATCAAGTCTCTGACCTCTTCAGCTGCGCTGGAATAGGGAGTCATAAACTGTCTAAATACTGTTTGCTCAGGATCACTAGGCAATGATGCACTGACATGAATCTGGGGTGAACAGTCTGGGCCACGCAGAACACACACCGAGCCCGGATCGGTTGCATTCAACCTCTGGTTTGCCTGCGTTTCGTGACTCAGCACTAACGATCCAGCTGAAATAACTGGTCTGCCCATCTGAACTTACAGAGGTAGAAGCCAACCTAGCCTTTATAGGCAGTGGCCAAAGGATTGAAACGGGGCATGGGAGAGACAGTCAGGACCCACCAGTTGCATCGGTCACCCGGCAAAGGGAACGAATGATCACCATTTGCATGGGATACCACCATGGCATAGAACTGACGTCAAGGATGGAGGAGATAACTTCATTGAAACCAGCGCGACAGGTTTGTAATTCCCTAGCCATCTCTCTCCACACAGCAGGGAATCCTTAAGGGTCCCTCTCAGCTCTACCATGAGCGCGATAGCCAGACCGAGAAAATCAGGAGTGGCACGGGACTTGTGGCACAGAACTCCAGGCTACCGCTCCCACCAGTGCTGACAACTGAGGTCTCTTGCACCAGCTACTGGGGCGTGGCTCCCGGAGGGCAAACAAATTCGCTTGGGGATCTCAGCCCCAAGCTCTACAAACTTAGGGTCTGAGGGAAGCAAACCGGGAGAGTGTGCCCAGGTATTCATAAAAACAGGTCTCCCAGGAGCAGCAGACCTGGCGTGTTGCCAGTATTGTGGTGAGCGTCGCAGGTGAGCAGGGCATGGCTTGAGGAAACACAAGAGAAGGCCCTAGGGTGTCAGGATTGGACACCCGCCCAGTCTGGAAGGAAGAGCAGCTGCATAGTGATTGGTTCCCACCTACTGAGAGGAGAACCTCGGCCCAGTGGGCACAGCACCACCTATTGGAAGAGAAGTTAATCAAACTCTATGACTGCATTTATTATTATCATTATTTATTTACTTTTTAAATTTGGGGTTTTTTTGTTTTTTTTTTTTTCTTTTTCTTTCATTTTCATTCTTGTTGTTGTTTTTTTTCTTTAACTTTTTTAATGTTTTTAAGTTTTTAAATTTCTTTATTTTATTATTAATTATTATTATTATTATTATTAAATTGTAATTTTCATTTTTTTATTATCATTATTATTTTTTTTAATTTTTCTTTCATTCTTTATTTTCTGTTTTTTTCTTTTGTCTTTTCATTTCTTTTCAATTTTCTTTTTCCCCCTTCCTTGAATTCTACCTGCCTACTCTCATTCTCTTATTGACTTCTTCCCTTCCCTTCTAATATCTTTCCTCCCAATCATGAAATAAATTTATAAGACTAATCAGTAACTCAGCACTCAAACAGAACAAGAAGTAACATGAGCAGCATAAGAAAGCAAGAAAGAAAAAGAGTACAAACAATGAAGGACAGCCTAAATACTCAGGAGGACCTTGAGTCATCAGAAAAATGATCATATAAAGAACTCAAGGAATACCTTAGAAAGATGGAATGGAACCTTAAAGAAGATATGAGACAGCAAATCCAAACAGTGAAAGAACACATTGAAAATTAATTACATGAACAGATTAAAAAAAAGAAGTTAAGCATCTTTATACGGAGATAGAGATAATTAAAAAAATCATACAATAATTCTAGAAATGAAGGAAACGATAAACCAAATTAAAAACTCAATTGAGAGAATTACTAAAAGAGTGGAGCAAGTAGAAGACAGAATGTCACATAATGAAGACAAAATATATCATCTTGAAAAGAGTCTAGCCAACTCAGAAAGGCTGGTAAAAAATCACGAGAAAATCATCCAAGAGATATGGGATAACATATAAAAACCAAATTTATGAGTCATCTGGATAGAGGAAGGTCCAGAGATTCAAACCACGGGAATGAGTAACCTACTGAATGAAATAATTACAGAAAACTTTCCAGAAATAAAAAAAAAGAAACGGATATACAAATTGTAGATTCATAGAGGACACTGAGCACAAAAAATCACAGTAGACCAACACCAAGACATTTGTTATAAACATATCTAATATACAGAACAAAGAGAAAATATTAAAAGCTACAAGAAAAAGGAGGCAGACTACATTCAGGGGTAAATCAATAAGGTTAACAAAGGATGTTTCATCACAGTTGATGAAAGTGAGAAGATCTTGGAACAATGTATTTTAAACACTGAAAGACAATGGATGCCAACCAAGAATTCTGGATCCAGCAAAATTAACCTTCAGGTACGAAAATGAAATAAAAATCTTTCATGATTAACAAAAGCTAAAAGAATTTGCAGCCAGAAAACCAGCATTGCAAAGCATCTTGAGAAAAACACTACATGAGGAAGAAATGAAAAAAAACAACCAAAACCATCAGTGGGAAGTGACTGGGTAATGACAGAGTGCAGGGGGAAAGCTAATCATGGAGAAACAAAGTAAATTAAAAACAAAGATAAATAATTAAACATGGCTGGAAGTACAAACCATACATCAATAGTAGCTCTAAACGTTTATGGCTTAAAATCTCCAATAAAGCAACATAGGCTGGTAACTTGGATTAATAAAACAAATCCAACAATATGTTGCCTCCAGGAGACACATCTGAATGGAAAAGACATACACAGGCTGAAGGTGAAAAGTTGGGAAAATTTATACCATGCACACGGTCCTCGTAAGCAAGCAGGGGTGGCCATCCTCATATAGAATAAAATCGAAGTCAAGACTAAGTTAATCAAAAGGGATAAGAAGGACATTATATACTGTTAAAAGAAACCATTCACCAACAAGACATAACAATTATCAATATTTATGCACCAAATAATGGTGTTGCAATGTTCATAAAACAAATTCTTCTCAAGTTCAAGAATCAAATAGACCACAACCTAATAATTATGGGTGACTTCAACACACCTCTCTCACCATTAGACAGATCCTCCAAACAAAAGTTGAATAAAGAAAATATAGAACTCAATATCACAATCAATATCCTAGACTTAACTGACATATATAGAATATATCAACCATCATCAAGGGGATATACTTTTTTTTCAGCAGCACATGGATCCCTCTCAAAAATAGAGCATATATTATGCAATAGGGCAACACTCAGTAAATATAAAGAGGTGGAGATAATACCATGCATTTTATCTGATCATAATGGAATGAAACTGTAAATCAATGATAAAAGAAGGAAGGAAAAATCCTACATCACTAGGAAAATAAACAATATGTTACTGAATAATCCATGGGTTACAGAAGACATAAAGGAGGGAATCAAAAAATTCTTAGAGATAAATGAAAATACAGACACAACATACCGGAATCTATGGGACACAATGAAAGCAATTTTAAGAGGGAAATTCATCACCTGGAGGTCATTCATCAAAAAAAGCAAAAACCAACAATTAAATGAGCTCACACTTCATCTAAAAGCCCTAGAAAAGGAAGAGCAAAACAACAGCAAATGTAGCAGAAGGCAAGAAATAATTAAAATCAGAGTGGAAACCAATGAAATTGAAACAAAAGAAACTATTGAAAAAACTAACAAAAATAAAAGTTGGTTCTTCGAAAAAATAAATAAGATCAACAGACTCTTAGCCATGCTAATGAAGAGAAGAAGAGAGAGAACTCAAATTACAAACATACAGGATGAAAAAGGCAATATCACAACAGATGCTACAGAAATACAGAAGACAATTAGAAATTATTTTGAAAACCTATATTCCAATAAAATAGAAAATATGAAGACATCGGTAAATTTCTTAAGTTACATGATTTGCCCAGACTGAGTCAGGAGGATACACACAATTTAAACATACCAATATCAATGGATGATTTAGAGGAAGCAATCAAAAGACTACCAACCAAGATAAGCCCAGGACCAGATGGGTATACAGCGGAATTTTACAAAACCTTTAAAGAAGAATTAATACCAATACTTTTCAAGTTATTTCAAGAAACAGATAAAGAGGGAGCTCTGCCAAATTCATTCTATGAGGCCAACATCACCCTTATTCTGAAACAAGACAAAGACACCTCAAAGAAAGAAAAGTACAGACCAATATCTCTGATGAAGCTAGATGCAAGAATCCTCAGTAAAATTCTGGAGAATCGTATTGAAAGGCACATAAAAAATAATTGTGCACCACGATCAAGTAGGATTCATCCCTGGGATGCAAGGATGTTTTAATATATGGAAATCAATAAATATTATTCACCACATCAATTGACTTAAAGATAAGAACCATATGATCATCTTGATAGATGCAGAAAGAGCAGTTGACAAAGTACAGCATCCCTTTATGTTCAAAACATTAGAAAAACTAGGGATAACAGGAACTTACCTCGACATTGTAAAAGCTATCTATGCTAAGCCTCAGGCTAGGATCATTCTGAATGGAGAAAAATTGAAGGCATTCACTCTAAAATCTGGAACAAGACAAGGATGCCCTCTATCCACACTTCAATTCAATATAGTTCTCAAAACACTGGCCAGAGAAATTAGACGAAAGAAATCAAAGCCATAAAAATAGGAAAAGAAGAACGTAAATTATCACTATGTGCTGGTGACATGATTCTATAGAATCATAGAAGACCCAAAAGGGTCTACAAAAAAAACTACTAGAACTAATAAATGAATTCAGCAAAGTAGCAGGATCTAAAATCAACACGCATAAATCGAAGCCCTTTCTGTATATCAGCAACAAATCTTCTGAAACGGAAATGAGGAAAAGCAGTTCATTCAAAACATCCTCAAAAAAATTAAATACATGGGAATCAACCCAACAAAAGAGGTGAAAGATTTATACAATAAATCAATAGAACCCTAAAAAAAGAAGTAGAAGAAGATATTAGAAGATGGAAAAATATACCCTGTTCATGGATAGGCAGAACTAACATCATCAAAATGGCGATATTACCAAAAGTTATCTATAGGTTTAATGCAATGACAATCAAAATCCCAATGGCATTTCTTGTAGAAATAGAGAAAGCAATCATGAAATTCATATGGAAAAATATAAGACCCAGAAATACAAAAGCAATTCTAAGCAGGAAGTGTGAATCAGGCGGTATAGTGATACCAGATTTCAAACTATATTACAGAGCAATAGTAACAAAAACAGCATGGTACTGGTACCGAAACAGGCGGGTAGACCAGTGGTACGGTATACAGGACACAAGAGACTAATCCACAAAGCTACAACTATGTTATATTTGATAAAGGAGCTAAAAGCATGCAATGGAGGAAGGATAGCATCTTCAACAAATGGTGTTGAGTAAACTGAAAATCCATATGCAACAAAATGGAACTTAATCCCCTCCTCTCGCCATGCACAAGAGAGTTAACTCAAAGTGGATCATGGAGCTAGATATCAAATCAGAGACTCTGCATGTGTTAGAAGAAAAAGTTGGCTCTGGTCTACATATTGTGGGGTCGGGCTCCAAATTTCTTAATAGGACACCCATAGCACAAGAGTTAATAACAAGAATCAACAAATGGGACTTACTTAAATTAAAAAGTTTTTTCTCAGCAAAAGAAACAATAAGAGAGGTAAATAGGAAGCCTACATCATGGGAACAAATTTTTACTCATCACACTTCAGATAGAGCCCTAATATCCAGAGTATACAAAAAACTCAAACAATTAGACAATAAGATAACAAATAACCCAATCAACAAATGGTCCAAGGACCTGAAAAGACACTTCTCAAAGGAGGACATACAATCAATCAATAAGTACATGAAAAAATGCTCACCATCTCTAGCAGTCAGAGAAATGCAAATCAAAACCACCCTAAGATACCATCTCACTCCAGTAAGATTGACAGCCTTTAGGAAGTCAAACAACAACAAGTGCTGCTGAGGATGTGGGGAAAAGGGTACTCTTGTACATTGCTGGTGGGACTGCAAACTGGTGCGGCCAATTTGGAAAGCAGTATGGAGAATCCTGGGAAAGCTGGGAATGGAACCACCATTTGACCAAGCTATTGCCCTTCTCGGACTATTCCCTGAATCTTAAAAGAGCGTATTACAGTGATACTGCCACATCGATGTTCATAGCAGCACAATTCACAATTGCTAGACTGTGGAACCAACCCAGATGCCCTACAATAGATGAATGGATTAAAAAAATGTGGCATTTATACACCATGGAGTAATATGCAGCACTAAAAAATGACAAAATCATGGAATTTGCAGGGAAATGGATGGCACTAGAGCAGATAATGCTTAGTGAAGCTAGCCAATCGTAGAAAACAAATACCAAATGTCTTATTTGATATAATGAGAGCAACTAAGAACAGAGCAGGGAGGAAGAGCAGGAAGAAAAGATTAACATTAAACAGAGACGTGAGTTGGGGGGGGAGGTAGAGAAAAGGTAAATTTCATGGTAATGGAGGGAGACCCTCATTGTTACACAAAATTACATATAAGAGGTTGTGAGGGGAATGGGAAAATAAACAAAGAGAGAAATGAATTACAGTAGATTCGGTAGAGAGAGAAGATGGGAGTGGAGGGGAACAGGGATAGTAGAGGATAGGAAAGGTACCAGAATACAAGTTACTAATAGGGCATTATGTAAAATGTGGATGTGTAACCGATGTGATTCTGCAATCCATATTTGGGGTAAAAATGGGAGTTCATAACCCACTTGAATCTAATGTATAAAATACAATATGTCAAGAGCTTTGTTATGTTTTGAACAACCAACTAATAAAATAAAATAAAATAAAATAAAATAATCGAAAGAAAAACACATGGGGAACTATTTCAACACAAAATTGACTAGATGTATAACTCCTACCTTATATAATGCAAAATGCAAGTCTAACTATACACCATGCCTCCTCTGAAATGCTTGTAATTCTATTCTGTTTGGGTTGTTTTTCTCCATCTTATTAGGATTAGTAGTCAGAGTCTAGTAGATTAGGTGTCAGTGTCCGGTATTCAGTATTTTGAATGGAAAATTGGAAAATGGACCAAATGTGTATGCAAATATATGCTACACAAAAATTTTCCCACTCTCATCCAGAACAATGCCTTGACATTACCCTCGTCCCAAGTAATACATCATTAAAAGTCAAGAGTTAGAAAATCTGGGAATAAATATCTGGAATGGAATATGCTCAAAAGTTTACAACCTGGGAGGTGGTAGAGTAGTTTCCAAAAGTAAGGGACAGGGTAAACACTCCACAAACATGGAGCTGTGCTGGCATAAAGACTTCTTGAGAAACTGCCTCTGAGTTTGAGCACTTGAAATATATGTTGTTGTCAGGAGCTTTACCTTCCTTGTAGTGAGACCATTACAACTGGGTCTGCATCTATGTTACCTGGAGGACATGGTTTAATATTTTCCAATGAACATGCGGTAGCAGTGCTGAATTCAATCCTAGTCGGTAAACTGGGGCCACTGGGGGCTAAGTGTCTCCCCTTGTGGACTGTGAAGTCATTGGGTCATCCTCCACATTTTGTGGTGTTTATTGCTGCTGCACTGGGTGTTTAGTATTTGCTTCACGAAATACAAGGAGTTCAACTGAAAAACAGTGCTGAAGGGAGTTCTGTCATATGTGGTGGGTCAGGGTCTGTAGGAGAATGCACCAACCAAGGTTCTATCCCTCATAGATTGCCCCTTGACCATAGCAACCTGATTCTGAACATTCCCCTGAAACCTCTCCATATAACAAGGTCCCTTTACTTGTAAGGGTCTGTTGGCTGCACCATGTCAGCCACAAGCCATTTGGAAGCCAATGGCAGATCCACATGGCCCCACCACAGATATTCCATCACACACCTGCCCACCACGGCTATAAGCCCACTAGTCAGCAGACTCCATCTTACTGGCATCTCTGTTCTACACCATTTTCTTGAAACCCAGTCAATCAAGGCACTGTCTGGTATACTCATAATCATCAACAGGATATCCAAAGGTCCTCCAGTGCCACCTGTTCATGAAAATTTAAAAAAAAAAATTCATGGTATTTATCGAGCCATTTTTCAAGCATGAAGTTGGAGGCAATGTGGGTTTCAATTCATTCAGGAACAATTAAATGTTGAGGATGCTCATTTCCTTAAAAGCTTTGGAGAACTCTCAGAGGCAAGTCTTCCCAAAGAGTAGCCAAAAGGTCACATGAAGCAAGGTGCATTGAGGTCTACAACGTGAGGTCCATGTGTGTTTTGACTCTCAACTATGCCTGCCAAGTCGTTCAGAATAAAATCATGTGATATCTTGGCTGAGATTCCCAGTGCTCTGCGGAAAGCAACCCTGGGCCTAGATCTCAGTTTTCAAGGGCAAATCTCATGCGTGGCCTCCTAAAATTCCAACACAATTCATGGAAATACTTCGATGACGTCAGTTCCAGAATGCAGTCTCTTAGGGTAATCACACCAGAGTTCAAGCCAAGGTGGACCCAGTCGTCTCTTCCAACCGCCACACAAATGACCACGATTCAAACCAAAACAATCCCACATGACCTCATCTTCTTCCATTTAGGCACTCATCATAACTTCTGGCTGGAGGTTTCCATGAGGTGTTCACCCCAAGACAGTGTCCAAAAAATCTCCCTTGCATCTCATTCGCCTAAAGTCAGGGTGGCCTGTACACCCTTCCTGTGAACCAGGAATGATCAAAAAGGCCTGCCATTAATACTGCTCTGCTTCTCAAATTTGAGGCCTACTGACTGTGGGTTTTAGATTCTTTATGTGAATTGGAGTCATGAGAAAATCTAAGTACCTACGGGCTAGCCTCTGCAGGGTTTGAGGAACTTATTTGACCCAAAGAATCCCTATTCTCACTTGATGGAGGTCAGGAAAGTTACAGAGCAAGGTGAGAGACTTCATCCACAAGGACTGCTCTTTGGCCATTTTGGTTTTGGATGTACACATGGAATCTTTCTTTAGATCCATCAGGTGCTGAGACTCTAAGCCACCACCTCACACAGGCTTAAGAGTCTGAATAAGACACATTCTTTTCAAAGAAATTAAGCAAAGAGCCACAGGTAATGCCCATTTATTTCCATTGCAAAACTCTTCTTTTCAGGCTTCAAAAAGGTGTGGCCTGAGGCAAAGGCCTTCCTGAAATTCAGGGCAACAGAACAATAGGTAAGCATAAGGCCCAAAGCAGGGTTTCTCCACTGAGACTTTCCTGGTCCCAGTGATTTCTGAGTTTTCTGAGATGCTCGCCATTCCCTTCAGCTATCCAGTACATGGCCATGTCAAAGAACTTGGAGGTGGTACATAACTTGGACAAAAAAACATGAGCCTATTCTGGAGAGTCTCCCGAATTCAGGAAGAAAACAGGAACTTAGGAAGATATCAGGTGTAGCCCATCGATCAGGCAAGCCGCAGTCCATTCATAAATTGGGCAAAATGAATGCTGTGAAGCTTTCTACTAGACAGGACACATCCATTTATGCATTCTCTTTTCTAATGTCTACAACTATGGACACAGTGGGATACACAGACACAGAAACACTCGCCTTGTCAAGGGACTTTCTAGAAAATGTTCACTAAATCCAAACAAACCACTTTTCCTACCTATTTTCAGAACAAGGGAAAATCACAAACCTACAACCACACCCACAGAGGCACCTCCTTACCCCAAGTAATTCTGAGACTATCTGGAGTGTCCTCTGACTGGTGGGCCATATTATGTTCCCTCAAAATGGCATGTCCTGTCTCAGATCTCCTCTTCTTATCCAACTCTGTGAAGTTGTCAAGAGCAAGCTGTGAGCAACTAACTTTTTTCCCAGGAAAGGCCCGTCTTCAGAACTCTCTTGGCATTTGGCCTTCCTCACATCAGTAGGTACCAAGAAAGACTGATTCTGTCCTTGGTACATCCAAACAAGTGAGAACACTGGGACTGGGACTGGGACTGGCTCTGTGTGCCTGGCTTCCTGGATCCCAAGTTCAGAGAGTTCCATCAACAAGGAAGTGAGGTGAGGTCACTTCCTTCAGGAACTGAATGAGGTCAGTGCCTTGGCAACCACTTTGTCCTAACAGTTGCTTCCAAGGGTCCCTTCAGATGCAGGCTGCATCACAAGTTAGAATAGTATATCAACCATAGGCACCAGGAAACAACTCTCCACACAGGCCTGGTTTGGTCCATCTTCTCTACATTAAGAAGAGAGAGGCTGATTCAGACACAACCCTTCATCCTGACCAGGTTGTTTGCCATGGAAGATGACTTCTGCTCTCTCAGGTACTTCATAGGTGCCTACATCTTCTCCAGGGATCATTTCTGCATAGACCTTTGAATTTCTCAGGAGGTGAAAGATCCCCTATATTCCTGTATTGTAAGACCAACTCTGTGCCTGCTCTTCTGTAAAGTTAGATTGAGGGTAGATGGTATGGTTAGGATTAATAACATGTTTGATTTGTGTTAGGAATCATTCTGCTGGATGAATAATGGTGTTGGGAACCTAAGATATTTTTAAGAATATAGAGGTGAAATATTGTAATGGTCAGGCGAGTATAGGAGGAAGAGATGACCAAGAGACTGTCTCATGCAACTACAAAGGGTTCATTGTGGGTCCAGCATGCTGGGGCTCAGAGCTCAGTTGAATAGAGCAGAGAGCCCTGAGAACAGCTTAAGCAGAGCTTATGTACTTTTCTTGGAGAAGGCAGGGATGGAAGTTTATTGATGGGTCAGGGCGAGTAGGCCGTTTGCTTTCAACTGCGTGACTGAGCACATTCTGCAGTTTGGCAGTTGGGGACAGCACATTCTGGGAACAAGATTAGCAAACAGTTCTCAAGATTTCAACAGTGTTTTGTTAAGTGTACAGAAAAACAGGAAGTGACAAGTACCTATTTCATTAACCTTTCATTCCCCACTTCTTCTTCTGGTTACTTTTAATCATAAAAGTCATCACTGATGGGTGTTACATTTTATGTCTTCTAGTGTGGTATATTGTTGTCTGATTACCATAAGTTTAACTTGTCCAATTTGAGCTTGGAGAAAGGAAACTCCATGGTTTAGCCAACAGGGTCCTACAGTTCGCAATAATATGTGGATTATTAATGGACCAGCCAGGGCTGATGAAAGCATAGTTAACCAGACGGTCTGTGTGAACCAAGACTCAAACCACCCTTTTTGGGCCTCTCTTTCTCGTTGACGCTCTTCAATGCGTTTTCTTTATTTACTCATAGATTCTTTTCAACTCCAGTGTGGCCAGCACAAAAACAACATTCTTCCCTCAATGCACTACAAATTCCCCCTTCTCTCATGAAGAGGAGGTTTTATCGCTCGCCTGTTCTGTAAAACAGATTCATAGACAGAGGTTAAACATTCCTGTAAAGCTGTGATGGAGGTTTTATTATCTTTAAGTTTTGGTCTATTGCTGCTTCTAATTAGGGCATTGGTTGTGTCCTTTGGATTAGGGCATTGATTCCTGTGCCCACTCATGCAGCAACTCCTATTCCTAATAGGATGGCTAAAGTGAGAGATACAGGTTCCCAGCGGAACTGAGTTGCATGCCCTCCTATTTGATCTTTAAATGGACCTGCGTCATCATAGAGCACTCTGGGAAACATCTGCACCATTACATAATTAATCACATCTGTTGACTATTTCATGAAAACATAAACAATGTTTAAGTATATAGAATCTTTCTGTTATAGGGACGGACGAGGCAAAGCACCTAAGATAGCACTGAAGACAAGGAAACAGTCCTATTTGGTTGCAAACGGATTTAGAGGGCATTGCTTTTGTTGTAATCAATTAATCCCCTGAACCCCAAGTTTAGGTAGTTTCATAATTTGTACCCAACATGTAAGGGAAGGGGCTCAGAAGTTCAAAGTCGGCAGAAGTTCACAAAAAGCTGTTTTTCTATCTTTTATTTTATCCTCTGTTCTGGGCAAGTTAACTTTTCAAGGACACCTGAAAGGGGGAGAGATTTTTTTCTCTTTTTTTTTCGCCCTGCCAGCTGTTACCATGGAGCCTAGTTGGTAACTTCTTTATCTTAGAAATGTAGCCATCTCTGTGAAGCCCCCACTCAAGGCCAGAGGCCTTGTTCACATATTTTGTGAAAAACTAGTATGGGTGTGTCTAGCTCAGGAGTGCTGATTTTTTTTCGCCAGTTGCCAAGTAGACCAGGGCAACACGAAAAGAAGAAGTTTATCTACAGTGAACTCTTTTAAAGGAACTCTTTTGCTGAAAGTCCTAAAGTCAGCCATGGTGAAGACTTCTGGAGAAGGTCATTTAAGACTTTTCTGTGGGCCTGGTAGAGAGGGGGAAGACGTGGAAGGCAAGGCTGAGAGCAGTTTCATGGATCTGAGAATGAGGAAGTAGAAATGTAAAAGAATATTGGAAAAGGGGTTTGGGATTTTCCTAGCAACAAAAACTTGAGCAGTAGAACAGGTAGAGCAGAGGGGACGACGGGAGTGAGTATCCCAAAAAGCATGTGAGGTATTTTAAATTCTTAGTCACCTGTTTACAGTGATGACAAAGCAACTTTAAAGGCCATTTTAATTACATCCTGGATAGGGGTCTGAGGGATCTCCTCAGCTGGTTTGAGCTTTGGGTTAGCTGGTAAGAGGACCTTATGGGACCCAGTGCGGGCACTGACAGGAGAAGAGAGGAGTGAGTGTGTGGAGGGGTACCTCAGTACCGGATACCTCAGCAAGGGGGCAATTGTCTGAGAACTGGCAGAGGTTTTGATTTTTGATCTAGTAATTCGAGGGGAGAAATCAGGTTGCTGAGGTGGGAGTGCCAGCAGAGAGTCTGGAGCAGAAAGCTGAGTTTGAGGAACTATTGGAGAAGTATAGTTCAGGATGTGAGCAAAGGAGGGAAAAAACCTCCACATAGGGGAATCTCCTTTAACCCTTTTGAGCACTTGCAGAAGTTAAAAAGGTCATGCAGAATGTGAGGATCTGGAGACCCCTCTGGGGGTCACAAGTTTTGGTTGTCTAATTGGTAATATGGCCAATTCTGTGTATTGAATTTGATGAGCAGTTTGAGTTCCACCAGGCAGTCCCTGTATGCTAACATCCCCATGACTTACAGAAGAAGTCGGCTTTCCCCCCACAAAGCCGTGGCTGTTTGTGGCTTTGATAGTCTTCCAGGCAAACATAGTAATCTAGGCTAGCCAACCTGCATCTGGCTCACGTGTCCCTACATCCATAATATTTGTTTTCATTATCTATGATACAAACGGGATTTAATGAAATTTTAGTGGGATCTGCTTTATCAGGGATATCCCAATAGGAAAAACCTATAGGCAGCTGACAAATGTTGAGATGACCAACAGGTCCCTATGTGGGCTGTAAGCGAGATAGACCATTCTTCTGGTCTATGAGGATTTGTGATCAGCCATTGCTGCTGAATTCGCTGATGAGGGTTAGGACTAGTGGTGGCCAAGGGGAGAGTCTATAGCCTTATACACATGCCAAATACACAATTTGAAAGGGTTACGAGTCATTTCCAGTTTCCAGCCAGAGTCTGGACAGGGCACAGACTTGAGATGGAAGGCATGGATACAGGAAAGGATTCCATCTACATTTACTGCTGTAGGTGTTATAAGTAGCACGTGGTATTTCCTTTCCAGCGGGGTTCCAGGGATGACACCTGATGTCATCTTATGTAGATGAAGTCTCTTACTTGATATCGATGTGAAGTCTCCTTGTCCCCAGGTTGGTAGGCCGTGGCCAGCTGTTTTAACAGGTATCGCTGAGTTCTTTCAAGAGCTTTAAGTGTGTCAAGCAAGGGGGTGTGGAAGGGATCCTTAGGTCTTAGAGTTGGGGTTAGGTCCCTTACTGGAGGAGGGGCAACATAGAGAATTTCACAGGGGGAGAGGTTACACAAAGAAACAGAGGGAGTATTTTTTAGATGATACAGTGCATAAGGCAGGAGTATAGTCCAATCTTTTAGCTGGTTTCTAAGCTTAATTTCATTAAGGTCTCTTTAATGGTTCTATTTATTTTTTCTACCTGTCCTGAGCTCTGGGATCTATAAGCATAATGTAACTACCAATTAATCACCAGGGTACAGGTTAACCCATGACTTACCTGGGCCATGAACACCAGTGCATTGTCAGACCCTATTACCTTAGGCAGGCCGTATCTTGGAAAAATATCCTTCAGTATCATCTTGACCACGATTTGAGCCATTGTTTTTTTTTTTTTTTGGGGGGGGGAAGGTTTCAATCCATCCTGAAAATGTATCTACAAAGACTAGGAGATATTTAAGTCCATACCTTGCTGGCTTAATTTCAGTAAAGTTCACTTCTGAAAATTTTTCTGGTCTGGTTCTTCGAAGGTGTTTTCCTGCAGGAAGCTTAAAAGGGTAAGCATTAAGCAATTGATGGACCTGAGACGCTTTTGATACCCATTCAGTTATTTCCTTTCGCTGTGAGTCGGTTAGTGGAAAACTCTGTTCTTGATCTTTCAGGAATGCCTGCAATTTCTTTGAACCAAGGTGAGTGAGTTGATGTACATTTTCTACTGACATTGTTAAAGCCATGACTATAGGAGTTTTTACTGAAGGATTTAGAAATTCCACTTGGGGGCCTTCAGGGTTAAAAGTCATTATGGCCCAGAGTTTGGTGAGCAGATCTCCACCCATCAATGGGGCCGGGAACTCTGGGATTACTAGGAAGGAGTGATGGATTTTTTCTTTTCACAGGTCCATGTACCTCTTAGTTGTCCAAGCCCGATATTTACTGCCATTAGCCCCTTGAACTAGAGACCTTTTATTTGATAGAGGGCCCAATGGGGCCTTAAAGGCTGAGTATAATGCCCCTGTATCTACTTCAAAGTTTACTGGGGTCCCTTCAACTTCAAAAGTTATTTACTATATCTGTGAGTTGGTTAGTGGAGTTGGTTAGACTTCATCCACAATGAGTGCTCTTTTGGAGATGTTGGTTTTGGATGCACACAAGGGATCTTTCTTTAGATCCATCAGGTGCTGAGAATCTAAGCCACAGCCTTACACAGGGCCAAAATGCTGATTCAGACACATCCCTTTCCAAAGCACTTAAGGAAAGAATCACAGGTGATGTCCACTCATTTCCATTTGAAAACTGTTTTCTTCAGGCTTCACAAAGGGCTGGCCTGA
This sequence comes from Callospermophilus lateralis, assembly GCF_048772815.1. Lineage (NCBI taxonomy): Eukaryota > Metazoa > Chordata > Mammalia > Rodentia > Sciuridae > Callospermophilus > Callospermophilus lateralis. The sequence continues at coordinate 1,202,642 of NW_027513408.1, forward strand.
GGCAAAGACCTTCCTGACATTCAGGCCAACATAACAATAGGCAAGCAAAAGGCCCATTGCAGGGTTTCTCCACTGAGACTTTCCTGGTAACACTGATATCTGAGTTTTCTGAGATGCACCCATTCCATTCAGCTGTCCAGTACATGGCTTTGTCAAAGATCTTGGAGGTTGTACATATCTGGGGCAAGATGAATCCTGGGAAGCTTTCTCCTAGACAGGAAACATCCATTGATGCATTCTCTTTTCTAATTTCTACAACCACAGACACAGTGGGATACACAGAAATAGAAACAATCGCCTTGTCAAATGACTTACCAGAAACAGTTCACACCAAACCAAACAAACTGCCTTTCCTACCTATTCTCAGAACATGAGACAAAACCACAAACACACACCCACACCCAGAAAGGCACCTCCTTCCCCCAAGGAGGTCTGTGACTATACAGAGTGTTCTCTGACTGGTGGGCCATTCTATGTTTCACGGAAGGAATTGGACTATCTTGTCTCAGATCTAGTATCCTTGGCCAACTGTGTGAAGCTGACAGGAGCCAGCAGTGAGCCATTACCGGCTTTCTCAGGAAAGGCCCCTCTTCTGAGCTCTTCTGGCATTTGACCATCTTCACATTAGTAGGCACCAAGAAAGACCGATTCTCACCTTGGTAAATCCAAACAAGTGAGACCACTGGGAGTGGGACTGGGACTGGCTCTGGGTGCCTGCCTTCCTGGATTCCAAGTTCAGAGACTTCCAAAAACAAGGAAGTGAGGTGAGGTCACTTCCTCCTGAAATGAATGAGGTCACTGACTTGGCAACCACTTTGTGCTAACAGTTTCTTCTTATGGTCCCTTGAGATGGAGGCTGCCCCTACTTCATGTGACACTTTCACAAGTTAGAATGGTATATAAACCATAGGCACCTGGGAAGAGCTCTCCACAAAGGCCTGGTTTGGTCCATTTTGTCTACATTAAAAAAAGAGAGGCTGATTCAGACACAAACCTGTATCCTGACCAGGTTGTTTGCTATGGAAGATGACTTTCACTTTCAAAAGTCCTTCATAGCTGCATACATCTTCTCCAGGGATTATTTCTGCATGTATCTTTGAGGTTCTCAGCATGTGGAAGATCCCCTACATTCCTGTATTGTAAGACCAACACTTTCCCTGCTCTTCTGCAATGTTAGATTGAGGGAACAGTGTATGGTTAGGGTTAAAAACATGTTCGATTTGTGTTATTAATAATTCTGCGGGATGATTAATGGTATTGGAAACCTGCGATATTTACAAGAATATATAGGTGAAATATAAGTATGAAAACAGGAATCCTGGTAAGATTTGAAGCTCAGAAGGGCATTGGGCCCTTGATTGGGAGACTTAGTTTTGCATTATGTTCTGCACACATGCCTCAGCTGAATCGATATAAAATGGCATAGGACCTTTTTTCTTGAATGATTGAATGTCGAAGAGAACATCCAGTCAAAAAGGGACAGTAGGTAGGATTAAGAAGATAGTCAGTAGGTTTAGAAAAAAGCGTGAGTATAGGATTCGGACCAAAATATTTTTAGCAATAGGGTTTTGGTTAGAAAGTGAATGTCAATGTAAGCACATGTAAAGAATGAGTTACAATAATGAGCTGGGGAAAATATGTAGGAAAACAGATATCAATAGAGACATTACGAAATGAGACAAAGTATAAAGTGAGTAATAGGATTAGACATTTTCAACAGGCTTGAGTTTGAATATATAATCTTAGGAAAAAACAAATATGTAATCACCAATATGATTTTCATTTGAGCACATTAGGCAACCTGGACATGGATGTTTTTAGTAATCCATGTTCAATTTCCGTTTAGGTTTGGTACAATCATAAGTGTGACGTTTGTGTTTTTTGTGTCCTGAATATTACTGTGATAAAATGTATATGTAGATCAGGTGACATGGGTATTTCTTCCACCATTTCTGGGAGCAATATGTTGAAGATGTATTAATTAGTACTGGAGTTCAATGAGGTGTATCCTGTGTCTATGAATATAGAGATAATGCATGAATAGACGATATTCTGAATAAATAATATAACTGATTCCACTTTAAATAATGGATTGAATTAATATCTGAAAATATATAGGAAATCTTATATTGATAAACAATCATTCATTCCAACCGGTTATACATCTAATTTTAATATTAGTTTTATGGTTTATCATGAAGAGTGTGTGGGCTTTGTTTCAAAATTGATTATGGAAATCAAATATAATGTGTTTGGAAAGAAGTCTCATGAAAAGACCAGTTAAGAAACCTGGAGGAATACATGTGTTTTGAAGCAGTAAGTGATTGAAAGTGAAACAAATGCCTATAAATTTGTGAACTTGTGGATAAAATATATATCCTATGATGTGCATAAACTGAAGAAATAATAATGTACCAGTGTTGTAAAAAAATGAACGTCAAAATACACATTATGTCCCATACAAATCTACAGGCAATGATGTTTAAGTGGGTCAGTTACTGTAGAAATATTAGGATTTGTAGGCAACATTAACTGAAGTTAGTTTTCAGTACTAGAAAACAAATATGTATTTCAGGTGGATGAATATTTCTGAGAATAATCTTGTAAAAAGTTGATTATAAATCCACATACATGAACATGAATGAATTCAGGGAGTTAATGTAAGACACATATATTTCATATTTTGAAAAATCTGGAGAGTGTGTATATATATATATATATATATATATATATATATATATATATATACACAGACATTAAAATGTAGCAATATTTATGCCTATCGAAATTCATCATTAAATATATATCATCAACAGATGCAAAAGTATTTATTTTAGTAAACATGGATTTATGTATAATGTTTTTCAACTAGGAAGCTCACCCATAGTTTGAATTTTCAGTTCCAAAATCGTTTTGGAGGAGTGATCTCTTCTCAAAATTTGTATCTTCCTAGTAACTGTAACCTCAAAAGTATCTATGTGTGATACCAGGTAGGATTCTATATGTGCATATAAAATTACATGTGCTGAATAGGCTACAGAGAAAGGGAGACAGGAATTCACATATTTGTTTACTTTAAAACACATTGAGAAATATTTAAACAAAAAATTTACTGGATTTATAACACCAACCCTTTATCATCCAAAAGACCAGTCCAACTGTACACCATTCCTCCTCTGAACTGCTTGTATTTCTATTCTGTTTGGGTTATTTTTCTCCATCATAATGGTTTAGTAGTCAGAGTCTAGTCAGCTATTGGTTAGTGTCAGGGATTCAGTATTTCGAATGGAAAATTAGATAATGAATCCAATGTGTACGCAAATATGTGCTACACAAAATTTTTCCACTCTCATCCAGAATAATGCCTTCATATTACTTCGGCCCCAAGTAAGACACAATTAGAGGAGAACAGTTAGAAAATCTGTGAATACCTATCAGAAATGCAAAATCCTCAGGAGTTCACAACCTTGGAGGTGGTAGGGGAGTTTCCAAAAGTAAGGGACAGGGTTGATAGATCCAACCTGATCTTTCATTAAAATTGGGGGCCATCTTGCCACAAAGCCATGAAAAGATAATTTTGGCTTTACTATAAATTAGCGCAAATTCTGAACCTGCTTGGAATGCCTACCAGTGCCTTGAACTCACCCATGTCTGGATCTCTGACCAGATAGCAGCGCTCTCTAAAACTTTAATGATACCTCATAAATATTTTTCTTTCCCTGGCCAGACAACGTGTCTCTGAGGCTCTAATGGTCCTCATAAATTCTGATGTTAGGGCCAGCAAAAAAAAAAAAAATGTAATATACCATTAGTGTGATGCTAGTCAAAGTTCTCTTATCTGTAACCCCCCTTTTGTGTATCTTTCTGGGCTACATATCTGGGCTGTAGGAAAGTTGGGTTGCTGTCTTGTTCCCGCCATTTTGGGAGGGAGAGGCAGCCTGGCCGGTTGAAATAATAAGCTTGCCTTAATTTGATTTTAATTGGAGTCAGCGGTCTTTTCTTGCATTCTGGTCTTACATTTTGGAGTTCCAAAGCGAGATAACCCTGCCCGACCAGATCACAAGACCAGACTGTGGAAATTCTGAAGCTGGCCTGCCCTCTAGGGCTCCACACTGGAGAGCCACTCTAGGGGGTGTGCAACTTAAGACTTTCCAAGGCCTTTGATTGAGCCTTCAGTCCGTGGAGCACTGCAGAGAACCAAAGCACTAAAACTATTAGCAAGCTCCTGGTAGAGGAGGCCTCCATAGGTAAGTGACGCCTTTATAACATCTGCTATCCAGTTAAGGGAGAGTACTTCTGATGACAGGGAGGTGGCCTGGGTAGGCTAACATATACCCCTCTCCGGGACAGTAATGAGAATGGTTCTGTCCTCTGTTCTGTTCTGTAGGGAATTGCTCTTTAAATTTAAGCTCACAAGGTTTTCTAGGTGTTCAAAAATCTAATAAAATATTAATGTCTACAAAAGGTCTAATATGCCTTTGTTCAAGGACTTTTCCTTCAACAACAAAAAAATGGTTTACAATTTTCAATACAATTGTCTAATATTTTAATAAATAAGTAAAGTAAATTTCATATGGGATTACTCATTCATGAGTAGTTTTGTTTGATATCTGATTGATTTACTAAGGTCTGTATAAGTTTGTACTAAAGTGTGTATAAGATTGTAAAATTCAGTCATGTGTTAAAGAGACAAAAATTTCTGAAAACATAAGTTTACCCATAAAACTGTGTTATTAAGTTTTATTTTTTCTAGAGCAAACAACCATAAAAATTAAACAACTGAATAAATAAGAACTGTTATTTTAGAGAACTGTACTGCCATTTCTTTAAAAGCTAAACTTGGTTAATGTAGAAACATCAATGTAATTGTGTTGCTGTCAATGTGCTCATATCTTCCAGGTATACAAGTCTGTAAGGTAGAAACTTGAAAAGAGCATTATATCAATCTGTTGTTCTAAAGTTATATGGTAAAAAAATATATTGGGGATTTATTTACCTGTTATCAATAAGATATGTAAAGTTTTATGTTACTTTTTACATTGGGGAACCATTTAAATGTATTTTTAAGTTATTGAGAGCCTAATCTATGTAAAGGTTAAAACTTTCAGCCTTTCTTTAATTCATGTTTTAAATCTGATATCATACGGTGTTAGCAAATGTTCATGAGACCTGACACAATTTATGTAAACTTTGTAAAATGATATTTAAAAAACAAAGATCACCTTTAGATCTAAAACACTAAAGATTCATATAGAGCCCTGCCTTAACTGAAATAAGGCTGTGTGTCCCATCTTACAACATGTGAGAATGACTACGAAAGCAGTAGGTCAGATTTTATTTCATTTAAAGTTATGTTCAAAAGTTTCTTTGGTTTTTGATTTGTGTCAAGATTACTAGGATTTAAGCAGGGGATATAGTGTATAACTCAGCCAAAAAATTTAGGGTAGCTGTTACACGAACTAAGTATTTTTACTCTTGTTAAAAATTTTTATTTTGTAATTTCCTTATAAGTGATCTAAAGATTCCCTGTTAGTGTTTTACAGAAGTGTTGCTTTAAGAACAAAACATGGGTTAATTTAAGATAATAAGTCATCACCTATAAGACAGAATAATACAGATCCCAATTAATTAAAAGATAAATAATTATAAAGTTATAGACATTAAATCCCAGTACTTGTAATATAAGGCTGTTAAAATTTATTTGCTGGATGTTTCAGATTAGGATTTAATTAAAGTTAAATGAAAAGGGCCAAGAAAACCAATATTTGGCTCTTGCCCTCTGAGTCAGTCTGAATCCAGGGAACAGGGGACTTCTCTAAAGAGCTTTGCAACTCTGGGCCAAATAACCTCCAGATCAGGAAAAATAATGAGACCACTGGAGAACATAAAGCCAATGAGTGCATTTCCCATGAAGAGGAGAGTTATCAGAGAAGGGAGACACTCTTATGCTTCTGAGGGAAACCACATGGTCAAGCAAGACCTGGACCCACCTAACGAAAATGGCACTATCAGAACTGAGAAGCTGCTCTCAAGTTTCCCCAGAATTGACTCCCATAAAAGCTCAGCTGACTGTGAAAAATAGATAGAAACAGAAGTCAGTTTGACTGTTTCATCTTAAACAGTTAGCAAAGACAGTTAAAACGAAAATACAGCCATTCCTGGGCATTTTAATTAATCATCATCATCATCATCATCATCATCATCATCATCATCATCATAATAATAATAATAATAAAATTTTAAGGTATACAATTTATGTTAGCCTCCCAAAATAAGTAAGACTGGAAACTAAAAGAAGGATTCTCAGACAGGAATGCCTGATAACTATAAAAAGAGACTATCAAGAGGAGCTGCCAGAGGCAGATTTTTTAGGTTAAGACCTACTTATATTCCTAACCTAAACAGGTAGTCTTCGTGTCTGCTAGTATGATTATCCAGCCCTGAGTAACAGAAGTGAAGATTTCTCTATTAGACACAAAGGTCATACTAGTAAAAGGATTTTGCAAGATCAGATGACATGAAATTATTACACTGTATCTAATGGGGAAGGACAACTGTAACACTAAAATTAAAAGGTTACGTTGACAGTCCAGATAACTGGGGAAACTAAAGTCTTATGAGGGAACCTCAATACAGCGACATGTTCCAACTGCTGCAACATTTATTCAGTACTCATGGTTTTTGTTTCTCTCAACTTTCAGGGCAGCTGAACAATAGGTAATCTAAAGGCCCAAAGCAGGGTTTCTCCACTGAGACTTTCATGGTCACACTGATATCTGAGTTTTCTGACATGGTCGCCATTCCTTTCAGCTATTCAGTACATGGCCATGTCACAGAGATTGGAGGTGGTACATACCTTGGACACAAAACCATGAGCCTATTCTACAGAGTGGCCAGAATTCAGAAAGAAAACAGGAACTTAGGAAGATAGCAGGTGTTGCCCATCGATAAGGCAAGCTGCAGTACATTCATAAATTGGGCAGGATGAATGCTGGGAAGCTTTCTACTAGACAGGACACATCCAATGATGCATCCTCTTTTCTAATATCTACAACCATGGACACAGTGGGTTACACAGACATAGAAACACTCGCCTTGTCAAATGACTTAGTAAAAGCTGTTCACTCCAAACCAAGTAAACCGCCTTTCCTACCTATTCTCAGAATATGAGACAAAACCACAAACCCACACCCACACCCACAAAGACACCTCCTTCCCCCAAGTAGGTCTGTGACTATCCGGAGTTTCCTCTGAGTGGTGGACCATGCTATGTTCACCAGAAATGGCCTGTCCTATCTCAGATCTGGTCTCTTTGGCCACCTCTCTGAAATTGTCAGAAGCGAGCGCTGAGCCACTACCTGCTTTCTCAGAAAAGGACCCTCTTCAGAGCTTTCCTGGCATTTGGCCATCCTCACATCAGTAGGTACCAAAAAAGACTGACCCTGTCCTCGGTAAATCCAAACAAGTGAGACCAATGGGACTTGGATTGGGACTGCTTTTGGGTGCCTGGCTTCCCGAATCCCAAGTTCAGAGAATTCCATCACCAAGGAAGTGAGGTGAGGTCACTTCCCTCCTGAACTGAATGAGGTCACTGCCTTGGCAACCAGTTTGTCCTAACAGTTGCTTCCAAGGGTCCCATGAGATGGAGGCTTCCCCTACTCTCTGTGACACTTTCACAAGTTAGAATGATAAATCAAACATAGGCACCCAGGAACAGCTCTCCATAATTGCCTGCTTTGGTCCATCTTCTCTACATTAAGATCAGAGAGGATGATTCAGACACAACCCTTCCTCCTGACCAGGTTGCTTTCCATGGTAGATGACTTTTGCTCTCTCAGGTCCTTCATAGCTGCCTATATCTTCTCCAGGGATCATTTCTGCAAGGACCTTTGTGGTTATTAGCAGGTTAAAGATCCCCTACATTCCTGTATTTTAAGACCAAATCTGTCCCTGCTCTTCTGTAATGTAAGATTGAGGGAACAGTGTATGCTTAGGGTTAATAACAGATTCAATTTCAGTTAGGAATCATTCTACAGGATGAATAAAGGTATTGGGATCCTGCAATATTTACAACAATATATAGGTGAAATATAATTATGAAAACAGAAATCTAAGTAAGATTTGAAGCCCAGAAGGTCATTGGGCCCTTGATTGGTATACTTAGCTTTGAATTACTTTCTGCACAGATGTCTCAGATAAATCGATATACAATGGCATAGTATCTTGTACCTGGGATGATGGAATGTAGAAGAGAACATCCAGTCAAAAAGTGATAGAAGTTAGGATTAGGAAGATATTCGGTAGGTTTAGGAAGGAGGGAATAATAGATTTAGAACAAATGTTCTTTAGCAATAGGGTTTCGGTTAGAGGGTGAATGTAAGTGTCACCACATGTGAAGATTCAGTCACAATGATGAACTGGGGAAAATATCTAGGAAAGAAGATATCAATTGAGACATTACAAAATCAGGCAAAGTATAAAGTGAGTGACAGGATTAGACTTTTTCAAAAGGTTTGAGTTTGATTATATAATCTTTGGAAGAAACAAATATGTAGTCACCAATAGGATTTTCATTTGAGCACATTAGGCAACCTGGACATGGATGTTTTTAGTAATCCATATTCAATTTCCGTTTAGGTTTGGTACAATCATAAGTGTGACGTTTGTGTTTTTTGTGTCCTGAATATTACTGTGATAAAATGTATATGTAGATCAGGTGACATGGGTATTTCTTCCACCATTTCTGGGAGCAATATGTTGAAGATGTATTAATTAGTACTGGAGTTCAATGAGGTGTATCCTGTGTCTATGAATATAGAGATAATGCATGAATAGATGATACTGTGAATAAATAATATAACTGATTCCACTTTAAATAATGGATTGAATTAATATCTGAAAATATATACGAAATCTTATATTGATATACATTCATTCATTTCAACCAGTTGTACATCTAATGTTAACATTAGGGTTATGGATTATCATGAAGGGTGTGTGAGTTTTGCTTCAAAAGTGATTATGGAAATCGAAAATAAAGTGTTTGGAAAGAAGTCTCACTGAAAGACCCGTCAAGAAACCTGGAGGAATACATGTGTTCTAAAACAGGAAGTGATTGAAAGTGAAACAAATGCCTATAATTTGCGAAATTGTGGATGAAATATATATCCTATGATGTGCATAAACTGAAGAAATTGTAAAGTACCAGTGTTAAATAAAAATGAATGTCAAAAGTCACATCATATCCCATAGGAATCTACTTTCATTGATGTTAAACAGGATGAGTTACTGTAGAAATATTAGGATTTGTATGCACCATTCACTGAAGTTAGTTGTCAGTACTAGGAAACAATATGTATTTCAGGTTGATGAATATTTTTGAGAATAATCTTGTGAAATATTGATTATAAATCCACATACATGAGCATCAATGAATTTATAGAGTGTACAGTAAGACACATATATTTCATATTTTGAAAAATCTGGTGTGTGTGTGTGTGTATATGTATATATATATACATATAACACAGAGACATTAAAAAGTAGCAATACATATGACAATCAAAATTTGTTGTGAAATATATATCATCCACATATATTTGGATATACATATAACACACAGACATTAAAAAGTAGCAATATATATGACAATCGAGATTTGTTGTGAAATATATATCATCCACAGGTCCAAATATATTTATTTTACTCAACATGATTTATGTATAATGTTGTTCAACTAGGAAATTCACGAATAGTTTGAATTTTCAGTTCCAACAGCGTTTAGTAGGAGTGATCTCTGCTAACAATTTGTATGTGCCAAATCAGCCATCTTAAAAGAATGTACATGTGATACCAGGTAGGAATCTATATGTGCATATGAAATTACATGTGCTGAATAGGCTACAGAGAAAGGGAGACAGGATTTTTTTATTTGTTAAATTAAAAACACATGGAGAACTATTTCAACAAAAAAATTGACAAGTTTTACAACAGCTACACTTTATCATGCAAAAGGCAATTCCAACTGTACACCATGCCTCTTCTGAACTGCTTGCATTTCCAATCTGTTTGGGTTATTTTTCTCCATCATATTAGGATTAGTAGTCAGAGTCTAGTAGGGTTTGGGGTAGTGTCAGGGATAAAGTACTTCCAAAGGAAAATTAGAAAAAGAATTCAATGAGTAGGCAAATATGTGCTACAAAAAATCCTCCCACACTCATCCAGAACAAAGCCTTGACATAACCATTACCCCAAGTATGACACAATTAGAAGAGAAGAGTTTGAAAATCTGTGATTATATATCTGGAATGGAACATGCTCAGGAGTTTACAAACTTGGAGGTGGTAGAGGAGATTCCAAAAGTAAGGGACAGGGTAAACACGCCACAAACATGGAGCTCTGGTGGAATAAAGACTTATTGAGAAACAGCCTCTGAGTTTGGACACATGAAATATATGTTGTTGTCAGGAGCTTTAGCTTCCTTTGTAGTGAGACCATCAAAGCTGGGTCTGCATCTATGTGACCTGGAGGAAGTGGTTTCTTATTTTCCAATGACCATGAGGCAGCAGTGCTGAATTCTATCTTTTTAGGTCAACTGTGGCCATTGGGGACTAAGTGTCTCCCCCCCTGTGGACCGTGAAGTCATTTGGTCATCCTCCATTTTTCCTGGTGTTTCTTGCAGCTGCACTGGGAGTTTGGTATTTGCTTCACGAAATACAAGGAATTCAACTGGGACACAGTGCTGGAGGGAGTTCTGTCACGTGTGGTGAAACAGGGTCAGCAAGAGAATGCACCAACTAGGCTTCTATCCTATATAGCTTGCCCCCTTGACTATAGCAACCTGATTCTGAACATTGCCCTGAAACCTCTCCATATAACAAAATGCCTTTACTTATACGGGTCTGTTGGCTGCACCATGTCAGTCACAAGCCATTTTGAAGACAATGGCAGATCCACATGGCCCCACCGCAGATGTTTTATCACACTCCTTCCCACCACTCCTCTAGGCCCACTACTCAGAAGGCACCAAGTTACTGGCATCTCTTTTCTACACCATTTTCATGGAACCCAGTCAATCAAGGCACTGTGTGGTACACTCATGATCAGAAACAGGACATCCAAAGATTCTCCAGTGCCACCTGTTCATGGGAATTTCAAAAATTTTATGGTATTTATCAGGAAACATTAAATGGTGAGGAAGCTCATTTCATAGAAAGCTGTGGAGAATTATCACAGGCAAGACTTCCCAAAGAGTGGCCAAAATGTCACATGAAGCCATGCCCATTGAGGTTTACAATGTGAGGTCCATGTGTGTTTTGCCTCTCAACTCTGGCTGTCAAGTTTTTCAGAATAAAATCATGTGATATCCTAGCTGAAATTCCTAGTGCTCTGTGGAAAGCAAACCTGGCTGTAGATCAGTTTCCAAGGGCAACTCTTATCCGTGGCCTCCTAATATCCCAAAACAGTTCATGGCAATATTTCTCTGATGTCATTTCCTGAACTCAGTATCTAAGGGGAATCACACCAGAGTTCAAGCCAAGGTGGACCCAGTCATCTCTTCCAACTGTCACACAAATAACCAAAATTAAAACCAAAACACTCCCACATGGCCCTCATCTTCTTCCATATAGGCACTCATCATAAACTCCGGTTGGTGGTTTCCATGAGGGCCACAGCTCAAGACAGTGTCAAAAATATGCTCCCTTGCCACTCATTTGCCTAAAGTCAGAGTGGCCTGGACACACTTCCGGTGAACCAGGAGTGATCAAATAGGCCTGCCATTAATACTGATCTGCTTGTCCAATTTGAGGCCTACTGACTGTCAGGTGTAAATTCTTTATGCGATTTGGAGTAATGAGAAAACCCAAGAACTTCTGCATGGCTTTGAAGAACTCATTTGACCCAAAGGATCCCTATTCTCACTTGATAGAGGTCAGGAACCTAACAGAGGAAGGCAAGAGACTTCATCCACAATGATTGATCTTTTTGCCATTGTGGATTTGGATGCACATATGGGATCTTTCTTTAGATAAATTAGGTGCTGAGAATCTAAGCCACAGCCTCACACAGGGTGAAGAGGCTGATTGAGACACATCCTTTTCCAAAGCATTTAATCAAAGAAACACAGGTGATGCCTATTCATTTCCATTTGAAAACTGTTTTCTTCAGGATTCAAAAAAGGGTGGCCTGAGGCAAAGACCTTCCTGACATTCAGGGCAACAGAACATTGGGTAAGCAAAAGGCCTAAAGCAGAGTGGCCAGAATTCAGGAAGAAAACAGGAACTTAGGAAGGTAGCAGGTGATGCACATCAATAAGGCTAGCCACACTCTATTCATAAATTGGGCAGGATGAACGCTGGAAAGCTGTCTACTAGACAGGAAACAATCATTGATGCATTCTCTTTTTTAATGTCTGCATCCACAGACACAGTGTGATACACAGATATAGAAACACTCCCCTTGTCAAATGACATTCTAGAAGCAGTCTAGTCCAAACCAAACAAACCGCCTTTCCTACCTATTCTCAGACCATGAGACATAACCACAAACACACACCCACACCCACAAAGGCACCTCCTTCCAGCAAGTAGGTATGTGACTAACTGGAGTGTCCTCTGACTGACAGACTTTCCCTGAAATGTCCTGTCCTGTCTCAGATCTGGTTTTTTGGGCAAGTCTCCAAAGTTGTCAGTAGCCAGTGCTGAGCCACTACCATCTTTTTCAGGACAGGCCCCTCTTCAGAGCTTTCATGGCATTTGCCGATCCTCACATTAGAAGGTACCAAGAATGACTGACCCTATCCTTGTTAATTCCAATCAAGTGAGCACACTGAAACTGGGACTGGGACTGGTTCTGGATGCCTGGCTTCCTGTATCCCATGTTCAGAGAGTTAAATCAACAAGAAAATGAGGTGAGGTCACTTCTTTCAGGAACTGAATGAGATCACTGCTTTGGTAACCATATGTCCTAACAGTTGCTTCCAAGAGTCCCATGCGATGGAGGCTGCCCCTATTTCCTGTGACACTTTTACAAGTTAGAATGGTATATCAACCATAGGCACCCTGTAAGAGCTCTCAACACACGCCTGGATTGGTCCACCTTCTCTACATTGAGAAGAGAGTGCCTCATTCAGACAATCCACATCAAGTTGTTTGCCATGGATGATGACTTTTGCCCTCTCAGGTCCTTCATAGCTGAATACATCTTCTCCAGAGATCATTTCTGCATGGACCTATGAGGTTCTCAGCAGGTGGAAGATCCCCTACATTCCTGTATTTTAAGACCAACTCTGTCCCTGCTCTTTTGTAAAGTTAGATTGAGGAAACAGTGTATGGTTAGTATTAATAACATGTTCAATTTGGATTAGGAATCATTCTGCTGGATTAATAATGGTATAGGGAACCTGCGATATTTATAAGAATATAGAGGAGAAATATACGTATGAAAACAGAAATCTAGGTACGATTTGAAGCCCAGAAGGGCATTGGGCCCTTGATGGGGATACTTAGCTTTGAATTACTTTCTGCACAGTTGTCTCAGATAAATCGACATACAATGGTATAGGACCATTTACCTTGGATGATTGAATGTAGTGAAAGAGGAAGAGTCGGCAGGATTAGGAAGGTAATTGGTATATTTTGAAAGAAGAGTGAGTATAGGATTTGGACCAAAAGTTCTTTAGAAATAGGGTTTCTTGTAGAGAATGACTGTAAATGTCAGCACATGTGAAGAGTCAGTCACAATGATGAACTGGTGAAAATATGTAGGAAAGCAGATATCAATAGAGACATTAGGAAATCAGGCAAAGTATAAAGTGAGTGATTGGATTAGACAATTTCAACATGCTTGAGAGAATATATAATCTTAGGAAGAAACAAATATGTAATTACCAATAGGATTGACATTAGAGAGCATTAGGCAAACTGAACGTGGATGTTTTTAGTAATCCCTGCTCAGTTTCCATTTAGATTTTGGTAGAAGCATAAGTGTGACCTTTGGTTTTTGTGTCCAGAATATTACTGTGATAAAATATATTTGTAGATAAGGTGACATGAGTATTTCTTCCACCAGTTCTCAGAGCAATATTTTGAAGACTTATAAATTAGTATTCGGGATACAAATAAGTTTACCCTGTATCTATGAATACAGAGATAATGCATTAATAAATCATAATGTGAATAAATAATATAACTAGTTCCAATTTTAAATAATGGATTTAATTGATATCTGAAAATATACAGGAAATCTTATATTGATATACATACATTCATTCCAACGAGTTAAACATCTAATGGTAATATTAGGGTTATGGTTTATCAGGAAGAGTGTGTGAGTTTTGCTATTGTGGGTGAAGGAAAACGCGAGCCAGATGCAGGTTGGCTAGCCTAGATTACTATGTTTACCCGGCAGTTATCAAAGCCACAAAAGCCAAGGCTGTGTGAGGAAAAAGCCGACTTCTTCTGTGAGTCATAGGGATGTGAGCATATAGGGGCTGCCTAGAGGAACCCAAACTTTTCATCAAATTCAGTACACAGCATTGGCCATATTACCAATTAACAACCAAAACCGATGGCCCCCAGGGGGGTCTCTATAACCTCAAATTCTGTGTGACCTTTTTAACTGCGGCAAGTGCTCAATAGCGTGGAAGGAAATTCCCCTATGTGGAGGCCTTTTTCCTCCTTCACTCAAATCCTGAACTATACATCTCCAATAGATCCTCACCCTCTGCCATCTACTCCAGATGCTCTGCTGTCAATCCCACCTCAGCAACCTGATTTCTCCTCTCCAATTACTAGATCAAATACCCAAACCACCGCTGGTTCTCAGACAATTGCCCCCTTGCTGAGGTAGCAGGTACTGAGATACCGCTCTGCCCACTCACTCCTCTCTTCTCCTGTCAGTGTCCGCACCGGGTCCCAACAGGTCCTTTTACCAGCTAACCCAAAGCTCAAACAGGCAGAGGAGAGCCCTCAGACCCCTATCCAAGATGTAATGAAAATGGCCTTTAAAGTTGCTTTGTCAACACTGAAAACAGGTTACTAAGAATTTGAAGTCCCTCACAGGCTTTTTGAGATACTCACTCCCATCTTCCCCTCTGGTCTATCTGTTCTACTGCTCAACTTTTTGATGCTAGGAAAATCCCAAAGCCCTTTCCCATTATTCTTTTACATCTCTTCTTCCTCATTCTCAGATCCACGGAGCTGCTCTCACCACCCGCCTTTCACGTCTTCCCCCTCTGTACCAGGAACACAGAAAATTCTTAACTGACCTTCTCCAGAAGTCTTCACCATGGCTGAATTTAGGACTTTTAGCAAAAGAGTCCCAATGAAGGAGTTCAATGTAGATAAACTTCCTCTTTTCTTGTTGCCCTGTTCTACGTACCATGGGCTGGAAAAATCAGCTCTGCTATGCTAGACACCCCTTTACTAGTTTTTCACAAAATATGTGAACAAGGCCTCTGGCCTTGAGCTGGGGCTTCACAGAGATGGCTACATTTCTAAGATAAAGAAGTTACCAACTGGGCTCCATGGTAATAGCTGGCAGGGAGAAAAAAAAGGAGAAGACAAAATCTCTCCCCCTCCCAAGTGTCCTTAAAAACTAAACTTGCATAGAACAGAGGAAATAAAACAGAAACAAAAACAGCTTTTTGTGAACTTCTGCAGACTGTGAACTTCTGAGCCACTTTACCTACATGTTGGGTACAAAATTCTGAAACTACCTAAACTTGGGGTTCAGCGGATTAATTGATTACAACAGAAGCAATGCCCTCTAAATCCGTTTGCAACCAAATAGGATTGTTTCCCTAGCTTCGGTGCTATCTTAGGTGCCTTGCCTTGTCTGTCCCTACAAAAGTGTAATTCTATATACTTAAACATTGTTAATGGGTTAATAAAATTGTCAACAGATGTGATTAATTATGTAATGGTGCAGATGATTCCCAGAGTGCTCTATCATTAAACAGGTTCATTTAAAAATCAAATAGGGGGGCAAAAAACTCGGTTCCGCTGGGAGCTGTATTCCTCACTTTAGCCATCCTATTCGGAATAGGAGTTGCTGCAGGGGTGGGCACAGGAACCACTGCCCTAGTCCATGGGACACAACAAATAACCCAATGACAAGTACCAATAGACCAAAACTTAAAGATATTAAAAACCTCCATCACAGCTTTACAGGAATCTTTAACCTCGCTCTCTGAAGTAGTTTTACAGAACAGGCGACATTTCGACCTTCTCTTCATGAGAGAAGGGGCCTTTGTGCTGCATTGAGGGAAGAATATTGTTTTTATGCTGACAATACTGGAGTTGTAAAAGAATCTATGAGTAAATTAAAAAAAAAAAACGCCTTGAAGAGTGTCAACGAGAGACAGAGGCCCAAAAAGGGTGGTTTGAGTCTTGGTACACACAGTCCCCGTGGGTAACTACACTTTTATCAGCCTTGGCCGGTCCTTTAATAATCTTCTTATTATTGCTAACTGTAGGGCCCTGTATGCTCAACCGTGTAGTTTCTTTTCTCCAAGCTCAAATTGGACAAGTTAAACTTATGGTAATCAGACAACAATGTTTCCGACTAGCAGACATGAATTGTGACACCCCCCAATGATCACTTTTATGATTAAAAGTAACCAGAACAAGAAGTGGGGAATGAAAGGATAATAAAATAGGTACTTGTCAATTTCTGTTTTTCTGTATGCTTAACAAAACACTGTTGAAATCTTGAGAACTGTTTGCTTATCTTGTTCCCCAAATGTACTGTCCCCAATTGCCAAACTGCAGAATGTACTCCCTCACACATTTGCAAACAAACCGCCCACTTGCCATGACCCATCAATAAATTTCACTCCCTGCCCTCTCTAAGGAAAGTATATAAGCTCTGCTTAAGCTGTTCTCAGGGCTCTCTGCTAAATTCAAGTGAGCTCTGAGCCACAGCATGCTGGACCCCCAATAAACACTTTGCTGTTGCATGTGACAGTCTCTTGGTGGTCTCTTACTCCAACGCTCGACCAACCTTTACATTGGTACAATCATAAGTGTGACCTTTGCTTTTTGTGTCGAGAATATTACTGTGATAAAATGTATACATAGGTCAGGTGACATGAGTATTTCTTCCACCATTTCAAGGAGGAATATTTTGAAGACATGTAAATTAGTATTGGGGGTATAAAGAGGTGTACCCTGTGTCTATGAATATAGAGATAATGCATGAATAGACAATATTGTGTATAAATAATATAACTGGTTCCACTTTAAATAATGGATTGAATTGATATCTGAAAATATATAAGAAATCATATATTGATATACAATCATTCATTCTAACCAGTTATACATCTAATCGTAATATTAGGGTTATGGTTCATCATGTAGGGTGTGTGAGATTTGCTTCAAAAGTACTTATGGATATCAAAAATAATGTGTTTGGAAAGAAGTCTCATGAAAAGACCAGTCAAGAAACATGAAGAAATATATGTGTTCTGAAGTAGAAAGTGATTGAAAGTGAAACAAATGCCTATAAATTTGCAAACTTGTGGATGAAATCTATATCCAATGATGTGCATAAACTAATGAAATTGTAATGCACCAGTGTTGAAAAAAATTAACATCAAAATACACATCATGTTCCATAGGAGTCTACTTGCATTGATGTTAAACTTGGTCAGTTACTGAAGAAATATTAGGATTTGTATACACCATTCACTGAAATTAGTTTTCAGTAGTAGGAAACAAATATGTATTTCAGGTGGATGAATATTTCTGAGAATAATCTTGTGAAAAGATAATTATAAATCCACATACATGAATATGAATGAATTTAGGAAATGTATAATAAGACAGATATATTTCATATTTTGAAAAATCTGGATAGTATATATATATATATATATATATATATATATATATACAGATATTAAAAATTAGCACTATATGCCAATTGAAATTCACCATAAAATATATATCATTCACAGATCAAAATTATTCATTTTACTGAACATGGATTTATATATAATGTTGTTCAGCTAGGAAACTCACCCATAGGTTGAATTTTCAGTTCCATCAGCATTTAGGAGGAGTGATCTCTTCTCACAATTTGTATCTGCCAAGTCAGCAACCACAAAATAGTGTACGTGTGGTACCAGGTAGGATTGTATATGTGCTTATAAAAATACATATGCTGAATAGGCTGCAGCGAAAGGGAGACAGGAATTCACATATTGGTTAACTTTAAAAACAACTGGAGAACTATTTCAACAAAAAATTGACTAGATTTATAACTCCTACCCTATACAGTGCATAAGGCAAGTCCAAATATACACCAGACCTCTTTTGAAATGCTTGTATATCAATTTTTGGGGGGTTATTTTTCTCCATCATATTAGGATTAGTACACAGAGTCTAGTAGGGTATAGGGTAGTGTCAGGGATTCAGTATTTCAATTGGAAAATTGGAAAATGAATCCAATGTGTATGCAAACATGTGCTACACAAAAATCCTTCCACTCTCATCCAGAACAATTCCTTGACATTTCCTTCGCTCCAAGTAAGACACAATTTGCGGAGAAGAGTTATAAAATCTGTGAATATATATCTGGCATGAAAATTGCTCAGGAGTTTAGAACTTTGAAGGTGGTAGACCAGTTTCCAAAAGTAAGGGACAGTGTAAACTCCACAATCATGGAGCTCTGCTGGCCTAAAGACTTCTTCAGAAACTGCCTCTGAGGTTGGGCACTTGAAATATATGTTGTTGTCAGGAGCTTTAGCTTCCTTTGTAGTGAGACCATCAAAGCTGGGTCTGCATCTATGTGACCTGGAGGACATGGTCTCTTATATTCCAATGAACATTAGGCAGCAGTGCTGAATTCTCTCTTTGTAGATAATTGTGGCCACTGGGGGCTAAGTGTCTCCCCATGTGGAGTGTGAAGCTATTTGGTCACCTTCCACTTTTTGTGGTGTTTCTTGCCGCTGCACTGGGAGTTTGGTATTTGCTTCACGAAATTCAAAAAGTTCAACTAGGACAAACTGCTGGAGGGAGTTCTGTCACGTGTCGTGGGTCAGGGTCTACAGGAGAATACACCAATCTGGCTTCTATCCCACATAGCTTGCCCCCTTGACCATAGCAACCTGATTCTGAACATTGCCCTCAAACTTCTCCATATAACAAGATGCCTCTACATACAAGGTTCTGCTGGCTGCTCCATGTCAGTCACAACCCATTTGAAAGCCAATGGCAGATCCACATGACCGCACCACAGATTTTTTAACACACACGTGCACAACACTTCTCTACGACCACTAATCAGCAGGCTCCAACTTACTGACATCTCTGTTCTACATCATTATCATGAAACCCTGTCAATCAAGGCAGTGTCTGGTACACTCAAATCAGCAACAGGACATTCATGGTTGTCCAGTGCCACCTGGTCATGGGAATTTCAAAAATGTCATGGTATTTATGTAGCCATTTTTCAAGGATGAATTTGGAGGCACTCTGGGTTTCAATTCATTCAGGTACCGTTAAATGGTGAGGAAGCTCATTTCAATGAATGATCTAGAGAACTCTCACAGGCAAGGTTTCCCAAATAGTGGCCAAAAAGTTACATGAAGCCAGGCCCATAGAAGTCTACAATGTGAGGTCCATGTTTGTTTTGACTCTCAACTATGGCTGCCAAGTCTTTCAGAATAAAATCACATGATATCATTGCTGAGATTCCCTGTGCTGTGTGGAAAGCGACCCTTGGTCTAGATCTCAGTTTCCAAGGGTGACTCCCATGTGTGGCCTCCAAAAATCTCAACACATTTCATGGCAATAATTCTCTGAGGTCAGTTCCACAACACAGTCTCTAAGGGGAATCACACCAGAGTTTAAACCCCGGTGGACACAGTCATCTCCCAACCGCCACACAAATGACCAGAATTAAAACCAAAACACTCCCACATAGCCCTCATATTCTTCCATATATACACTCATCATAAACTGTGGCTGGATATTTCCATGAGGGGCACATCCAAAGACAGTGTTCAAAAAAAGCTCCCTTGCCCCTCATTTGCCTAAAGTCATTGTGGCCTGGACACCCTTCCTGTGAACCAGGAGTGATCAAGTAGGCCAGCTCTTAATACTGCTCTGCTTATCCAATTTGAGGCCTACTGCCTGTCAGGTATAGACTCTTCATGTGATTTGTAGTCATGAGGAAACCCAAGCACCTCTGCATGGCTTTCAAGAACTCATTTGACCCAAAGGATCCCTATTCTAACTTGATAAAGGTCATGAAACTAAGAGAGAAAGGCAAGAAACTTCATCCACAAAAACTGAACTTTTTGCCATTTTTTTTGGATGCACACATGGGATCTTTCTTTAGATCCATCTGGTCCTGAGAATTTAAGCCACAGCCTCATACAGGGCCAAGATGCTGATTCAGACGCATCCCTTTCCAAAGCAATTAAGCAAAGAGCCACAGGTGATGCCCATTCTTTTCCATATGAAAATTAATTTCTTCACGCTTCACAAAGTGTGGCCTGAGGCAAAAACCATCCTGACATTAAGGGCAACAGTACAATATGCAAGCAAAAGGCCCAAAGCAGGGTTTCTCCTCTGAGACTTTCCTGGTCACACTGATATCTGAGTTTTCTGAGATGCCCCCATTCCCTTCAGCTATTCAGTACATGGCCATTTCACAGAGTGTGGAAGTGGTTTATATCTTGGACACAAAACCATGAGCCTATTCTGGAGAGTTTCCAGAATTCAGGAAGACAACTGGAACTTGGGAAGATAATAGGTTTTGCCCATCTATAAGGCAAGCTGCAGTCCATTCATAAATTGGGCCGGATGAATGATGGGAGCTTTCTATTAGACAGGACACATCCATTGATGCATTGTCTTTTCTAATGTCTACAACCACGGACACAGTAGGATACACAGATATAGAAACACTTGCCTTGTCAAATGACATACAAGAAACAGTCCACTCCAAACCAAACAAACCGACTTTCCTATCTATTCTCAGAACATGAGACAAAACCGCATACTCACACCCATACTCAAACGGCACCTCCTTCTCCCAAGTAGGTGTGTGAATATATGGAGTGTCCTCTGACTGGTGGGCCATACTCTGTTCCACCGAAATGCCCTGTAGGGTCTCAGATCTTGTCTCCTTTTCCAACTCTGTGAAGTTGCCAGGAGCCATTGGTGAGCAACTATCTGCTTTCCCTGGAAAGGCCCCTCTTCAGAGCTCTCCTGGCATTTGGCCATCCTCACATCAGTAGGTACCAAGAAAGACTGACCCTATCTTTGGTAAATCCAAACAAGTGAGCCCAATGTGACTGAGACTGGGACTGGCTCTGGATGCCTTGCTTCCTGGATCCCAAGTTCAGAGATTTCAAACACCAAGGAAGTTAGGTAGGTCAATTCCTTCAGAAACTGAAAGAGGTCACTGCCTTGACAACCACTTTGTGCTAACAGTTGTTTCATAGGGTCCAATGAAATGGAGGCTGCCCCTACTTCCTGTGACACTTTCAAAAGTAAGAATGGTATTTCAACCATAGGCACCTAGGAACAGCTCTCCACACAGGCCTGGTTTGGTCCATCTTCTCTATATTAAGAAGAAAGCGGCTGTTTCAGACACATCCCTTCGTCCTGACCAGGGTTTTTGCCATGGAAGATGATTTTTGCTCTCTTAGGTCCTCCATAGCTGCCTACATCTTATCCAGGAATCATTTCTGCATGGACCTTTGAGGTTCTCAGCAGGTGGAAGATCCCCTACATTCTTGTATTGTAAGACCAACTCTGTACCTGCTCTTCTGTAAAGTGAGATTGAGTGAACAGTGTATGGTTAGGGTTAATAACAGGTTCGATTTGGGTTAGGAATCCTTCTGCGAGATGAATAATGGTATTGGAACCAACAGAAATCTAGGTAAGATTTGAAGCCCAGTAAGGCATTAGGCGCTCGAGTGAGATACTTAGTTTTGAATTATATTCTGCACAGACGTCTCAGATGAATCGATATACAATGGCATAGGACCTTGTATCTTCGATGATTGAATGTTGAAGAGAACATCCAGTCAAAAAGGGATAGTAAGTAGGATTAGGATGATAGTTGGTAGGTTTAGAAACAAGAGTGAGTATAGGAGTGGGACCAAAATTTCTTTAGCAATAGGCTTTTGCGTAGAGATTGAATATAAATGTCAGCACATGTGAAGAGTCAATCACAATAATGAACTGGGATAACATCCTCACTCCATGGGTGCATCCTCCGCCAAGTGGAGGGGCCCATGGGGGACGAACCCTTATGGCAAGGGCAGAAGATAGTTGGTCAGAGCTGTTACTCATACTTTTATATAAGAAAGAGAGATCTGTGGGGGTGTAAACTTAAGAAATAAGCCTGTGAGAAGGGTAGAACATCCTTTTAAATGTTGGCAGCAAGGTCTTCCATCTCCAGACGATGATGGACCTGTATGGGTTTAGAGGCCAAAATATTAATCTGTTCTTTAATAAATTGTACCAGCCTGTTTATAATGCAGGGTCCTATGGACCCAATTATAAGTAAACCCAACAAAGGGCCTAATAGGGGAAGAAGGTAGGGTAGAAATCCATAAAGCCCAGTCCAGAGGGGATTTTCAAATAGTTCCCGTCATCTCTTTCTAGATCTTATTGAAGGTGCTTAATTTTA
This sequence comes from Callospermophilus lateralis, assembly GCF_048772815.1. Classification (NCBI taxonomy): domain Eukaryota; kingdom Metazoa; phylum Chordata; class Mammalia; order Rodentia; family Sciuridae; genus Callospermophilus; species Callospermophilus lateralis. Next base: position 1,225,298 of record NW_027513408.1, read on the forward strand.
GTGCATACTATGCCTGATTTATTGGCATAAAAGCAGCATCGTTCCCTTAAGCCCAAGCAAATACCTCCCTGGTTATCTGTCAGCAAATCTAAGCCTCGTCTTTTTGAAGGAACACTTCTGCCTGGGAGTCTATTTGGTCCTGCAGATCTTTAATGGTTCCTGATAGAGTTTGTACATCATTTATAAGTTGTTGAGACAGGTGATGGTAAGAGTGTATAGCTGTGCCTAAGCCAGTGTACCTGTGCCCACAGCAGCTGTTATTCCAAAGCTGGCAATGAGTGGTAAGGCCTGTATTGCCCGCCTGTGTCTTTTGACTAAGGTGTCTAGGCTAGGAATGGGTAGAGGTTCGTCTCCTGGGACTATAGTTATATCAGGGAGTAATAAGGCAAGAACAGAGCCACCGGTCCAATTCGCTGGAAGCCTGGGGAAGGCCAAGTTTCCTCCACCCATTAAAACTCTGCCATTGGGAGGACAAAGAGTTGGGGTGGGTGAGGAATAATTTTGTATGTTGAGCAATTTTCAAAGAAAGTAACTCCAACATCAATATCATAGGTGTTATTCTGCATCGCGCCTAAAAGACATAATGTAATAGTGCCTATAAGTTGTACTTAAAAAGGAAATCCGGGTTGGCATGTATTATCATTGTCTATGATAGAATTAATAGGAACTGCCATAGTCATAATTGCCCCTGTTGTCATGCAGAGCCAGCAATCACCAGCAAGGGTGTGGTTGGAATTATTAAGCAAGTAGAAGGTAGTTTCCAAAATATCTAATGTATTGGTATCTAAACCTGGGAGCTGAGATTTAGGCAACATTAAGGGATGATATGTGAGCTCAGGGATTTGGGGTTTCAAAAGTTTGATTATGTGAGGATGTTTGACAGCATCAGTAGTTCTTCCACCATCAGTGACCCCTGTAGGGGCCTTAATGGGCCAGCAGGAGGGTTTACCGACAGGGCCTTGGCAACCAGCTGACTGTAGCTTGGTGTATTTGCCTTCTACTCCCTGGTCAAATAGAACGGAGGTATAATGAATAGTGGTCCCCCCTGCTGCATGAGTTTTAGTTTGGGAGGCTTCAAAAAATTGTTCTCCCTGCTTGTTAACACAAATTGAGGGCGACACATAACAAGAGTCATGCCTCGCCTGGGTATGCAAACAGGTTGCAGAAGAATTTTGGAGAGCTTTACTTGTACTAGGGGGAATAAACTTTGGCTTGTTAACACATACCCATTTAGGCTGATGAACTCCTCCAAGTTTATGGTCAAACTCGGCATGGAGGTAAGCCACCTTAGTCACGCAGTCAGCAGTCTCGGTCCAACTAGTGGGAGCCTGAGTCCAAGATCATCACTTGCATTCACAGGGGGGCCCAAAAACTTACACCATGATGTTGGAACGTGGAGGGCCAAGGCCTCCATGTACAAACCTGTTAAGCAGAAGTGCCTAAATCAGGATCCTCACACAGATTGTTGGCTGCATCTGAAAAAGAACAAAATTTGTCCTCAGGGGGAGGCCCTCCATCCCTGTGTTGAGGTAAGTCATTAACCTGTTTAACCAGGCATTCTGGTAACCATCTTGGGGCTGATTGCTCTTGGTCCAAAAGACAAGCTGAGCCTCGTCCCCAGATGAGAACAGGATCTGGACCTTTCCATTTATTTGTAAGGGAATTGCACCACATAAGAGGTGGGCGAACAGAATTGGACAAGGGATGCCAGTTTCTGTCTGCGGCTGAATGGCCTTCACTGTCTAGGGTAAGAAAAATAAGGGCAAGTAAGGCATGGTTAAGGCGATGCCTGGGAGTGGTAAATACAAGGGCGGAAGCCTTATGGAGGGTTATCCAAGTCTATAAGGTAAGGTGGGCACGTTCCACAACGCCTTGGCCCTGAGGGTTGTATGGAATTCCAGTAGTATGACGAATTTGCAAGGTAGCACAAAACTATTTAAACTTGGCACAGGTATATGCAGGATAATTATCTGTTTTAATATGTATTGGTTTACCCATTATGGAAAAGGCTGAAATAAGAGGAGAAAGAACATATTTGGTAGCCTCTCCTGAATGTGGTGATGCAAAAATAAAGTCGCTGAAGGTATATATAGAAACGTGTATATATTTGGTAATTTCAAATTCAGGAAAATGAGTAACATCCATTTTCCAAAACTGATTGGGCAGTAATTCTCGGGGGTTAACTCTCATGTGTTGAATGGGGAGGGAGACAGTGCAACCTGGGCATGCTTTTACTATTTCTCGTGCCTGTTGCATGGTAATTTTACAAAGTAATTGAAGGCTCTTGGAATTTAGATGGTGAAGATTGTGTAACTCTGTGGCCTTTTGAATGGAGCCCACAAAAATTGGAAAGATGGAACGAGTTGCTGCATCAGCTTGGGCATTACCTTTTGTTAGAGGCCTGGGATGATCAGAGTGTGCCCTGATGTGTTCTAAGAAAAATGGATGTTGTCTGGCCTGAATTAACTGCTGAAGCTGATGAAAAAGAAAGGCCACATTGGAAGAAGCCTTAATGGTGGGGGAAATGTCCAGCAGGGGCACAGAATGAGCAATGTAGGCACTGTCTGTATAAATATTAACAGGATTATCAAAAAATATTATAAAAACTTGTGTTATGGCAAACAATTCCACAACCTGTGCTGACTGATAGATAGTATCAAAGATGGTAGGCTGGTTATTGACAACAAAGAGCGCTCAGCCATTACTGGAACCGTCTGTAAAGACATTAAGGGCTTGAGGAATGGGAGCCTTTTGAGTAATTTTGGGAAAAATAAATGGATGTAACTGGACAAAATGTAAAAGGGGGTCATTGGGGAGGTGGTTATCAATTGTTCCCCAAAAGCCTGATAGGGCAATACCCCATTCATCCCATGTCTGTATTAAAAATTTGGTTTGGTCCTTCATATATGGAATTAAATTATTATGAGGTTCTTTGCCAAAATGTTGTCGAGAATCAAATGACGTTTAATAATAATAGAAGCTACCTGAGCAAGATTAACAGTAATAACCTTGAAGGATGTGGTGGGTAAATGGACCCAAAGCAAGGGGCAGCCTTTATTTTTAAAATGTGGATCTCGCTGCCAAATTATTCCTGTGGGTGTATGAGGAGTTTGCTAAATGACCAGAACCAGAGGAAGGTTATAAGAAATTTGTGTAACAAACTGTTGGGCAATGGCTTCTGTGACTTGGTTTAATGCCTGTAATGCCTCGTGTGTAAGCTTTTGAGAGGAGGAGAGGTGGGAATCACCTCTCAAAATATAATTAAGGGACAAAAGTACACAAGTGGGTAATTTTAAATATGTTCTTAGCCATTTAATATCCCCCAGTAATTTTTGAAAATCATTAAGAGTGTGAAGATGGTCCACACGTAGTTGTATTTTAGGAATTTGAATCTGATTATCTTGAAGTTTAAGGCCCAAATAGGTATAACAGTCCTGTGTTTGAACCTTATCAGAAGCAGAAGCTATCTGTAGTCCCAAGGTAGTGAGGGTTTTGTAAAGGTCCAGGTAACAATTATTAACGTCATGGATATTAGGTGCAGCAATTGACAAATCATCCAATTAATGTAAAATATGAATTTGTGAACATTGCTCTCTCACAGGGTCTACTGCTTGAGCAACGTATTTTGGGCTAAGACTAGGGCTGTTGGCCATACCTTGGGGAAGAACCTTCCATTGAAATCTCTGCATAAGGCCCTGAAAATTAATGTGAGGGAGACTAAAGGCAAAGTAGGGTCTATCCTCAGAATGTAAAGCAATGGTAAAAAAGCAATCTTTTAAGTCAACAACCATTTTACAATAGTTTTTGGGAATAGCCACTGGTGTGGGAATGCCTGGCTGTAGTGCTCCCATCAGGCATATAACTTTATTAATGACACACAAATCTTGTAAAAGGCGCCACTTGCCTGATTTTTTCTTGATAACAAAAATAGAATTATTCTATGGTGAGCTTGATGGCTCTACATAGCCAGCTGCCAGCTGTTCCTGCACTAACATGGAGGCAGCCTCCAATTTTTCTTGGGTAAGGGGCCACTGATCCACCGACACAGGAGTCTGAGTCTCCCAAATAATTTTATCTGCATGGGGTACAGGAGGGTCAGGGACCAACACTAAAAATCCAAATACCCAAGTCTATATGTATTTGTTTTTTGTAAGGGTTGTATAGGCTCAACCAGTCCTTGTCTCAGTCTCCCCATGCCTGTACCAGGGACAAAATTCTTATGAAGCATTTGATGAGTCACCATGGAATTGGGACTGGAAAGAATAACTTACATTTGACTCAAAATATCTCGGACGTATAGGTTAAGATGAAGGTCAGGAACAAAGAAAGGAGTGACAGTTCCCATATTACCCTCTTTATCAGTCCAGCTAAGAGCCCTAGAGCTGACCAGAGGATTTTTTGACTGTCCTATCCCTTTAAGGTCTGTCAAGGATGGGGTGAGGGGTCAACCTGTTGGCCAGTATTTTTGAGAAATAATTGTGGCATCAGCTCCAGTATCAAGAATTCCTTGGAATTCCTTTCCTTCAATAAGTAAGATAAGGGTGGGTCTATTGTGAGAAATGGGCTGAACCCAATATACATCAGAGGAGCCCAAGGAGGTAGTCCCCCTCGGTAGGTTTGAGTCGTGGAAGTGCCTCCTGAATCCAAGGGAAGGAGTATTAATTGTGCAAGTCTTGTTCCTGCTGGGATGGCCGCAACTCCATTAATAGCTGTGGCCAGTATTTTTATTTCTCCAGTGAAATCATTATCTTTAATGCCAGGGAAGACCTGAACACCTTGTAAGGTAGTAGAGGCTCTTTCAAGAATAAGGGCACACATATGAGATGGAGTGGGACCCATTATTCCAGTGGGTATTATCTGGGGCCCTTGCATTGAGTGTAATATTGTATCGGTGGCGGCAAAAAGGTCCAATCCTGCGCTGCCTGGGGTGGCTAATTGGAATGAGGCAATTGTGGAGAAGGATTTTGAGATAGGCTGCTGAGGGCATTTGTCTTAGATCTACACTCACTGGCCCAGTGATGACCTTTACCTCATCTAGGGCAAAGGGTAGCTGGGGGCAGTTTAGCCTCAGTTTGAAAAGACACTATTCTTAGGCTTTGTTTGCCTGTCAGACACTCACGTGCAAAATGGCCAGGTTGTTTACAAGTAAAGCAACTACGTGAGCCAGGATTGTGAAAGGCCTTGGTAAAGGCGGCACCGAGGGTGAGACCCATGGCAAGGGCTACACCCAACGCTGCACAGAGTCCAATAAAGTCAGAAAGTTTCACTTTTTTCTTATGTGGTCGAAGAACATCCTGACATGCCAGGTTGGCATTTTCAAAGGCAAGATGTTTTACAAAGGTGCTTTCGCTTTCGCTTGGTCCAAGCAAGAATCCCGCAGCTAGGTTAAGCCGGGGAACAAAGTCGCTATAAGGCTTGTCGGGCCCTTGTCGAATTTTTGCCAGGGAAGTCGTATCAGAGGCCTTTTGAGGGAGGCATCTCCAAGCATGTAAGCCAGCCATCTGAATCTGTGTCAAAAGTCCAGCAGGGAAACGTGCCAGTTAAGTTTTAGTGTCAAAAGGCGCATTGCCCACTAGCTTAACATAAGTCCAGGAATTAGAGGAGGGCTTAGTTAAATTTTTCTGAGCAGTTTCCTGACAGTGCTCTTTGAAATCTGCATTCCATAACAGGAAGTCTGCGGCATTGAGGGTAGCTTGGTCTAAAAATTTCCAATAATTGGGAGTAAGACATTGTGTCATGTAGCTTTCTAATAAAGCCTACGTGTAGGGTGCAATGGGTCCATAGTGAGCACAAGACTTTTTAAGTTTTTTCAAGAAAACGCAGGCTTAATGTTTTGTAGACACTCTGGGTTCCTTCCTGCCTAGGGATGAAGTCCTCATCCTCTGAGTCCTGATCTCCTTGATCCATTTCCGCCGCTTCCTCCTCTTGATCCTCGTCTAAGTCTTTGACATCAACCTGGGCAGGCTTAACTATCTAACTGAGGGTGACTGAAAAGTGAGAACAGTCCAATGGAGCGGCTTAGCCTTTGTATTAGACCACTTTAGGCCAGCTTGTGTTGACTCCATGCCTAAGGCTAATGAATAAAGCTCAGAGTCAAGGGATCTTAATTCTTTTTAAACTTGGATCTCTTCCAGTCTATGTTGGAGAGACTCTCCCAAGGGAGCCAGGTTAGGCAAGGGAATTGGGGAAAAAATATCTGGTGGGGGGATTTGGCCCCTGAAGGGCCAGAGCACAAAAAGCAGGAGAGATATAGGAGGGAGGTGGATGTGTAAGTCCTATAGGCTGTGGCTGGGTCCTAAGCAGTGGCAGGTCTTCTGTATCATAGGGAGTTGCTTCCTTCTCCAAGTTAGCCTTCTCCCCAGGGGTCAATGTGTCTCCAGGATTTAAAACTGGATAAAGGCGGTTGGTAACCATTGGAGCCCTATTCATTAGGGTGGTATTTTGAGGGGGACCAGGAAGGTTTCCAGGGTCCTGGGGAGACTGAGAATGGTCTATGTCTATACTAACTGATCGGCATGCGAGGGGGGACGAGAGGTCTTTTGCATAGTCTCTTTCATAATCCTGAAAAGTTTTAAGGTACCATTGTCAAAGGGTGAACTTTTAAGAAATTCATTAATTAATTTCCAGTAAGAAAAGGTGGGAACAGGCAATTTTTCTGTCCAAAGGATTCATAATAATCTTTTAAACAGTCTACTACTCTAAGCCATCTTTTACCATTAATGGTCCCTTCAAGGTGAAATCATAGACACAATTCCCCTATGTATGAAAAGAAAAATTTTAAGTCCTTTTTCTTAACACGTGCCCCCCATGTCTTGAAGGAATCCTTGAGGCCCGACAAATACAAATCATGTGACAAAACTGCTTGACCCATGGTGGGTCACTCCCCGTGCGTCATCCCCACTCTCCTCCTGGATCTGTCTCTCGGTGGTGTCTGCTGAGGCAATTGTGAGCTCCGCTTGACCAAGTTTTCCAGGAGGACGGGGTTCCCTATGACTCAAAGGCTCGAGCCCCAGTCAGTGGGCACCAGATGTCCCGGCTGGCAGGACACATCAACGTGGGCAGCGAACCAAGATAGGGAGGAATGAAGGGACAAGAGACACGAGAGATGACAGGAAGACAGGAGTTCTGATCAACCTTCAAAATACATTGTTCACACAGGGGATTTTATATGCTGGAGATGGGAAAGCTCTCTTATCGGCAGTTCCTGGATGTCTACACAAGGTGAGATAACCTCAGGATATTTCAGGAAGACAGATGGCCACAGCATGTCTCAGGGACACAGATGGCTAAATGATGTCTCCAAGAGATGATGTCTCCCTGGGTGTTGTTTCTTGTAAGTGTCAGGCTATTCTTTGAAGGAGAATTCCTTCTACCCCTGACAGTCAGGGATTCAGTATTTCCAATGGAAAACTGAAAAAAGAATGCAATGTGTATGCAAATATGTGCTACCCCAAAATCTTCCCACTTTCATTCAGAACAATGCCTTGACATTACCTTCACCCCAAGTAAGACACAATTAGAGAAGATTTGAAAATCTGTGAATACACATCTGGAATGGAAAATGCTCAGGAGTTCACAAACTTGAAGGTGGTAGAGGAGTTTCCAAAAGCAAAGAACAGGGTAATAACTCCACAAACATGGAGATCTGCCGGCATAAAGATTTCTTGAGAAACTGCTTCTGAGGTTGGGCACTTGAAATATATGTTGTTTTCAGGAGCTTTAGCTTCCTTTGTATTGAGACCATCAAATCTGGGTCTGCATCTATGTGACCTGGAGGACATGGTTTCATATTTTTCAATGGATATGAGGCAGCAGTGCTGAATTCTCTCTTTGTAGGTAAACTGTTGCCAATGGGGGCTAAGTGTCTCCCAGTGTGGACTGTGAAGACATTTAATCATCCTCCACTTTTGTGGTGTTTCTTGTAGCTGCACTGGGAGTTTGGTATTTGCTTCTCAAAATGCAAGGAGTTCAACTGGGACACAGTGCTCGAGGGAGTTCTGTCATGTGTGGTGGGTAAGGGTCTGCAAGAGAATGCACCAACCAGGCTTCTATCCCACATAGCTTGCCCCCTTGACCATAGCAATCTGATTCTAAACATTGCACTGAAACCTCTCCATATAACAAGATGCCTTTACATACAAGGATCTAGAGGCTACACCATGTCAGTCACAAACTATTTGGAAGCCAATGCAAATCCAAATGACCCCACCACAGATGTTTTAACACACACCTGCACTCCACTGCACTAGGCCGACTACTCATCAGGTTCCAAATTACTGGCATCTCTCTTCTACACCATTTTCATGAACACCAGTCAATCAAGGCACTGTCTGATACACTCATGATCATCAATAGGACATACAAAGTTTCTCCAGTGCGACCTGGTCATGGGAATTCAAAAATTTAATGGTATTTATCTAGCCATTTTTCAACGATGACATTGGAGGCACTGTGGGATTCAATTCACTCAGGAACCATTAAATGGAGAAAAAGCTCATTTCAATGAAAGCTCTAGAAAACGTTAACAGGCAAGGCTTCCCAAAGACAGGCCAAAAGGTCACATGAAGCCAGGTCCATTGAGGTCTACAATGTGAGGTCCATGTGTGTTTTGACTTGCAACAATGGCTGCCACGTCTTTAAGAATAAAATCATGTAATATCATTCCTGAGATTCCCAGTGCTCTGTGGAAAGCCACCCTGGGCCTAGATCTCAGTTTCCAAGGGCGAATCTCATGCGTGGCCTCCTAAAATCCCAACACAATACACAGCAATACTTCTTGGAGGTCAGTTCCAGAACTCAGTCTCTAGGGGAATCACACCAGTGTTCAAGCCCAGGTGGATCCAGTCAACTCTTCCAACCACGACTTAAATAAAAACAATTAAAACCAAAACACTCCCACATGGCCCTCATCTTCTCCCATATAGACACTCATCATAACCTCTGGCTGGAGTTTTCCATGAGGGTCGCAGGCCAAGACAATGTCCAAAATAATCTCCCTTGCACCTCATTTGCCTAAATTCAGGGTGGCCTGGACACCCTTCCTGTTAACCAGAAGTGATCAAATAGGCCTGCCCTTAATACTGTTCCATTTCTCCAATTTGAGGCCTTCTGACTGTGGGGTTTAGATTCTTTATGTGAATTGGAGTCATGAGAAAACCAAGGTCCTCTGCAGAGATTTGAAGAACTCACTTGACCCAAAGGATCCCTATTCTCAATTGATGGATTTTAGGAACCTAAAAGGGGTAGGCAATAGAATTCATTAACAATGACTAAACTTTTTGCCATTTTGGTTTTGGATGCTCACATGGGATCTTTCTTTAGATCCATCAGGTGCTGAAAATCTAAGCCACAGCCTCACACAGGGCCAAGAGCCTGATCCAGACACATCCCTTTCCAAAGCAATTAAGCAAAGAGCCACAGGTGATGCCCATTCATTTCCATTTCAAAACTGTTTTCTTCAGGCTTCACAAAGGGGTGGCATGAGGCAAAGACTTTCCTGACATTCAGGGCAAAAGAACAATAGGTAAGCAAAAGGCCCAAAGCAGGTTTATACACTGAGATTTTCCTGGTCACACGGATATCTGAGTTTTTTGATATGCTGGCCATTCCCTTCAGCTATCCAGTACATGGTCATGTAACAGACCTTGGAGTTGGTACATACCTTGGACAGAAAACCATGAGTGTATTCTGGAGAGTGGCCAGAATTCAGGAAGAAAACAGGGACTTATGAAGGTAGTAGGTGTTGCCCATCCATAAGGCAAGGCACACTCCATTCATAAATTGGGCAGGATGAATGCTGGGAAGCTTTCTACTAGACAGGACACATCCATTGTTGCATTCTCTTTTCTAATGTCTACAACCAGGGACACAGTGGGATACACAGACATAGAAACACTCACCTTGTAAAAGAATCTACTAGAAACAGTTCACTCCAAACCAAACAAACCACCTCTCTGATCTGGTTTCTTTGGCTAACTCTGTGAAGTTGTCAGGAACAAAGTGTTGAGCCACTACCTGCTTTCTCAGGAAATGTCCCTCTTCAGAACTCTCCTGGCATTTGGCTATCCTCACAGCAGTAGTTACCGAGAAAGACTGACTCTGTCCTTGGAAAATCCAAACAAGTGAGCCCACTGGGACTGGGATTTGGACTGCCTCTTGGTGCCTGGCTTCTTGGATACCAAGTTCAGAGAGTTTAATCACCAAGGAAATGAGGCATGTCACTTTCTTTGGAACTGAATGAGGCCACTGCCTTGGAAACCACATTGTCCTAAGAGTTGCTTCCAAGGGTCCCATGAGATGGAGGCTTCCCCTACTTTCTGTGACACTTTCACAAGTTAGAATGATATATCATCCATAGGCACCCAGGAACAGCTCTCCACACAGGCTGGTTTGATCCATCTTCTCTACAATAAGAAGAGAAAAGCTGATTCAGACACATTGCTTCATCCTGACCAGGTTGCTTGCCATGGAATATGACTTTTGCTCTCTCAGGTCCTTCGTACCTGCCTACAACTTCTCTGGGTATCATTTCTGTATGGACCTTTGAGGTTCTCAGCAGGTGGAAGGTCCCGTACTTTCCTGTATTCTAAGAACAACTCTGTCCCTGCTTTACAGTAAAATGAGATTGAGGGAAGAGTGTATATTTAGGGTTAATAACAGGTTCAATTTGGGTTAGGAAATATTCTCTGTGATGAATTATGTTATTGGGAACCTGCGATATTTACAAAAATATAGAGGTGAAATATAAGAATGAAAACAGAAATCTAGGTATGATTTGAAGGCCAGAAGGGCATTGGGCCCTTGATTGGGATACTTAGCTTTGAATTATGTTCTGCACAGATGTCTCAGAAAATTTGATATACAATGGCATAGGACCTGTACCTTGGAAGATTGAATGTAGAAGAGAACATCCACTCAAAAAAGGATAGTCATTAGGATTTGAAAGATAGTCGGTACGTTTAGGAAGAAGAGTGAGTATATGATTTGGACCAAAAGCTCTTTAGCGATAGGGTTTCTTATTTTCCAATAAACATGAGGAAGCAGTGCAGAATCCTCTCTTTGTAGGTCAACTGTGACCACTGGAGACTAAGTGTCTCCCCGTGTGGACTGTGAAGACATTTGTTCCTCCTCAACTTTTTGTGGTATTTTTGCTGCAGCACTGGGAGTTTGGTATTTGCATCACAAAATACAAGGAGCTCAACTGGGACACAGTGCTGGAGGGAGTTCTGTCACGAGTGGTGGGTCAGAGTCTGCGAGAGAATGCACCAACCAGACTCTATCCCTCATATCTTGTCCCATTGCCGCCTTGTCCATATCAACCTCATTCTGAACATTGCCCTGAAACCTCTCCATATAACAAGATGCCTTTACATATAAGGGTCTGCTGGCTGCACCATGTCAGTCAAAAGCCATTTGGAATCCAATGGTAGATCCTCATGGCCCTACCACTGATGTTCTTGCACACACCTGCCCACCACTCCTCTAGGCCCACTACTCAGCAGGCTCCAACATACTGAAATCTCTGTTCCACACCATTTTCATGAAACCCAGTAATTCAAGGCACTGTCTGGTACCCTCATGATCAGCAACAGGACATACAAAGCTTCTCCAATGAATTTCCAAAATTTTATGGTATTTTTCTAGCCATTTTTCAAGGATGAAGTTGGAGGCACTGTTGGTTTCAATTCATTCAGAAAACATTAAATGTTGATGAAGCTCATTTCAGTGAATGCTCTGGAGAACTCTCACAGGCAAGTCTTCCCAAAGAGTGGCGAAATGGACACATGAAGCCAGGCCCATTGAGGTCTACAATGTGAGATACGTGTGTGTTTTGACTCTCAACTATGATACCGAAGTCTTTCAGAATAAAATCATGTGATATCCTGGCTGAGATTCCCAGTGATCTGAGGAAAGCCACCCTGGGCCTAGATCTCAGTTTCCAAGGGCGACTCTCATGCGTGGCCTCCTAAAATCCCAACAAAATTCATGGCAATACTTCTCTGAGGTCAGTTCCAAAACCCAGTCTCTAAGGGGAATCACACCAGAGTTCAAGCCCTGGTGGACCCAGTCATTTCTTCCAACCGCCTCACAAATTACCAAAATTAAAACCAAAACTCTCCCACATGGCCCTCATCTTCTTCCATATAGTCACTCATCGTAACCTTTGCCAGGAGTTTTCCATGAGGGGCACAGCCAAAGACAGTGTCCAAAATAAACTCCCTTGCCCCTCATTTGCCAATATTCAAGGTGGCCTGGACACCCTTCCTGTGAACCACGAGTGATCAAATAAGCCTGCCGTTAATACTGCTCTATTTCTCCAATTTGAGGCCTACTGACTTTTAGGTATAGATTATTTATGTGATTTGGAGTCATGAGAAAACACAAGAACCTCTGCGGGACTTTGAAGAACTCATTTGACCCAAAGAATCCCTAATACGTTAATCCCTAATACTCGTTATTACGGCACTGCTTCTCCAATTTGAGGCCTATTGACTGTGGGGTTTAGATTCTTTATGTGAATTGGAGTCATGAGAAAAACCAAGCACCTATGGGCTAGCCTCTGCAGGGTTTTGAGGAACTCATTTGACCCAAATGATCACTAGTCTCACTTGATGAAGGTCAGGAACCTTACAGAGGTAGGCAAGAGACTTCATTCACAATGACTGCTCTTTTGGCAATTTTTGTTTTAGATGCACACATTGGATCTTTTTTTTAGATCCTTCAGGTGCTGAAAATCTAAGACATAACCTCACACAGGGCCAAAAATCTGATTCAGACACATCCCTTTCCAAAGAAATTAAGTAAAGAGCCACAGGTGATGCCCTTTCATTTCCATTTGAAAACTGTTTTCTTCATGCTTCACAAAGGTTTGGCCTGAAGAAAAGACCTTCCTCACATTCAGGGCAACAGAACAATTGGTAAGCACAGAGCTTGGAGGTGGTACAAACCATGGAAACAAAATCGTGAGCCTATTCTGAGAGTGATCAGTTTTCAGGAAGAAAACAGGAACTTAAGAAGATAGTAGATGTTGCCCATCCATAAGTCAAGCCGCAGTCCATTCATACACTGGACAAGATAAATACTGGAATGCTTTCTACTAGACAGGACACATCCATCGATGCATTCTCTTTTCTAATGTCTACAACCACGGACACAGTGGATGCACAGAAAAAGAAACACTCGCCTTGCGAAACGTCTTACCAGAAACAGTTCACTCCAAACCAAACAAACCACCTTTCCTAACTATTCTTAGAACATGAGACAAAACCTCAAACCCACACCCAAACCCACAAAGGCACCTCCTTCCCCCAAGTAGGTCTGTAACTATCGGGAGTGTCCTCTGAATGGTGGGCCATACTATGTTCCACTGAAATGGCCTGTCCTGTGTCAGATCTGGTCTCCTTGGCCAACTCTGTGAAGTTTTCATGAGCCAGCAGTGATCCACTACCTGGTTTCTCAGGAAAGGCCCATCTTCAGAGCTTTCCTGACATTTGGCCATCCTCACATCAGTAGGTACCAAGAAAGACTGACTCTGTCCTTGGTAAATCCAAACAAGTGAGAACACTGAGACTGGGACTGGGGCTGGCTCTTGCTGCCTGGCTTCCCGGATCTGAGACTTCCATCACCAAAGAAGTAAGGTGAGGTTACTTCCTTCAATATCTTAATGAGGTCACTGCTTTGGCAACCACTTTGTCCTAACAGTTCCTTCCAATGGTCCTATGATGGAGGTTGCCCCTACTTCCTGTGATACTTTCACAAGTTAGAATGGTATATCAACCATAGGCATCTGGGAACAGCTTACCACACAGGACTGGTTTGGTCCATCTTCTCTACATTAAGAAGAGAGAGGCTTATTCAGAAGCTACCCTTCATCCTTACCAGGTTGTTTCCCATGGAAGGTGACTTTTGCTCTCTCAGGTACTTCATAGCTGCCTGCATCTTTCCCTGGGATCAAATCTGCATGGACCTTTGAGGTTCTCAGCAGGTGGAAGATCCCCTACATTCCTGTATTTTAAGATGAACTCTGTCCCTGCCCTTTTGTAAAGTTAGATTGACGGATCAGTGTATGGTTAGGGTTAATACCTTGTTCGATTTGGGTTATAAATCATTCTGCAGGATGATTACTGCTATTGGTAACCTGCAATATTTATAAGATTATAGAGGTGAAATATAAGTACAAAAACAGAAATCTATGTAAGATTTGTAGCACAGAAGGGCATTAGGCCCTTGATTTGGATACTTAGCTTTGAATTACATTCTGCAGAGATGTCTCAGATAATGCAATATACAATTGCAAAGGACCTTGTACTTTGGATGATTGATTGTAGAAGAGAACATTTACTCAAATTGGGAGAGTCAGTAGGATTAGGAAGATAGTCTGTAGGTTTAGGAAGAAGAGTGAGTATAAAATTTGGAACAAATGTTCTTTAGCAATAGGGTTTCGGTTATAGAGTGAATGTAAATGTAAGGACATGTGAAGACTCAGTCACAATGATGAACTGGAGAAAATATAGGAAAAAAGATATCAATAGAGACATTACAAAATCAGGCAATTATAATGTGAGTGATAGGATTAGACATTTTCAACATGGTTAAGATTGAATGCATAATCTTAGGAAGAAAAAAATATGTAGTTACCAATAGGAATAACATTTGAAAGCATTAGGCAACCTGGACATGGATGTTTTTAGTAATCTATGTTCACTTTCCATTTAGGCTTTGGTACAATCATAAGTGTGACCTTTGCATTTTCTGCCCAGAAAATTATTGTGATAAAATGTATCTGTGGATCATGTGATATGAGTATTTCTTTCACCATTTCTGGGAGCAATATTTGAAGACATATAAATTAGTATTGGGGGTACAAAGTGGTGTACCATGTGTCAATGAATATAGAGATAATGGATGAATAGAATATACTGTGAATAAATAATCTAACTGGTTCCACTTTAAATAATGGATTGAATTGATATCTGAAAATATATAAGATATCATATATTGACATACAATCATTCATTCCAACCAGTTATATATCTAATGGTAATCTTAGGGTTATTGTTTATCATGAAGTGTGTGTGAGTTTTGCTTCAAAAGTGATTATGGAAATCGAAAATAATGTGTTTGGAAAGAAGTCTCATGAAAAGACCAGTCAAGAAATATGGAGGAATACATGAGTTGTGAAGCAGGAAGTGATTGAAAGTGAAACAAATGCCTATAAATTTGCTAAATTGTGGATGAAATATATATCCAATGATGTGCATAAACTGATGAAATAGTAGTGTACCAGTGTTGAATACAAATGAACGGCAAAATACATATCATGTCCCATAGGAATCGACTTGCATTGATGTTAAACTGAGTCAGTTACTGTAGAAATATTAGGATTCGCGTGCATCATTCACTGAATTTAGTTTTCTTTTTTTAAAACTTTTTATTAATGGTTGTTCAAAACATTACATAGTATTGTGGTGAGCGGCACAGGTTGGGGGGCCTGGCTTGAGGAAAAAAAAGAGAAGGCCCTAGACACTCAGGATTGGAGATCCGCCCATTCTGGGATAAAGAGTTGCTGCACAGTGATTGCTTCCCACCTATTGAGAGGAGAAGCTTGGCCCAATGCACACAGCTCCACCGACTGGAAGAGAAGTTAATTGAACTCTATTACTGCATGTATTATTATTTTTTTTTCTTTTTATTTTCTTCTTTTTCTTTCATTTTCATTTTTTTGTTGTTGTTCTTTAACTTTTTTAAATGTTTTTATTTTTTAAAATTTTTAAAATTTATTATTTTATGATTCTTTTAAATTTTAATTTTCATTTTTATAATTATCATTATTATTTCTAAAAAATTTTATTTCTTTCTTTATTTTCTATTTTTTTTGTCTTTTCATTTCTTTTCAATTTTCTTATTCTCCCTTCCTTGAATTCTACCTGCCTACTCTCATTCTCTTTAGTGACTTCTTCCCATCCCTACTACTATCTTTCCTCCCAAGCTTCAAATAAATTTATAAGAGTAAGCAGTAACTCAGCAGTCAAACAGAACAAGAAGTAACATTAGCAGCATAAAAAAGCAAGGATGAAAATGTGTACAAACAATGAAGGACAACCTAAATAATCAGGAGGACCTAGAATCATCAGGAAAATCGTCATATAAAGAACTCAAGGAATACCTTAGACAGATGGAATGGAACCTTAAAGAGGATACGAGACAGCAATTCCAAACAGTGAAAGAACACATTGAAAATGAATTACATAAACAGATAAAAGAAGAAGTTAAGCGTCTTTATCAGGAGATAGAGATTATAAAAAAAATCAAACAATAATTCTAGAAATGAAGGAAATGATAAACCAAATTAAAAACTCAATTGAGAGTATCACTAACAGAGTGGAGCAAGTAGAAGCCAGAACGTCAAATAATGAAGAAAAAATATATCATCTTGAAAGGAGTCTAGCCAACTCCGAAAAACTGGTAAAAAATCATGAGAAAAACATCCAAGAGATATGGGATAACATAAAAAAACAAACTTATGAGTCATCTGGATAGAGGAAGGTACAGAGATTCAAACCAAGGGAATGAGTAACCTGCTGAATGAAATAATTTTAGAAAACTTTCCAGAAATAAAAAAGGAAACGGATATACAAATTGTAGATGCATACAGGACACCGAGCACACAAAATCACAGTAGACCAATGCCAAGACACATTGTTACGAAAATATCCAATAAACAGACCAAAGAGAAATTATTAAAAGGTACATGAGAAAGGAGGCAGATGACATTCAGGGGTAAACCAATAGGGTTAACAACAGATTTTTTATCACAGACGCTGAAAGCGAGAAGATCCTGGAACAATGTATTTCAAATACTGAAAGACAATGGATGCCAACCAATAATTCTGTATCCAGCAAAATTAAGCTTCAGGTACGACAACAAAATAAAAATATTTCATAATTAACCAAAGCTAAAAGAATTTGCAGCCAGAAAACCAGCATTGCAAAGTGTCTTGAGCAAAACACTACACGAGGAAGAAATGAAAAACAACAACCAAAACTATCACTGGGAAGTGCCTCAGTAATAACAGAGGGCGGGGGAAAAGCTAATCATGGAGAAACAAACTAAATTAAAAAAAAATAAATAATCAAAATGGCTGGCAGTACAAACCATATATAAATAGTAACTCTAAACCTTAATGGTTGAACTCTCCAATAAAGCGACATAGGCTGGTAACTTGGATTATAAAAACAAATCCAACAATATGTTGCCTCCAGGAGACACATCTGAATGGAAAAGGCATACACAGGCTGAAGGTGAAAGGTTGGGAAAAAATATAAAATGCACACGGTCCTCGTAAGCAACCAGGGGTGGCCATCCTCACATAGAATAAAATCGACTTCAAGACTAAGTTATTCAAAAGGGATAAGTATGGATATTATATAACTTTAAAAGGAATTATTCACCAACAAGACATAAAAATTATCAATATTTATGAACCAAATAATGGTGCTGTGACCTTCATAAAACAAATTCTCCTCAAGTTCTGGAATCAAATAGACAACAACACAATAATTGTCGGTGACTTCAACACAGCTCTCTCACCATTGGACAGATATTTCAAACAAAAGTTGAATTAAAAAATATAGAATTCAATATCACAATCAATAACCTAGACTTAACTGAAATATATAGAATATACCAATCATCATCAAATGGATATACTTTTTTTCAGCAGCA
Source organism: Callospermophilus lateralis (assembly GCF_048772815.1). Classification (NCBI taxonomy): domain Eukaryota; kingdom Metazoa; phylum Chordata; class Mammalia; order Rodentia; family Sciuridae; genus Callospermophilus; species Callospermophilus lateralis. The sequence continues at coordinate 1,243,023 of NW_027513408.1, forward strand.
CATGGATCCTTCTCAAAAATAGACCATATATTATGCCATAGGGCAACCCTCAGTAAATATAAAGCGGTGGAGATAATACCATGCATTTTTTCTGACTATAATGGAATGAAACTGTAAATCAATGATAAAAGAAGGAAGAAAAAGTCCTACATCACATGGAAAATGAACGATATGTTACGGAATGATCAATGGGTTACAGAAGACATAAAGGTGGAAATCAAAAAATTCTTAGAGATAAACGAAAACACAGACACAACATATCGGAATCTACGGGACACAATGAAAGCAGTTTTAAGAGGGAAATTCATCGCATGGTGGTCATTCCTAAAAAAAAAAAAAAGGAAAAACCAACAAATAAATGGCTCACAACACACGTTACAGAACTCTCTCCAGCACTCTGTCCCAGTTGAACTCCTTGTATTTTGTGAAGCAAAAACCATATTCCCAGTGCAGCAGCAAGAAGCACCACAAAATGTGAAGGATGACCAAATGTCTTCACAGTCCCCACCAGGAGACACTTGGCTTCCTGTGGCCACAGTTTACCTACAAAGAGAGAATTCAGCACTGCTGCCTGAGGTTCATTGGAATATAAGAAACCATGTCTTCCAGGTCACATAGATGCAGACCCAGATTTGATGGTCTCACTACAAAGGAAGCTAAAGCTCATGACAACAACATATATTTCAAGTGCCCAACCTCAGAGGCAGTTTCCCAAGAAGTCATAGGCCAGCAGAGCTCCATGTTGGTGGAGTGTTTACCCTGTCCCTTACTTTTGGAAGCTCCTCTACCACCTCCAAGGTTGTGAACTCCCGAGCATATTCCATTCAGATACATAATCACAGATTTTCACACTTTTCTCCTCTTAGTGTGTCTTACTTGGGGCGAAGGTAATATCATGGCACTTCTCTGGATGTGAGTGGGAAGATTTTTGTGTAGCACATGTTTACATACACATTGGAGTCATTTTCCAATTTTCCATTTGAAATACTGAATCCCTGACATTAACCCCTACCCTACTGGACTCTGACTAATAATCTTAATATGATGGTGAGAAATAACCCAAAAAGAATAGAAATACAAGCAGTTAAGAGGAGGCATGGTGTGTAGTTGGAATTGCCTTTTGCATTATATAGTGTAGGAGTTATAAATCTAGTCAATTTTTTGTTGAAATAACTCTACATGTGTTTTTAAAGTTAACAAATATGTGAATTCCTGTCTCCCTTTCTCTGTAGCCTATACAGTGCATGTATTTTTATATGCACATAGAAAATCCTATCTGGTATCACACGTATATACTTGTGAGGTGGCTGAATTGGCAGATACAAATTGTGAGAAGAGATCACTCCTCCTAAACGCTGTTGGAACTGAAAATTCAACCTATGGGTGAGCTTCCAAGTTGAATAACATTATACATAAATCCATGTTCAGTAAATGAATATTTTTGCATCTGTGGATTATATATATTTCATGATGAATTTCGATTGGCATATATATTGCTACTTTTTTTCTTTTATTGGTTGTTCAAAACATTACAAATCTCTTCACATATCATATTTCATACATTAGATTCAAGTGGGTTATGAACTCCCATTTTTACCCCAAATACAGATTGCAGAATCACATCGGTTACACATCCACATTTTTACATAATGCCCTATTAGTTACTTTGTATCCTGCTACCTTTCCAATACTCTACTATCCCCCCTCCTCTCCCCTCCCATCTTCTCTCACTACCCCATCTACTCTAATTCATTTCTCTCCTTGTTTATTTTCCCATTCCCCTCACAACCTCTTACATGTAATTTTGTGTAACAATGAGGGTCTCCTTCCATTACCATGCAATTTCCCTTTTCTCTCCCTTTCCCTCCCACCTCATATCTTTGTTTAATGTTAATCTTTTCTTCCTGCTCTTCCTCCCTGCTCTGTTCTTAGTTGCAATCCTTATATCAAAGAAGACATTTGGTATTTGTTTTTTAGGATTGACTAGCGTCACTAAGCATAATCTGCTCTAGTACCATCCATTTTCCTGCAAATTCCATGATTTTGTCATTTTTTAGTGCTGTGTAATACTCCAGGGTGTATAGAAGCCACATTTTTTTTTTTATCCATTCATCTACTGAAGGACAACTGTGTTGGTTCCACAGTGTAGCAATTGTGAATTGTGCTGCTTTGAACATCGATGTGGCAGTATCCCTGTAGTACACTCTTTTAAGGTCTTAAGGGAATAGTCCAAAAAGGGCAATAGCTGGGTCAAATTGTTGTTCCATTCCCAGCCTTCCCCAGAATCTCCATACTGCTTTCCAAATTGGCCGCACCAGTTTGCGGGAACATCTCTCCACACAGGCCTGGTTTGGTCCTTCTTCTCTACATTAAGAAGAGAAAGGCTTATGCAGACACAACCCTTCATCCTTAAAAGGTTGTTTCCCATGGAAGATGGCTTTTGCTCTCTCAGGTCCTTCATTGCTGCCTACATCTTCTTCAGGGATAAAATCTACATGGAACCTCAAAGGTTCTCAGCAGGTGGAAGATACCCTAAATTCCTGTATTGTAAGATGAACTCTGTACCTGCTCTTCTGTAAAGTTAAATTGAGGGAACAGTGTATGGTTAGGGTTAATAACATGTTCGATTTGGGTTAGTAATCATTCTGCTGGATGAATAATGGTATTGGAAAACTGCCATATTTACAAGAATATACAGCTGAAATATAAGTATGAAAACAGAAATCTAGGTAAGATTTGAAGTCCACAAGGGCATTAGGCCCTTGTTTGGGATACTTAGCTTTAAATTACGTTCTGCAAAATTGTCTCAGATAAATCGATAATCCATGGCATAGAACCTTGGACCTTGGATGATTGATTGTAGAAGAGAACATCCACTCAAAATAGGATAGTCTGTAGGTTTAGGAAGAAGAGTGAGTATAAAATTTGGACCAAATGTTCTTTAGCAATAGGGTTTTGGTTATAGAGTGAATGTAAATGTCAGCACATGTGAAGAGTCAGTCACAATGATGAACTGGAAAAAATATAAGAAAGAAGATATCAATAGAGACAATACAAAATCAGGCAATTATAATGTAAGTGATAGGATTAGACATTTTCAACAGGATTGAGATTGAATACATAATCTTAGGAAGAAAAAAATAGGTAGTCACCAATAGGAATGATATTTGAAAGCATTAGGCAACCTGGACATGGATGTTTTTAGTAATCCATGTTCACTTTCCATTTAGGATTTGGTACAATCATAAGTGTGACCTTTGCATTTGTGCCCAGAAAATTATTGTGATAAAATATATATGTAGATCATGTGACATGATTATTTCTTCCACTATTACTGGGAGCAATATTTGAAGACATATAAATTAGTATTGGGGGTACAAAGTGGTGTACCCTGAGTCTATGAATATAGAGATAATGCATGAATAGAACTTACTGTGAATAAATAATATAACTGGTTCCTCTTTAAATAATAGATTGAATTGATATCTGAAAATATATTAGAAATCATAAATTGACATAAAATCAGTCATTCCAACCAGTTATGTATCTAATGGTAATCTTAGGGTTATTGTTTATCATGAAGTGTGTGTGAGTTTTGCTTCAAAAGTGATAATGGAAATGGAAAATATTGTGTTTGGTAAGAAGTCTCATGAAAAGACCAGTCAAAAAATATGGAGGAATACATGTGTTCTGAAGCAGGAAGTGATTGAAAGTGAAACAAATGCCTATAAATTTGCTAAATTGTGGATGAAATATACATCCTATAATGTGCATAAACTGATGAAATAGTAGTGTACCAGTGTTGAATAAAAATGAATGTCAAAATGTACGTCATGTCCCATAGGAATCTACTTGCATTGATGTTAAACTGGGTCAGTTACTGTAGAAATATTAGGATTCGCGTGCATCATTCACCGAAGTGAGTTTTCTTTTTTTTTAATTTTTATTTATGATTCTTCAAAATATTACATAGTTCTTGATGTATCATATTTCACACTTTGATTCAAGTGGGTTATGAACGCCTATTTTTACCCTGTATACAGATTGCAGAATCAAATCAGTTACACATCCATTGATTCACATATTGCCTTACTACTGTATGTTGTATTCTTCTGCCTTTCCTATCCTCTACTATCCCCCCTCCCATGCCCTCTCCTCCCCCTCTTCTCTCTCTAATCCCACTACTCTAATAAATTTTCCCCCTTGTATTATTTTTCCCTTTCCCCTCACTTCCTCCTGTATGTAATTTTTTATAACCCTGAGGGTCTCCTTCCATTTCCATGCAATTTCCCTTCTCTCTCACTTTCCCTCCCACCTCACATCCCTGTTAAATGTTAATTTTCTTCTCATGCTTTTCGTCCCTTCTCTGTTCTTAGTTACTCTCCTTATATTAAAGAAGACATTTGGCATTTGTTTGCTAGGGTTTGGCTAGCTTCACTTAGCATAATCTCCTCTAATGCCATCCATTTCCCTACAAATTCTATGATTTTGTCATTTTTTAATGCAGAGTAATACTCCGTTGTGAATAAATGCCACTTTTTTTTTAATCTATTCATCTATTGAAGGGCATCTAGGTTGGTTCCACCGTCTTGCTATTGTGAATTGTGGTGCTATGAACATCGATGTAGCAGTTTCCCTGTAGCATGCTCTTTTTAGGTCTTTAGGGAATAGAATGAGAAAGGGAATAGCTGGGTCAAATGGTGGTTCCATTCCCAGCTTTCCAAGAAATCTCCATACTGCTTTCCAAATTGGCTACACCAATTTGCAGTCCCACCAGTAATGTACAAGTGTACCTCTTTCCCCACATCCTCCCCAGCACTTGTATTTGTTTGGCTTCATAAATGCTGCCAATCTTACTGGAGTGAGATGGTATCTTAGGGTGGTTTTGATTTGCATTTCTCTGATTGCTGGAGATGGTGAGTATTTTTTCATGTACTTGTTGATTGATTGTATGTCCTCCTCTGAGAAGTGTCTGTTCAGATCCTTAGCCGATTTGTTGATTGGGTTATTTGTTATCTTATTGTCTAATTTTTTGAGTTCTTTGTATATTCTTGATATTAGGGCTCTATCTGAAGTGTGAGGAATAAAGATTTGTTTCCAGGATGTAGGCTCCCTATTTACCTCTCTTATTGTTTCTCTTGCTGCGAAAAACCTTTTTAGTTTGAATAAGTCCCATTTCTTGATTCTAGTTATTAACTCTTGTGCTATGGGTGTCCTTTTGAGGAATTTGGAGCCCATCACCACAGTATGTAGATCGTAGCCAATTTTTCTTCTATCAGATGCCATGTCTCTGATTTGATATAAAGCTCCTTGATCCATTTTGATATAACTTTTGTCCATGGCGAGAGAAAGGGATTCAGTTTCATTTTGTTACATATGGATTTCCAGTTTTCCAAGCACCATTTGTTGAAGATGCTATCCTTCCTCCATTGCATGCTTTTAGCTCCTTTATCAAATATAAGACAGTTGTAGCTTTTTGGATTAGTCTCTGTGTCCTCAATTCTGTACCATTGGTCCACCTGCCTGTTTTGGTACCAGTACCATGCTGTTTTTTTTTTTTTACTATTGCTCTGTAATATAGTTTGAAATCTCTTATCGCTATACCGCCTGATTCACACTTCCTGCTTAGAAATGCTTTTGCTATTCTGGGTCTTTTATTTTTCCATATGAATTTCATGATTGCTTTCTCTATTTCTACAAGAAATGCCCTTGGGATTTTGATTGGCATTGCGTTAAACCTATAGAGAACTTTTGGTAATATCACCATTTTGATGATGTTAGTTCTGCCTATTTATAAACAGGGTATATTTTCCATCTTCTAAGATCTTATTCTACTTCTCTTTTTAGGGTTCTGTAGTTTGCATTGTATAAATCTTTCACCTCTTTTGTTAGGTTGATTACCAAGATTTTTTTTTTTTTTTTGAGGATATGTGAATGCAGTGTTTTTCCTCATTTCTGTTTCAGAAGTTTTGTCGCTGATATACAGAAATGCTTTTGATTTGTGCATGTTGATTTTATATGCTGCCACATTGCTGAATTCATTTATTAGTTCTAGTAGTTTTTTTGTAGACCCTTTTGGGTTTTCTATATAAAGAATAATGTCATCTGCAAATAGTGATATTTTAAGTTCTTCTTTTTCTATTTTTATGCCTTTAATTTCTTTCGTATGTCTAATTACTCTGGCCAGTTTCGAAAACTATATTGAATAGAAGTGGTGATAGAGGACATCCCTGTCTTGTTCCAGATTTTAGAGGGAATGCCTTCAATTTTTCTCCATTCAGAATGATACTAGCCTGAGGGTTAGCATAGATAGCTTTTACAGTGTCTAGGTAAGTTCCTGTTATCCCTGGTTTTTCTAATGTTTTGAACATAAAGGGATGCTCTACTTTGTCGAATGATTTTTCTGCATCTATCTAGATGATCATATGGTTCTTATCTTTAAGTATATTTATGTTGTGAATAACATTTATTGATTTCTGTATATTGAACCGTCCTTGCATCTCAGGGATGAATCCTACCTGATCATGATGCACAATTTTTTTGATGTGCCTTTGTATCCAATTCGCCAGAATTTAATTGAGGTTTTTTGCATCTAGGTTCATCAGAGATATTGGTCTGTAGTTTTCTTTCTTTGAGGTGTCTTTGTCTGGTTTCGAAATCAGAGTGTTCTTGGCCTCATAGAATGAATTTGGCAGAGCTCCCTCTTTTTCTATTTCCTGAAATATCTTGAAAATTATTGGTATTAATTCTTTTTTAAAGGTCTTGTAAAACTCCGCTGTATACCCATCTGAACCTGGACTTTTCTTGGTTGGTAGTCTTTTGATTGCTTCTTCTATTTTATCCATTGATATTGGTCTGTTTAAATTGTGTGTATCCTCCTGACTCAGTTTGTGCAAATCATATGACTTAAGAAATTTATCAATGTCTTCACTATTTTCTATTTTATTGGAATATAGGTTTTCAAAATAATTTCTAATTGTCTTCTTTATTTCTGTAGCATCTGTTGTTATATTGCTTTTTCGATCCCATATGTCAGTAATTTCAGTTCTCTCTTTCTTCGCTTAAATCCAAAACACTCCCACATGACACTCATCTTCTTCCATATAGACACTCATCATACCCTATGGCTGGAGGTTTCTATGAGAGGCAAGGCCAAGAAAGTGTCCAAAATAAGCTCACTTGCCCCTCATTTGCCTAAAATCATGGTGGTCTGGGTACTCTTCCTTTGAACCAGGAGTGATCAAATATTCCTGCTGGTAAAGTGTTCCGCTTTTCCAATTTGAGGCCTACTAGCTGTCAGGTATAGATTCTTTATGTGATTTGGAGTCATGAGAAAACCCAAGCACCTATGGGATAGCCTCTGCAGGGATTTGAAGAACGCATTTGACCCAAAGGATCCCTATTCTCACTTGATGTAGGTCAGGAACCCAACCTAAGAAGGCAAAAAAATTTATCCGCAATGACTGCTCTTTTGGCCATTTTGGTTTGGAAGCACATGGGATTTTTATTTAGATCTATCAGGTGCTGAGAATTTAAGCCACAACCTCACACAAGGACAAGAGGCTGATTCAAGCACATCCCATTCCAAAGCAATTAAGCAAAGAGCCACAGGTGATGCCCATTCATTTCCATATGAAAACAGTTTTCTTAAGGCTTCACAAAGGGGTGGCCTGAGGTAAAGACCTTCTTGACATTCAGGGTAATAGAAACATAAGTAAGCAAAAGGCACAAAGCAGGGTTTCTCCACTAAGACTTTCCTGGTCACACTGATATCTGAGTTTTCTGAGATTCTCCCATTCCCTTCAGCTATCAGTACATGGCCATGTCACAGAGCCTTGTGGTGGTACATATGTTGGACACAAAACCATGAGCCTATTCAGGAGAGTGGCCAGAATTCACGAAGAAACAGGAACTTAGAAAGATAGTAGGTATTGCCCATCCATAGGCAAGCCACTCTCCATTCTTAAATTGGGCAGGATGAACGCTGGGACACTTTATATTAGACAGGACACAACCATTGATGCATTCGCTTTTCAAAGGTCTACAACCATGGATACAGTGGAATACACAAACAAAGAAACACTCGCCATGTCAAATGACTTATTAAAAACAGTCCACTCCAAACCAAACAAACTGCCTTTCCTACCTATTCTCATAACATGAGACAAAACCAAACTCACATGCACACCCACAAAGGCACCTCCTTTACCCAAGTAGGTCTGTGACTATCCAGAGTGTCCTCAGACTGATTGGCCATACTATGTTCCCACAAAATGGCCTGTCCTGTCTCAGATCTGGTCTTCATTACCAACTCTGTAAAGTTGTCAGGAGCCATCAGGGAGTCACTACCTGCTTTCTCAGGAAGGCCCCTCTTCAGAGCTTTCCTGGCATTTAACCATCCACAGATCAGTATTTACCAAGAAAGACTGACTCTGTCTTTGGTAAATCCAAACAAGTGAACCCAATGGGACTGGGACTGGGACTGGCTCTGGGTGCTTGGCTTCCTGGATCCCGAGTTCAGCAAATTGCATCAAGAAAGAAGTGAGGTAGGTCAATTCCTTCAGGAACTGAATGAGGTCACTGCCTTGGTAACCACTTTGTTCTAACAGATGCTTCGATGGTTCCCATGAGATGGAGGTTACCCCTACATCCTGTGACACATTCAGAAGTTAGAATTGTATATCGACCATAGGCACCCGGGAACTGCTCTCCACACAGGCTGTGGTGAGCCGTTTCTGCAGATTATGGTCGCCATTGCAAGATGGCGCTGGCTCCACTGTGGTCTGTAATAAACAACTCCTTGTTTGGGAGAGTTGGTGCATGGTTTCTCAGCACCCTGTGAGAAAGTTCCACGTGGCAGCTTCGCATTGGGGCTTGGGATGCTTTATTAAGGCTGGGAGGAGCATCCGACGGGGAATTAGAAGAAATATCAAGGGCCTGAATAAACTGCTGAAAGAAGATTCCTGAGTTGCGTCTTCCTTGCGGGCAAGGGGTCGCGACAAGTGATGCTGAAAACCCGGGAACCAGAACTTTCAGCAGTCAGGGGTGGTGCACCAATTAGTCACAGGTAAGTAGGACCCACGGTCAAAGCGGAGATCAGTCCTAGTTAAGTAGGACCCGCTATCAAAGCGGAGATCAGTCCTAGGTAAGTGGGACCCACGGTCAAAGTGGAGATTAGTCCCAGATTAATTGGGACCCACGGTCAAAGCGGAGATTAGTCCCAGATTAATTGGGACCCGCGGTCAAAGCGGAGATTAGTCCTAGGTAATTAGGACCCGCTATCAAAGCGGCAGCTCCTCTGTAAAGCCAGAGAGAGCATTAAATCTTATTGCAGCTGCACTGTGTACTTTCGCTCTTACTTTCACTTTTGTTTGTTGTGTGTCTTTTGTTGTGTCATGGGTGCCGTATCTTCAAGTCCGCTTCTCCTGGCCCTAGATAACCTGTTACTTTCCAAGGGCCTAAAAGTGAAACGTAGTACTTTACAGAGATTTTTACAGAAGACAGATATTGTTGCCCCGTGGTTCGCATTTTCTGGCAGCCTCACTATACCTAGCTGGGATAAGTTAGGCACAGATCTTGACTTTGCTTCTGAGCAGGGCATATTAGAGGGTGGGGTGATACCCCTTTGGAAGATGATCCGTAGTTGCCTCGCAGATGGCAGATGTCAGGAAGCACTTACTAAAGGACAAGAAGTTTTAGAGCAATTACATGAAGAAAGATCAGAAATGGCAGGCAGTGAGGTATTTCAGGAGGGTGGGAGTGTGTGAAGCGAGAAACAGGGGAGGAAACAATTATCTCCGGCAGGCAGTGACGTATTTCAGGAGGATGGCAGTGTGCGGAGCGAGAAACAGGGGAGGAGGCGATTGTCTCTGGCACGGAGTGAAATATTTCAGGAGGAAGGGAATGTGCAGAGCGAGAAACAGGGGAGGAGGCAATTGTCTCTGGCACGGAGTGAAATATTTCAGGAGGAAGGGAATGTGCAGAGCGAGAAACGGGGGAGGAAACGCTTGTATCCATATCTCAGTACACTGCGCACACTCCCATGCAAAAGTGGGTCAGAAGAGGAGGAGGATGAGAAGGAGGAGCTCGGGGGACTGTCTCAGCAGCTAGGGAGTTTAACTATGGGAGAAGGGAACAGAAATAAACAGGAGCTCAAGAAAAATGATCCTCCGGACCCGCCGCCGTACGGTGAGGGTGTTTCAAGGAGAGCTTTCCATGCCCAAGCATGGAGGGCTGTTAACGCTGAGATGGGTCTTGCTTATCCAGTTTTCCAGGATGACAATAGGGGAAGATTCCATGAGCCTTTAGATTTCAAAATTGTGAAGACCCTGGCAGAGTCTGTGCGCACTTATGGGGTGGATGCCGCCTTCACATTAACTCAGGTGGAGAGTCTGTCTAGATACTGTATGACTCCCTCTGGTTGGGCTAGCCTTGTTCGGGCTTGTGTTTCTCCAGGCAAATATTTGGACTGGAGAGCCTTTGTGCTAGAGGGCACTGTAGAGCAGGCTGCCCAAAACTATGCAGCGGGACACCCCCATTGGGACAAGGAAATGCTTTTGGGACAAGGCAGATTTGCTAATCAACAAACAGGATACCCCCCTGAGGTATATGAACAGATCAATAACATTTGTATCCGTGCATGGAAATCACTCCCAAATAGAGGAGAAGTGTCTGGCAATTTAACAAAAATCATGCAAGGCCCCACAGAACCTTTCTCAGACTTTGTTGCTAGGATGGTGGATGCCGCAGGAAAAATCTTTGGTGACCCTGATAGAGCAATGCCCTTGATTAAACAACTTGTTTTTGAGCAATGCACCAAAGAATGTAAAGCAGCAATCGCCCCTTATAAAAACAAGGGCATAGAAGCTTGGATGAAACTGTGTAGAGAGCTTGGAGGACCTTTAACTAATGCAGGTCTTGCAGCTGCTGTCCTTCGAATCGCAAAAGGGGGCGGTCCTGGTGCCGGAACATGCTTCCATTGTGGTCAATCCGGCCATTTCAAACGTGACTGTCCCAAAAAAGGCAATTTTACTGGACCTCCTCGCGGTGGCCCTTCTAATAGCCCTCGTCAACCGGGGCTGTGTCCAAAATGCAAAAAGGGGACGCATTGGGCAAGAGAGTGTAGATCAGTGATGGACATCCATGGACAGCCTATTTCAGCTGGGCCAAAAAACGGCCGAAGGGGCCCCCGACCCCAGGGCCCACGAATATATGGGGCAATGGAGAATGTCACACCCGAACCCGAGACATGGCCTTCTCTGTGCCATCCCACGAGATGCGGAGAACCACTACAGGTGCCGCGGGATTGGACCTCTGTTCCACCTCCAGACACGTATTAACACCTAAGATGGGAGTCCAATTGGTGGAAACTGAGTTCAAAGGGCCTTTACCCCCTGGCACTGTAGGTTTGTTAATTGGACGTGCATCCTCTATCCTACAAGGTCTTCATGTTTTCCCCGGAGTTATAAACCCTGATACTGTAGGAGCAGTAAAAGTTATGGTGGAAGCTCCAAGGGGCATTGTGTCTATCTCCCCAGGGGATCGGATTGCTCAATTGCTAATTTTGCCTAGTTTGCATAATCACTTCCCTGCTGACTCAAGGTCACGGACAGGAAATCAGATTGGTACCACCGGAGGAAATTGTGCCTATTTGTCACTGGATATGAGCAATCGCCGCACCTTGGAATTAAGCATAGAAGGTAAATCTATTGTGGGATTGCTGGACACAGGAGCAGATCGTAGTATCATAGCCCTTAAGGATTGGTCTAGGGGATGGCCAGTGCAGGCTTCTGATCAATCCTTAAGAGGACTTGGATATGCCCAAGCCCCTCAAATCAGCTGTAGACATCTATCTTGGAAGGGCTCGGAAGGACATGATGGTACCTTTCAGCCTTATGTACTTGATTTACCCATTTCTTTATGGGGCCGTGATCTGATGAAAGACATGGGGTTCACTCTTAGTAATTACTATTCCCCAGTGTCTCAACATATCATGCAAAATATGGGGTATAGGCCAGGTCTAGGACTAGGAAGGCACCTACAGGGATGTAAGCATCCTGTGCAAGGTCATCAAAAGCTTAACAGGTTTGGTCTGGGTTTTTCCTAGGGGCCACTGGGGCTCAAATACCTATAACATGGCTCACCGAGGAGCCTGTTTGGGTGCCTCAGTGGCCTCTTCCCTCGGTTAAACTGGCAGCAGCCCATGATCTAGTCAAAGAACAACTTGATGTGGGTCACATCCAACCTTCTACTTCTCCATGGAATACTCCCATATTTGTCATTAAGAAAAAATCAGGGAAGTGGCGCCTACTGCATGATCTACGAGCAGTTAATGCTCAGATGTAGCTTATGGGGCCCATTCAAAGAGGGCTGCCTCTGCTCTCCTCTGTTCCTCAAGGCTGGCATATAATTGTTATTGACATTAAAGACTGTTTCTTTTCCATTCCTTTGCATCCTAAAGATTCACAACGTTTTGCTTTCACCCTTCCCTCGTGTAATCACGAAGAACCAGATCAAAGGTTTGAGTGGGTGGTGTTGCCACAGGGGATGGCTAACAGTCCCACGATGTGCCAGATGTATGTGGGGAAGGCACTCGCACCTCTCAAACGTAAGTATTCCTCCACCAAGATCATTCACTATATGGATGATGTGTTATTGGCCGCAAAATTAGAACAGACAGTTTATGAGGCTTATAAAGAAATCGTGATGCTGTTGTCTCAACATGGACTGCACATCACACCTGAAAAGGTTCAAACGGGGGATTCTATCAGGTTTTTGGGAGCGACAATTGGGTATGACAAATTAAAACCACAAAAAATTACCATCAGGACTCAAGATCTCCAAACTCTAAATGATTTTCAAAAATTGCTGGGAGATATTAATTGGATAAGAGGATATTTACATATTCTTAATATTGTGCTCCAGCCTTTGTATGCTACTCTTAAGGGTGATCCAGATCTTGCTTCCCCTCGTAGCCTCACTACTGAGGCTAGAGCGGCCCTTATAAAAGTAGAACAAGCTATACAGCATGACACTCTATGCAGGCTCCAGAGTGATAAACCTTTCCAGTTATGTGTGCTTGCCACTATGCGGCAGCCTACTGGAGTACTGTGGCAAGATGGGCCTTTACTATGGATCCACCCACATGTATCCCCAGAAAAATCCTTAGAATATTATCCTGATGCTGTTGCAGCATTGGCACTTAAAGGGATTCAACAAAGCATTCAATTTTTCGGCCAATCACCTTCTTCTCTTATCATACCCTACACTAAAGCTCAACTTAATGTTTTATGTGCTACTCTAGACAACTGGGCTATTCTGTGTTGCTCGTTTCAAGGGGGTATTGATAATCACTACCCTTCTCATCCATTACTCCATTTTGTTAAAGAACATCCCATCATTTTCCCTAAGGTAACTTCATCCAGTCCAATTCCGGGGGCTGTTAACATTTTTACTGATGGTTCCAAGTCTGGAATGGGAGCTTATGTAATTAATGACTCTCCCCCTATCCAGCATCAATTTGCTCCTGGAAATCCACAATGGGTAGAACTACAAATTGTTATTGAAGTTTTTAAACAGTGTTCTTTTCCTTTTAATCTTATTTCGGACTCCAGCTATGTGGTACAAGCACTAAAAGTCCTGGAGACCGTGGGAACTATTAGTGATGCCCACAATGTGTCTGTTTACTTTACTCAGCTTCAACAGCTTATCTCTAACCGCACTGCTTCTTTTTATCCAATGCACATCAGGGCTCACACCTCTCTTCCTGGTCCGTTATCCCAAGGTAATGCCTGTGCGGACTTAGCCACTAGAGGCCAATTGATATGCTTGGCTTCCTCCTTAGAGAGGGCTAAGTTGTTTCACCAAAACTTCCATGTTAATGCATTAACGCTGCGCAGGCGTTTTTCCATTTCAAGAGCGGATGGTCGGCAGATAGTATTGCAATGTCCCCATTGTGTCACATTTCTTCATCCCCCTAATTATGGAGTAAACCCACGGGGATTAAAGCCATTGATTGTTTGGCAAATGGATGTGACACATATACCTGACTTTGGTAACCTTAAGTATGTGCATGTTTCCGTTGATACGTGCTCTGGAATTATCCATGCTTCTGCTTTATCGGGAGAAAAGGCACGTAATGTCATTACTCACTGTTTAGCGGCATGGGCAGCATGGGGTGCACCTGCATCCCTTAAGACTGATAATGGACCTGCTTATACTGGCAGACAATTTACAGTTTTTTGTTCTACTATGGGAGTGCAACTTACTCATGGTTTGCCTTATAATCCTCAAGGACAAGGCATTGTTGAGCGTGCTCATCGCACCTTAAAGGAAACTTTACAAAAACAAAAAGGGGGAATAGGAGCTGAACACACTCCTAAAGAACGCCTGTCCTTAGCTCTCTTTACCATTAATTTTTTGAATTTGGATATTCATGGTCGCTCTGCGGCCGATAGACATGTGTCCCCTCAGCCCTCTGTGATTGGCTATGTTAAGTGGAAGGATGTTCTTATGGGCCAATGGAACGGCCCTGACCCCGTGCTAACATGGGCACGAGGATCTGTATGTGTTTTTCCCCAGGATCGTACGGAACCATTGTGGGTCCCTGAACGCTTGACAAGAAGAGTCTCGACATCAACTGACCAGCAACAAGAGATACCACAACAATCCTGTGATGAGGATCTTCATTCTACTAAGTGCTCTGGCTCTGGTGCTGGTGCCGATGGCACAGGCGACACCAATGCGGTGGTGGGCAGTGGCACGGGCATGGCCAATGCCGATACCGGTTCATGGTAATTCTAGTGTCCTCCCCACTCTTTTTTCTACCTCATGTGAGATGTCTGCTCCCTGTGCCTCTCCTAGAGGGGACATGGAGAGAATTTTTAATCAATCTCAAGTTAATCTCACAGGAGTTTTTTGTTTCAGCCTTAGAAACGCTAATTGCATTAGCCTTAAGACCAAAAATTTGACTAACTGGGAGGACCCATTGCGGTCCAATCAGGTCTCAGGAAGCATTATCAGTGCTGTATTGAGCAAGGTAGCTTCGGGGAATCAATCAGGCTCAGAGACCCCTGCAAACAGCAGCTCCGCTCTTAACATAACTACCTTGGCTATTATCTCCGAGGTACTAATCCCAGTGCCTCCTTTTTCTAGTAGTATTTATAATGCCACTCATTTCAAGGCCTCTCCTTACTGTTCCCCTAATATTGGTTTCCCCCCAATATTTACGCCTTGTCAGGATCATTCTTGAGAGAAACATCAAGTTGCTAAAGGTTTCTCCCTTTCCCCCTCTCTTGATAGGTATGTTTATAACTTTAACAATAGTGCCAGCTCCTCTACAGGAGTAGGTTGGTCCTGGTTTTAATGGATGATTTCCAATGAAAAGGGGGCTTCAGCCGATATTTCTGCACTGGCTCAGATGGTAGGAGCCAAAAGTTGGCTGGCTAATATTTCTGGTACTGTTAGGGAAAGTGAACAAGGTAATAGACTTACATCTGTTTCATTCAACTCTCTGTTGTATAATGCCACATTGCCTCCTGCAATGGTCTGTGTCCAATCCCCCTTCTTATTCCTTTTGGCTAAGGCCACCTCATCGGGGATACTGGATTGTTCTCATACGACCTGTCTCTTATCTGAGTGTTGGAATGGTTCCTGGACTGTAGCAGTGTTTATGAAGATTCCAACTTTTGTCCCAATCCCGGTCACTGCGGATCCTGATAAATTCCCTATTGTTGAGCTACTTAGAGTCCGCAGAGATTTTGGAATCACAGAGGCTATAGTGACAGCCGTGGCGGTATCTGCTGCTGCAGCGGTTACGGCCGGAGTGGCTATGGCCAATCAAGTACAAACTGCTGCCACTATTAATCAAGTTGTCCAACAAACTTCCACCATACTTGAATCCCAAAATACAATTAATCAACATATTTTGTCAGGGATTTTAGCTGCCAACCAAAGAATAGATTTACTCCAAGCTCAGGTAGAAAAATTGGCTGACTTAGTGCTTTTGGGTTGTGTTGACCAACGTGCACATTTATGCATAACCTCTGTCAGATTTAATGATTCCAGGAATGCTTCCCGCACCATTGGCGAATATTTGGCTGGAAATTGGTCCATGGAAGCGGAAGACATGATCCAGTCTCAACTAACCCAGATAGCTGTCTTGAATAGCACCCGTGTTGATCCCGTGACTTTGGGTCAATTCACCGATTGGATATCTTCTGCCTTTTCCTTTTTTAAAGAGTGGGTGGGGGTAGGCATTTTTGGTGCAATGTGTTGCTTCGGTATGTTTCTCTGTTTTTGGTTTCTCTGTCGCCTCAAGGCCCGCAATGCTCATGATAAGGCTATGATCATCCAAGCTCTTGCAGCTTTAGAAAATGGCAATTCACCTCAAGTTTGGCTTGCGCATCTTAAACAGTAAATCTTTGACATGGCCATTGCACCCCAAGTTATTATAACATTGCATTGGGATCGGCATGTCTTTCCTCGTTATTCTCTTAGTGTTGGAAAGCCCTTGCACTCTGCCGGTCTTGCTGCCATTGCACGCAGGTGGGTTTCCACACTAATGCTTCTCTATCGCCTTAAAGTCCGTGCCTTTCTTTCGGGGTGCTGTCAACTCCTTTGTCGGTATGTACAGCCACAGTTCAGCCTTAGCTGTCCCCCTTCGTCCACCTTCGTCACGATACAGGATGCGAGGCAAGGCACTGCACTTGAGTGATCCTTGAAGTGGACCTCAAGGAGAGCATGTCCTATTGCATGCGGGTTTGATGTCCACGCCCCGCCCCACGAAAAAAGGCGTCAGCTGATATGGCTTCAGATCTGGGGAAGGGCCCTCCTTAGGACTGAGCCATACTATGCAGCCACTTCTGCACAGTGGGATAGGACCTCTAATCTCGCCTGTATTGTTTTCAGAAAACAGAAGGGGGGAACTGTGGTGAGCCGTTTCTGCAGATTATGGTCGCCATTGCAAGATGGCGCTGGCTCCACTGTGGTCTGTAATAAACAACTCCTTGTTTGGGAGAGTTGGTGCATGGTTTCTCAGCACCCTGTGAGAAAGTTCCACGTGGCAGCTTCGCATTGGGGCTTGGGATGCTTTATTAAGGCTGGGAGGGGCATCCGACGGGGAATTAGAAGAAATATCAAGGGCCTGAATAAACTGCTGAAAGAAGATTCCTGAGTTGCGTCTTCCTTGCGGGCAAGGGGTCGCGACAACAGTCCTTGTTTGGTCCATCTTCTCTACAATAAGAAGAGAGAGACTGATTCAGACACATCAATTCATCCTGACCTGGTTGTTTGCTGTGGAAGATGACTATTGCTCTCTCAGGTCCTACATAGCTGCCTACATCTTCTCTAAGGATCATTTCTTCATGGATCGTTGAGTTTCTCAGCCGGTGAAAGATCAGCTACATTACTATATTGTAAGTCGAACTCTGTCCCTGTTCTTCTGTAAGTTATATTAAGGGAAGAGTGTATGGTTAGGTTCAATAATAGCATCGATTTTGGTTAGGAATCATTCTGCGGGATGAATAGTGGTATTGGCAACCTGCGATATTTACAAGAGTATATAGGTAAAATATAAGTATGAAAGCAGAAATTTTGTAAGATTTGAAGCCCAGAAGGGCATTGGGCCCTTGAGTGGGATACTTAGCTTTGAATTATGTCCTGCACAGTTGTCTCAGATAAATCAATATACAATGGCATAGGACCTTGTAACTTGGATGATTGAATGTTGAACAGAACATCCAGTCAAAAACCAATAGTCGATAGGATTTGGAAGGTATTCGGTAGGCTAAGAAGAAGAGTGAGTATAGGATTTGGACCAAAAGTTCTTAACAATAGGGTTTCGGGTAGAGAGTGAAGGTGAATGTCAGCACATGTGAAGAGTCAGTCGCAATGATGAACTGGGGAAAACATGTATGAAAGCACATATCAATAAAGACATTAGGAAATCAAGTAAAGTATAAAGTGAGTGATAGGATTACACATTTTCAACAGGCTGGAGCTTGAATTTATAATCTTAAGAGGAAACAAATATGTAGTCACAAATAGAATTGACATTTGAGAACATTAGGCAACATGGACATGGATGATTTTAGTAATCCATGTTCACTTCCCATTTAGGCTTTGATACAATTGTACATGTGACCTTTGCTTTTTGTGTCCAGAATATTTCTGTGATAAAATGTATATGCAGATCTGGTGACGTGAGTATTTCTTCCACCATTTCAGGGAGCAATATTTTGAAGACGTATAAATTAGTATGGGAGTACAAATAGGCGTACCCTGTGTCTATGAATATAGAGATAATGCAAGAATACACCATTCTGTGAATAAACAATATAACTGGATCCACTTTAAATAATGGATTGAATAGATATCTGAAAATATATCAGAAATGTTATATTGATATACAATCATTCATTCCAACCAGTTATATATCTAATGGTCATCTTAGGGTTATGGTTTATCATGAAGGGTGTGTGAGATTTGTTTCAAAATGATTATGGAAATCGATTATAATGCATTTGGAAAGAAGTCTCATTAAAAGACCAGTCAAGAAACATAGAGAAATACATGTGTTCTGGAGAAGAAAGTGATTGAAAGTGAAACAAATGCCTATAATTTTGCTAACTAGTGGATTAAATATGTATCCTATGATGTGCAAAAACTGAAAAATAGTAAGGTACCACTGTTGAATAAAAATGAACATCAAAAGATGCATCATGTCCCATAGGAATCTACTTGCATTGATGTTAAACTGGGTCAGTAACTGTAGAAATATTAGGATTTGTATGTACCTTTCACTGAAGTTAGTTTTCAGTACTAGGAAACAAATATATATTTCAGGTGAATGAATATTTCTGAGAATAATGTTGTGAAAAGTTGATTATTAATCCACATACATGAACATGAATGAATTTAGGGAGTGTATATAAGACACATACATTTCATATTATGAAAATTCTGGAGAGTGTGTGTGTGTGTGTGTGTGTGTATATATATATATATATATATATATATACACACACACACACACACACACACAACCAACCACAGACAATAAACATACCAATTCATATGCCAAACAAAATTCACCATGAAATATATATCATCCACAGATCCAAAAACATTCATTTCACTGAACATGGATTTATGCATAATGTTGTTCTACTAGGAAGTTCACCTATAGCTTGAAATTTCAGTTCCAACAGCTTTTAGGAGGAGTAATCTCTTCTCACAATTTGTAACTGCCAAGTCAGGCACCTCACAAAAATTTACTTGTGATATCACGTAGAATTCTATATGTGCATATAAAAATACATGTGCTGAATAGGCTACAGAGAAAGGGAGACAGGAATACACATATTTTTTAACTTTAAAAACACATGGAGAACTATTTCAATTAAAAATTGAGTAAATTAATAACACCTTCCATTTCTCTTGCAAAAGGCAAGTCCAATATACACCATGTCTCCTCTGAACTGCTTGTATTTCAATTTTGTTTTGGTTATTTTTCTCCATCATATTAGTATTAGTTGTTAGAGTCTCGTAGAGTATGGGTTATTGTGAGGGATAAAGTATTTTGAATGGAAAATTGAAAAATGAATCCAATGAGTATGCATATATATGGTATACAATAATCTTCCCACTCTCATCCAGAACAATGCCTTGACATTACCTTCGCCCCAAGTAAGACACAATTAGAGGAGTAGAGTTAAAATATCTGTGAATACATATCTGGGATAGAAAATGCTCAGGAGTTCACAAACATGGATGTGGTAGAGGAGTTTCCAAAAGTAAAGACAGGGTTGATCTCCCAACCTGATCTTTCAATAAAATTGGGAGTCATCTTTCCACACAGCCATGAGAAGATAATTTTTTCTTTACTATAAATTAGTGCAAATTCCAAACCTACTTGGAATTCCTGCCCATGCCTTGAACTCACCCATATCTGGCTTTCTGACCAGATTGCAGCCCTCTCTGAAACTTTAGTGACACCTCATAAATATTGGCCTTCCCTGGCCAAAGACCCTCTCTAGGCTCCTATGGTCCTCATAATTTTTGATGCTGGGGCCAGCAACTAAAAAATGTAACCTATAATTAGTGTGATGCTTGCCAAAGTTCTGTTTTCTGTAACTCCCCTTTTGTGTAACTTTCTGGGGTATAAAGCTGGGCTGTAGGAAATGTGGGGATGCTGTCTTGTTTCTGCTGTTTGAGAGGGAGAGGCAGCCCACCCGGATGAAATAATAAGCTTGCTTTAATTTGATTTTAATTGGAGTCAGTGGTCTTTTCTTGCATCCTGGTCTAATATTTTAGAGTTCCCCAGTGAGATGACCCGACCAGATCACAAGACCAGACTCCTGGAAATTCTGAAGCTGGCCTTTCCTCCAAGGCTCCGGGCTGGAGAGCCAAGTTCAAAGGCCTTGGAGTGAGCCTTCAGTCCGGGGAGCACTGCAGTGAACCATCGCACTATAACTATTAGCAAGCACCTGGTGGAGGAGGCCTCCATAGGTAATTGGTATCTTTATAACATCTGATATCCGGTAAAGGGACATCTCTTCTGATGACAGAGAGGTGGCATGGGGAGGCTCACATATACTCCTGTCCGGGACAGTAACAAGAATCATTCTGTCCTCTGTTCGGTTCTGTAGGGAATTCCTCTGAAAGGGTAGAGAGGTGCCAACGGGCACGCAGGAGCTCCTTCCCCGGAGCTTTAGCAAGACGTTGTATTGCTCCTCTGTTTTTCTGTTTCTTCACCGGTTTTCTGTTTCTTTGTGTTTTTTTCTGTGTTCTGTATGTTTTTGGTTTGTTAGTTTTTGTGCGTTTTGTTGTGTGATTTCTGTGGTAAAAACATAATGATATTGGACGTGAAAATGGGTAATAAAGCAAGTAAGCCTGACACCCCTTTGGACTGTGTTTTAAGGAACTGTGATGAACTTTCCCCCCCTTTGTCAAGCAGGATGAGAGAAGCCCCTAGCTGGTTGCCTGGAGCACACCCACTGCAGAGGGCAATGCCTGCTGGTGACCTAAGAACTGAGTATCTCTTAGGTGAGAAAGTGAAACTCCTTTAAAACCTCTTGTCCCTCCAGATCAAGAGAGTCACAACCTTTCGGCAGAATCCCCTGTGTTTCTCCTTTGTTTGCAAAGCAGTAAACCTCCCTTTTTCTTTTTCTCAAACGCTGTCCTCATTATTAAATTGGTATTAATTGGCTTCAACATCAGGAACCAAAATTTAAGTTACAAATTTTGATACCCTCCCCCGGACCCCGGGACTTTTTGAGAGCTGACTACTGAAATATTAGGAGACGGAGCGTGCTCGGGGTGGAACTGAACCAGAGGAGCTAATCCTGTAAGTAAAAGGAGGGACTGAAGGACTCCCAGCAGCTGCCAAAGCCCTGTTGCTTCAGAGAATTCCCTCCTTCCGTCCCTACACTGTAAGAATTATGCCACCTCTGTCTTATTAAAAAAGAGAATAAGAAAAAGGGGACACTAAATGCAGTAAAGTCACCATGGAGACCCTTGATTTCACATTTCAGGTTGCTCCTCTTTGAAAACATCTGTTCCCCTTGTGGGGACATCTATCGTGCTACAGGTGTAGGAGATTTTTCTCTTATCTGTTATGTTTTAAAGGCTTCTGTCTGTCAGCCATAGTCTGGAGCTCCTTTCTGTCTGTCTTGTGTCTTTGTTTCTGGCCCTTAAAGACATGTGCAATAATGTGTTCATATTATAAATTGTTTCTTGGGAATGATCTTAGCTCAATGTGTGTCTAAATTATGACGTTTTATTGTAACAATCTGGTATCTGAATGGGTTTTTGAAGCATTGTACAATCTTGCAGTTAAAAGTCTGGTTCATATAATTGTTTAGTTTATGATTTTAGATAATTCATGCAAGAGAACTTAAATACTTAGCATGGAAAACTAAAGAACTCTATTTCCAAGTTGGCAAGTAACTTCCCAAACATTCAGTCTTAATTTTCACCAGTTTTGAATTGGGTAGACTGGGAAAATATCACAGTGTGTACCAGTGCATTAATTTGGAAAAGGATAGTAAATCATAGTATGGTATCTGTTGACAGAACAAGATGTAAAGATATAAAATTTTGTGAATTGTAACTTAAAATTGTACCATAATTTTCAACATCCAAACCTGAAAATTATGTTTAAAATGCCTTAGGCCTGAGGTGTCTGCTCAGAATAGCAGTTTTTCCCTGCTCCTTCCAGACCTCATCCAGGCCTTATGTTGAAATGCAAATGAAAGAAGCCTACTAGCTCAGTAGGAGACTGATCTGAGGCCTAAGGGGGGGGGGGAATTACATTGTATGGTATTTACTAATAACTGCCCAGTCACTTTTTCTAGGACTCTTATTTTTTTCCTTAGATTCTGTATTGTTTTTAACTCATGATTTTGATCCTACAGACCTAGGTTAATGTTTTTCTGATCAGTTCTATCTTTGACCAACAGTGGAGTTTTTGAAACATTGCAATGGAGATTTCACCTGCGAAAAGCTACAAGGCCTTTACTATAATTATGTGTGCACACTCTTGTTATGTGTTGTATGTGTATATATACATATGTCCGTATATCATGTATATTATATACAAATTAACATACATAAGGAGCGCTCATAAAAAAAAGGAGCACTCACAAAAACAAATTTTAAAAAGCGGATCCAAAGATCTTTAATTTACGTGATTTAAATGGTTCACTTTAAATTGGATAAACAGATAAAAATAAATGTCTTTAAATTTAAGCTTACATGTTTTTCTAGGTGTTCAAAAATCTAATAAAATATTAATGTCGACAAAAGGTCTAATATGCCTTGGTTCTAGGACTTTTCCTTCAACAAAAAAATGGTCTACACTGTTCAATACTTTTGTCTAATATTTTGATAAATAAATAAATTAAATTTGATATTTGATTACTCATTCCTGAGTATTCTTGTTAGATATGTTATTGATTTACTAAGGTCTGTATAAGTTTGTTCTAAAGTCTGTATAAGATTGTAAAAATCAGCCATGTGTAAAAGACACAAAAATTTCTTAAAACATACGTTTACCAATAGCATTGTGTTTATTAAGTTTTATTTTTCTAGAGCAAGCAACCATAAATATTAAACAACTCATTAAATACGATCTGTTATTTTAGAGCACTGTACTGCCATTTCTTTAAAAGCTAAACTTGGTTAATGTAGAAACATCAATGCAATTGTGATGCTATTAATGTGCTCATATCTTCCAGGAATACAAGTCTCTAAGGTAGAAACTTTAAAAGAGCATTATGTGAAGCTGGTGTTCTGAAGTTGTATGGTAAAAAAAATATATTGGGCATTTATTTACCTTTTATCAATAAGATATGTAAACTTTTATGTTACTTTTTACATTGGGGAACAATTTGAATGTATTTTTATGTTAATGAGAGCCTTAGCTATGAAAAGGATAAAACTTTCAGCGTTTATTTTATTCATGTTTTAAATGTTATATTATATGGTGTTAACTAATGTTCATGTGACCTCAAACAATTAATGTTAATTTTTAAACTGATATTTAAAAACAAAGATCATCTTTAGAACTAAAACACTTAAGATTTATAAAGAGCCCTGCCTTACTTGAGATAAGGCTCTGTGTCCCAACTTACTACATGTGAGAATGACTACGAAAGCAGTGGGTCAGATGTTATTTCATTTAAAGTTACATTCAAAAGTTCTTTTTTTTCATATCAAGATTATTAGGATCTCAAACAAGAAATATAATAAATAACTCAGCCTAAAAATTCAGGGTAGCTATTATACGAACTAAGTATATTTACTCTTGTTAATTTTATTTTGTAATTTCCTTATAAGTGATCTAAAGATTCCCTGTTAGTGTTTTACAGAAGTGTTGCTTTAAGAACACAACATGGGTTAATTAAAGATAACAAGTCATCACCAAAAGACAGACAGAAAAATACAGATCCCAATTAATAAAAAGATAAATAATTTTAAATTACAGACATTAAAGCCCAGTACTCTTAATATAAGGCTGCTAAAATTTATTTGCTGGATGTTTAAAATTAGGATTTAAAATTAAAGTTAAATGAAAAGGGCCAAGAAAACCAATATTTGATTCTTGCCCTCTGAGTCAGTCTGTATCCAGGGAACAGGGGACTTCCCTAAAGAGCTTTGCAACTCTGAGCCACTGGAGAACAGAAAGCCAATCAGTGCATTTTCTATGAAGAAGACAGTC
The DNA here is from genome assembly GCF_048772815.1 of Callospermophilus lateralis. Classification (NCBI taxonomy): domain Eukaryota; kingdom Metazoa; phylum Chordata; class Mammalia; order Rodentia; family Sciuridae; genus Callospermophilus; species Callospermophilus lateralis. The sequence goes on from NW_027513408.1 coordinate 1,267,243, forward strand.
ATCAGAGAAGGGAGACATCCCTGATGCTTCCAAGGGAAGCCACAGGGTCAAGGAAGACCTGGACACACCTAGCGAAAATGGCACTAGCAGAACTGAGAAGCTGCTCTCAAGTTTCCCCAGGAATGACTCCCGTAAAAGCTCAGCTGACTGTTCATAATAGATAGAAACAAATGTCAGTTTGACTGCTTCATCTTAAACATTTAGGAAAGACAGTTAAACGCAAAATACAGCCATTCCTGGGCATTTTAAATAATAACAGTAATAATAATATTTTAAGGTATACACTTTATGTTAGCCTCCCAAAATAAATAAGACTGGAGGCTACAAAGAAGGGTTCTCAGAGAGGAATGCCTGATAACTATAAAAAGAGACTATCAAGAGGAGCTGCCAGAGGCAGAAGTTTTTAGTTTAAGGCCTACAGATATTCCTAACCTACACAGGTAATATTGGAGTTTACTAGTACAATTATCTAGCCTTGAGTAACAGAATTAAGGGTTTCTCTATTAGACACAGAGGTCATACTAGTAAAAGAATTTTGCAGGATCAGATGGTATTAAATTATAACACTGTATTTTATGGGGAGGGACAACTGTAACCCTAAATGTTAAATATTAAGTTGACAGTCCTGATAACTGGGGATATTTAAGACTGGTGAGGGAACTTCTATACAGTGACATGTTCCAGCTGCTGCAACATTTATTCAGTACTCATGTATTTTGTTTCTCTCATAGAAGAACCCATCCCCAGATGACTTTACAACCTGTACTTCCCCAACCAGACTTCAAACCAAACTGACTTCGAAAAGGCAACTCATGTCTCTCAGACCGTACTCCCTCACGTCACCCTCTCTCAGCTCAGAAGAAGTCAAAATGAGTGACGCCTTGCTTCTTACTACAATGGAGCCAAAAATAAATAGACTATCAATATAAGTAATTAATTAAGTCAGTAAAATCAGGGAGACCGGTTTTGGGTGAGTTCAAAAAATGGGGAGACTGTTACCTGAGGAATTAAATTTCCCTCAGTGCTCGTCCCCTACCCTATCAAAGATTTGAAAGGGACACATTAGAAAATGGGGGAATGATAGACCCAACCTGATATTTTATTTAAATTGGAGCCATCTTGCCACAAAGCCATGAAAAGATAATTTTGGCTTAACTATAAATTACAGCAAATTCTGAACCTGCTTTGAATGCCTGCCCATGCCTTGAACTCACCCATGCATGGCTCTCTGACCAGATAACAGCCCTCTCTGAAACTTTATTTACACCTCATAAATATTGGCCTTCCCTGGCCAGACGACACTCTCTGAGGCTCTAAGGCTCTAATGGTTCTCATAAATTCTGATGTTGGGGCCAGCAAAAAAAAAAAAATGTAAACTATCGTTAGTGTGATGCTTGTCAGAGTTCTGTTATCTGTAACCACCCTTTTCTGTAACATTCTGCGCTATAAAGCCATTCTGTAGGAAAGGTGGGGTTGCTCTCTTGTTCCCGCGGTTTTGGGAGGGAGACACAGCCCGGGTGGTGGAAATAATAAGTTTGCTTTAATTTGATTTTAATTGGAGTCAGTGGTCTTTTCTTGCGTCCTGGTCTAAAAGGTAAACACTCCAACAACATGGAGCTCTGCCTGCCGAAAGACTACTTGAGAAACTGCCTCTGAGGATGGGCACTTGACATATATGTTGTTGTCAGGAGCTTTAGCTTCCATTCTAAGGAGACCATTAAAGCTGAGTCTGCATCTATGTGACCTGGAGGACATTGTTTCTTATTTTCCAAATAACATGAGGCAGCAGTGCTGACTTCTCTCTTTGTAGGTAAACTGTGGCCACTGAAAGCTAAGTGTCTCCGCATGTGGACTGTGAAGCCATTTGGTCATCCTCCACTTTTCATGGTGTTTCTTGCTGCTGCACTGGGAGTTTGGTATTTGCTTCACGAAATACAAGGAGTTCAACTGGGACACAGTGCTGGAGGGAGTCCTGTCACGTGTGGTGGGTCAGGGTCTGCAGGAGAATGCACCAACCAGGCTTCTATTCCACATAGCTTGTCTCCTTAACCATAGCAACCTGATTCTGAACATTGCCCTGAAACATCTCCATATAACAAGATGCCTTTTATGGAGAGGATTCAGACATATATGTGATTCCTGTCTGCACCATGTCAGCCACAAGCCATTTGGAAGTCAATGACAGATCCACATGGCTTGACAAGAGATGCTTTATCACACACCTGCACATCACAGCTCTGGGCCCACTACTCAGCAGCCTCCAACATACTGGTATCTGTGTTATACACCGTTTTCATGAAACCCAGTCAATCAAGGCACTGTCTGATACCCTCATGATCAGCAACAGGACATCCAAAGATTCTCCAGGGCCACCTGGTCATGGGAATTTCAAAAATTTCATGGTATTTATCTAGCCATTTTTCAAGGATAAATTTGGGGAAAATGTGGGTTTAAATTCATTCAGGAACCATTAAATTTTGAAGAAGCACATTTCAAGGAAAGCTCTGGTGAACTCTCAGAGGCAAGGCTTCCCAAAGAGTGGCCCAAAGGACACATGAAGCCAGGCCCAATGAGGTCTCCAATGTAAGGTCCATGTATGTTTTGACTCTCAACTATGGCGGCCAATCTTTCAGAATAAAGTCATGTGATATCCAGGCTGAGTTTGACAGTACTCTTTGGAAAGCCACCCTTTTCTATATCTCAGTTTTCAAGGGTGAATCTCATGCATGGCCACCTAAAATCCCAACAATATTCACGGCAATACTTCTCTGAGGTCAGTTCCATTACTCAGTCTCTATGGGAAATCACACCATAGTTCAAGCTCAGGTGGACCCAGGCATCTTTACCAACCACCACACAGCTGACCACAATTAAAACCAAAACACTCCCACATGGCCCTCATCTTCTTCCACATATACACTCATCATAACCTCTGGCTGGAGGTTTCCATGAGGGGCGCAGCCCAAGACACTGTCCAAAATAAGCACACTTGCGCCTCATTTGCCTAAAGTCAGCTTGGCCTGGACACCCTTCCTGTGAACAAAGAGTGATCAATTAGTCCTGCTCTATAACTGCTCCGCTTCTCCAATTTGAGGCCTACTGACTGTCTGGTATAGATTCTTCATGAGAATTTGTGTCATGAGAAAACTCAAGCACCTATCGGCTAGCCTTTAGAGGGCTTTGAAGAACTCATTTGACCCAAAGAATTCCTATTTTCACTTGATGGAGGTCAGGAAGGTTACAAAAGATGGCGAGACACTTCATCCACAAAGACTGCTCTTTTGGCCATTTTGGTTATGAATGCACACTTGGAAACTTTCTTTAGATGCATCAGATGCTGACAATCTAAGCCACTGCCTCACAAAGGGCCAAGAGGCTGATTCAGCCACATCCCTTTCCAAAGCAATTAAGCAAAGAGCCACAGGTGATGCCCATTCATTTCCGTTTGTAAACTGTTTTCTTCAGGCTTCACAAAGGGGTGGCCTGAGGCAAAGACCTTCCTGACATTCAGGACAACAGAACAATAGGTAAGCAAAAAGCCCAAAGCAGTGTTTCTCCACTGAGACTTTACTGGTCACACAGAATTCTGAGTTTTTGAGATGCTCCCATTCCCTTCAGCTATTAAGTACATGCCCATGTCAGATAGCTTGGAGGTGGTGCATATCTTGGAAACAAAACCATGAGGCTATTCTGGAGAGTGGCCCATATTCAAGAAGAAGAGAGAAACTTAGGAAGGTAGTAGGTGTTGCCCATCCATAAGGCAAGCCACTCTCCATTCTTAAATTGGGCAGGATGAATGCTGGGAAGCTTTCTACCAGACAGGACACAACCATTGATGCATTCTCTTTTCAAATGTCTATAACCATGTATACAGTGGGATACACAGACATAGAAACACTCATGTTATCAAACAAATTTCTAGAAATATTCCACTCCAAACAAACAAACCGACTTATTCTCAGAACATGAGACTAAACAACAAACTCATAGGGACACCCACAACAGCACCTCCTTCCCCCAAGTATGTCTGTGACTCTCCTCAGTGTCCTCTGACTGGTGGGCCATACTATGTTCCCCGAAGTGGCCTGTTCTGTCTCAGATCTGGTCTTCTTTGCCAACTCTTTGAAGTTGTCAGGAGCCATGGTTGAGCCACTACCTGCTTTCTCAGAAAAGGCTTCTATTCAGACCTCTCCTGGCATTTGGCCATCATCACTTAAGTAGGTACCAAGAAAGACTGACTCTGTCCTTGATAAATCCAAACAATTGAGACCACTGGGACTGGGACTGGGACTTCTCTGGGTGCCTGGCAGTCAATCACCAAGGAAGTGTGGTAGGTGACTTCCTTCAGGAAATGAATGAGGTCACTGCCTTGGCAACCACTTTGTACTAACAGTTGCTTCCAAGGGTCCCATGAGATGGAGTCTGCCCCTACTTCCTGTGACACTTACACAAGTTAGAATGGTATATCAACCACAGGCACCCAGGAACAGCTCTCCACACAGGCCTGGGCCTGGTTTGGTCCATGTAATCTACATTAAGAAGAGAGAGGCTGATTCAGTCACATTCCTTCATCCTGACCAGGTTGTTTGACATGGAAGTTGACTTTTGCTCTCTCACATGCTTCATAGGTGCCTACATCTTCTTCAGGGATGATTTCTGCATGGAACTTTGAGGTTCTCAGCAGGTGGAAGATCGCCTACATTCCTGTATTGTAAGATCAACAATTTCCCTGTTCTTTTGTAAAGTTAGATTGAGGGAAGAGTGTATGGTTAAGGTTAATAACAGGTTCGATTTCGATTAGGAATCATTTTGCAGAATAAATAATGGTATTGGAAACCTGTGATATTTACATGAATATGCGGTGAAATATAAGTATGAAAACAGAAATCTAGGTAAGATTTGAAGTCCATAAGGGCGTTGGGTGGCCTGGACCCCATCCTTTGAAGCAGGAATGATCAAATAGCCCTGCTGCTAATACTGCTCTTCTTCTCCAATTTGAGGCCTACTGACTGTCAGGTATATATTCTTACTGTGATTTGGAGTCATGAGAAAACCCAAGCACCTATGGGCTAGCCTCTTCAGGTCTTTGAAGAACTCATTTGACTCAAAGGATTGCTATTCTCACTTGAAGGTAGTCAGGAACTGAAAAGGTCATTGAACGTTGGAGGAAAAGACCAACAAGAAACTGTCTCATGCCAAAAGAAATGGTTTATTGGGGGTCCAGCATCTGGGGCTCAGAGCTCACTCCAGAGGAGGAAAGAAAAAAGATCCCCGAGAACAACTTGAGCAGAGTTTATATACATTCTTTAGAGAGGGCAGGGACTTTACATACATCATAGCCTCCTTTAGGAAATCATCATACGCCGCAGGAAAATCAAATAGCAACTCTAAAACAAGATTAGCACATCCATTGGCGGGAACAGGTCGGGCAGGGGGTGATTTTTTAGCCCTGAGAAGGGGTATACATTTAAACTGGTTGGTTGAAGCCCTGAGATGTATTCGTGCAGAGCTGCAGGGTTTCTGGGAAGGGGTTGTTTAGCTACTAGGTGGTCAGGGAAGATTTCAACACACATCTAATGGGCAGTTCTGGGAATTGTCTTAACTGCCACAGGAATTTCAGGTTCTGAGTGCAGCTTGGAAACTTTACAAAACCTGGTTCTTTACGTTTCAATTTAAATTTCTTTTATTCTTTCATTTTCCACTCCTTTTTCTGACTACTTTTAATCTTAAAAGTAATGAATCATAATTATTGCGGGTTCTCAGATTCTATTTCTGCCAGTGGATAGTATTTTTATCTGATTACCATGAGTTTTTTCCTGCCCAATCTGAACCTGGAGTAAGGAAACTATGCAGTTTAGCAAACAAGGTCCCACATTTAGTAACACCATAAGGATGATCAGGGGTCCAGCTAAGTCTGATAAAAGTTTAGTTAACCAAGAGGACTGGGTAAACCATGACTCAAAACACCCTTGTTGAATCTCCCTTTCTCTCTGGTGCTCTTCAAGGCATTTTCTCAATTTACTCATGGATTCTTTAAAACTCCACTATGGTCAGCATAAAAACAGCATTCTTCTCTCAGTGAAGCACAGATGCCCTCCTCCCTCATGAAGAGGAGGTCTAATCCTTGCCTTTTCTGTAAAACAACCTCAGAGAGAGAGGTTAAGGATTCCTGCAAAACTGTGATGGAGGTCTCTAACGTTTTCAAGTCTTGATCTATTGCTGTTTCTAATCGGGCCATTTGTTGTGACCCACAGATCATAGCAGCTGTTCCCGTACCCACTCCTGCAGTAACTCCTATCCCCAGTAGGATGGCTAGAGTAAGAGACACTGGCTCCCGGTGAAATCAGGTTGTTAGTCCCCCTAGTAGACCTTCAAATTATTCTGCATCATCATAGAGCACCCTGGGGAGTATCTGCACCATTACACAATAATTTACAGAGCTATCTAATACCTGGGCTGAAATGCAAGGAGTTCTGATTGTGTGGAGTTCAGTACCATAATGGTTCCTTTAATTAGTTCCCAGGGGGAGGAGTCAGCTGTATTCTGGACTGGGAAAGTAGGCAAAGACCGAAACCAGGAAGTATGAGATGGTAGAGGGGTTCTGGTAGATCTAGGCATGGGAGGTTTAGGAGGTTTAATTCCTGGCTTGAGGGGATTGGGCCCTATTGCTGTGGGCTTTTCTTCCTTTTTAAGCTGGATGGTGAACCAGAGAGCAAAGTCATAACCAGGGCCATAAATATAAAATCGCATTCCCCTAGTATTTCCCATAGGCCATGTTGTTCTGAGGTATCCCCTTCCTTTGGAAGTGAAAGTTATTTGAGGGGGTAACATAGACTATTCTTTCCACAGCGAGTTTTTGACACCGCTTGTCTAGCGGCACATTTCTTGGGATCAATCCAGGTGTCATTTGGTCCTACCTGAATCATACTGTCTGGAGAGTTTGGGTTCCACCATGCACTCCCGTTTGTTCACATCCCCAAGATCTACAATAAAAGTCAATTGGTCCTCCACAGTTTTGGGCCTGTTTGCAACTTCGGAAATCAGCTGGGCACACATAAAAATCAAGACTGGCTAGTTTACACCTCAGTTGGGGAGATGACATCCATAATTCATGGGGTAAGGTGGTCTATGTTGCCCTGGTTTGGGTTTGAGTGGGATATGTGTGGGGTCCTCTATGTCAGGGAGATCCCAGTCAGAGAGGCCTATAACAAGCTGACAAATGTCTCGGTGGAGAGATGGCCACCTAGTCCATAAGGCGGCTGTATGTGAAATAGACCACACTACTTGACCAGTAGGATTTATAACTTGCCATTGTTGCTGAACAGGCTGATGGGGATTAGGATGCTGGTGGCCAGGGGAAGAATCCATAGCCCTATCCACACGACAGACACGCAACTTGAGAGGGTTACCAGTCAGTTTCAGTTTCCAGCCGGAATCTGTACAGGGCACAGGCTTGAGATGTGAGGCATGTATCCAGGAAGTGATCCCATCCAATTTCACCACTTTAGGTGTTATAAGAAACACCTGGTATGGTCCTTTCCAGCGGGGTTCCAGGGATGACACCTGATGCCGTCTCACGTAGACTAAGTCTCCCACTTGATAACAATGTGGAGTTTCTTTGTCTCCAGGCTGATAAGCAGTGGCCAACTATTTCCACAGGTATCGCTGGGTGCTGGGTTTGTTCAAGGGCTTTAAGTCTGTCAAGCAAGGGTGTGTGAAAGGAATCATTAAGTCTCGAGTTGGGGTTAGGTCCCTTACTGGAGGATGGGCACCATAGAGAATTTTATAATTGGTGAGGTTACACAAAGAGGCATAGAGGTTATTTCTTGCAGGAAACAGTGCATAAGATAGGAGCATAGTCCAATATTTTATGCCGGTCTCCAGGCTTAATTTCGTTAAGGTCTCTTTGATGGTTCTATTCATCCTTTCTACCTGTCCTGAGCTCTGGGGTCTATAAGCACAATGTAACTCCCAATTAATCCCCAGGGTCCTGGCGAATCCCTGACTTACTTGGGCTACAAATGCCGGTCCATTGTCGAACCCTATTACCTTAGGCAAGCCGGACCTTGGAAAAATGTCTTCTAGGATCTTTTTGACCACCATCTGAGCCGTTTTTTTCTTCATGGGGAAGGCTTCGACCTATCCTGAAAAAGTACCTACAAAGACTAGGAGATATTTAAGTCCATAACTTGCTGGCTTAATTTGAGTAAAGTCCACTTCCCAGAATTGTCCTGGTCTGGTTCCTCATAAGTGCTTCCTGCAGGAAGCTTGGATGGGTAAGTATTAACTAATTGACAGACTTGACAAGCTCTAGTCACCTGCTCAGCTATTTCTTTCCTCTTTGAGTCAGTCAATAATAAGTCCTTTCTTCGGTCCTTTAAGAGTGCCTACAACTTCTTTGAGTCTAAGTGGGTGAGCTAGTGTAAGTCTTTGACATAAAGGTGGGCTTTTTGAAATTGTAAACTTGGCTCTGTAGGGTCCCAGAGTTCTGTATCTGTCTCCTCAGATGATAAGTTGCCTGAAGGTTCCGGAGCTGCCAAGTCTCCTGATTTTTGTTCCCCCCCCCATGTGGAAAAAGTTAACAGAGTCACTTCGTTTAGGGCTGCCAATTAAGCTTCCTCATCTGCCCTTCTGTTTCCAACCACCACGGGGTCGTTTCCCTTCTGGGGCCCTGGACAGTGCCCTATAGCTAGTTCTTTAGGGCCCTGCACTGCTGAGAGAAGGTGGAGGATCTCATCTTCATTCTTTATTTCTTTCCTGGAAGAGGTTACTATTCTCTTTGCTGGTAAATAGCCCTGTGCACATGAGCAGTGGCAAATGCATAGCGGCTGTCAGTGTATATGGTTGCCCTTTTGCTTGTTGCTAGTTCCAATGCTTTCGTAAGAGCAATCAGTTCTGCTTTTTGGACTGATGTCCCTTCTGGGAGACCAGAGGAACAGATGACATTACTTTTGCTAAGTACTGCTCATGCAGCCCGCCGCTTACCGTCTTGGAGAAAGCTGCTGCCGTCCGTAAACCATACGACTTCAGGGCGAGGCAGTGGCTGATCCTTCAAGTCTTGTCGTATACTGGTTTTCTCTGCCAGTATGTTTTGACACTCATGAGCGACGGGTCCTGATGATACTTCTGGCAGCAGTGTAGCCGGGTTGAGTGGAGCAGGGGGTCCCAGCATTATACTGTCTTTGTCAAGCAAGAGGCTCTGGTAGTGCTTAATTCTGGAGTTTGATAGCCACCTCTCTGGAAGCTGGCAGATGATGCTCTCCAGGGCATGGGGGACTATAATGGTGAGCTTCTGTCCCAACGTTCATTCATGAGCATCTTTTATTAGAAGGGCTGCCACTGCTATAGCTCTTAAGCAAAGGGGCCACACGCTAGCCACTGGGTCCAGTTTTTTTTATAAGAATGCTACTAGCCATTTCCAAGGTCCCATTGTCTGAGTGAGCATTCCCCGTGCTATTCCTTTCTTTTCTTCTATGTAGAGATTGAAGGGTTTATCTACATCTGGTAGTGCTAAGGCTGAAGCAGAGAGCAGCACCTTTTTTTTGACATTATCAATAGCTTGTTTGTACTCAGGGGTACATTGGAAGTGGGCATCCCCTTTTATCAGAGTGTATAAAGGTGCAGCCAGAGATGCGAACACAGGAATCCATAACCTGCAAAAGCTGGCAGTCCCAAAAAACTCTCTGAGTTGTCTCTTATTAGAAGGGGGAGGTATCTGCACAACGGTTTGTTTTCTGGGCTCAGTGAGCCATCGTTTGCCACCCCTAAGAGAATAACCCAGGAAGATTACTTCTTGCTGACAAAAGTGGGCCTTTTGGCAGAAGCCCTATATCCAAGCCGAGCAAGCTCGAATAATAGTGCTTGGGTCCCAGACTCAGAGTTCTCCTTGGTGTCGGCTGCCAGTAGCAGATCATCCACATATTCGAGTGGGGTGACTTCAGGGTGGGCAGTTCTGAAGTCGTTGAAGTCCCTATGGAGGGCTTCATCAAAGAGAGTGAGGGAGATTTTGAACTCCTGTGGGAATCTAGTCCCGGTTAATTGGCCAGATGTTCCAGATTTTGGGTTTATCCACTTGAAAGGAAACAGCAACTGACTGTCCTTATGTAGGGGCAAGCAGAAGTAAGCATCTTTTAAGTCCAGCACAGTGTACCATTCCCGCTCCGGATTCAGAGTGCTAAGCAAATTATATGGGTTGGGTACTGTGGGGTGAATGTCCTGCACTCTGTTGTTGATCTCTCTTAGGTCTTGAACAGGATGGTAGTCCCCAGTTCCTAGCTTTCTAACTGGTAGCAGTGGGGTATTCCAGGCTGATTGACAGAGCCTTAAGACCCCAAGAGTCAGGTATTTCTGAATATGGGGCCTTATCCCATCCTTAGCTTCTTTGCTTAGGGGATATTGTTTAACACTGATTGGAGAGGCAGAGGCTTTTAATTATACTGCTATTGGAGGTTGTTTAAGGGCTAGACCTAACCCAGCAGTTTCTGCCCAGTCATTAGGATAATCTTTTATCCATTTCTGTGCGAGTTTGCTTTGTTGATCACTCCTAGGGGACACGAAGAGTGATGTTCACCTTCTACGGACATAGTCAAAGCCGTGACTATGGGAGCTTTTACTGAAGGCTTTAGAAACTCCACTTGGGGACCATCAGGGATAAAGGTTATTCTAGACCAGAGTTTGGTAAGCAGATCCCTGCTCATCAATGGGGCTGGACATTCTGGGATTACTAGAAAAGAGTGTGGACTTTTCCATTTACTAGGTTCATAATCCTCTTTTTTGTCCAAGCCTGATATCTACTGCCATTAGCCCCTTGAACTAGGGACCATTTATTTATTTATAGGGGGCCCAGTGGGGTCTTAAGGGCTGAGTATACTGCTCCTGTATCCATTTCAAAGTTCACTGGAATCCCCTCCACTTCAAATGTTACCCTGAGATCGGGGAGGGGATCCAAGCCCCGACTTTCTTAGTCCTCTTCTAGAGTCAGCATGGCGGGCTCGTGTGGCTGCTCCTTTTTGGGCCACTCTTTGGCTCAGTGTCCTTTTTCTTTTCAGTAGGCACATTGATGCGATGCCAGGGGCAGCCTTTGGCGTGGGCCCAGGTATCCCTTTCTGTCTCCCTGCATTTAACCTTCTGGAGTATTTTTTGCTGTGAACAAAACCTTAGCCAATGCTTTAGTCTGCCTTTTGCTCCTTTCATCCTTCTTTTGTTCCCTTTCCTTCTCTCTCCTCTGTTCCTTCTCCTCCTCAATTTCTCTCTTATAATATACTGTCTCAGGTTCTCTGACTAAATCTCTTAACATCATATCTTGTAATCCATCTAGACATTGTAACTTTCTCTTAATATCTAGGGCCGCCTGCTCGATAAAGGCCATTGCAACAGATGCCTTTTGGTCCTCTGCCTGAGGATCAAAAGAAGTATATTTCCTTTATGCTTCCATAATTCTCTCCTGAGACATACAGGGAGACTCATTAGGCCCTTGGATAATCTCTCTTACATTGGCCAAATTAGTCGGCCCTCTGGCGGTCGCTTGGTGACCCGCTATACCCGCTATTAGAGCCTGGCGATAAGTGGACAGATGCTACCTACCTTCAAAGTTGTTGGGTTCCCAGTTGGGACGGTTCATTGGCCCGTAGGGACGGAGAGGGAGCATCACAGGGGATTCTGAGTTTTCTATTATCCATCACCGCCGGGTTCCTTTAGGTGGCCCTGCTTCCTCCAGGGGAGGAGGGGCTGCTGCTGCTGCAGGGAAGTCCCCTGGAGGGCTTGAGTCTGGCCCAATTGCCTCTAGCAGCTGAGAGGCTGAGTCAGTGGCGGGAGGATCATCTGGAACATGTTGGGGGTTGGGGAGCGAGGGTAGAGAATGAGGAGGGGGAAGAGTATCCAGTCTTGTGACTCAGGGAGAATGGTGGGGAGAGGGGGAGTTGTGGAAGGTTTGAATGATATAATCATGAGGGAAGGGGTATATGTCTGTTGATCTGGGTGGCCACGTGGCCCCAGCTAAAAGACAATATCTCTGACTTTTCGGATTAGAGGGAAGTGGAAGGATCCTTCTGGTGGCCATCCGAATCCCAGGATGGGCCATTCTGAAGCTCAGAGAGTCTGCCAGCTCTGGCGTTTTAGTGAAAAAGAAAGATTCTGGGCCCTTGAGCGGACATCAGTCCAATGATCAAGGGTCAGGGACAGAGGCATAGAAGTGCTTTGTCCCATAATGGAAGTTACTCAAACAGGGACAGTGAAGACACAAACTCGACACACACAATGACAAACAGTAAACGTTTACCATGAGTCCAAGACAACGATTAGAACTGAGTAACTGGCAAAACCTGATGGGTTAGACAATAAATACAGACAGTAAACTCAACCTGAGTTCAGGACAATGAACAAAACTGAGTAGCTGGCAAAACCTTTTGTGCTGGAAAACCGAATCCTGAAGCAAAATATAACCCAGTTGAGGAAACTACTATTCCTTGATTTCCCTAGTCCTCTGGAGTGCCCCCAGGGACGTGACCTTTGGCTCTGTGACACTTCTGTCAGCCATCATAGGAGAGACCTAATTCCCTCACCCACAGCAACTTTGCCACGCCTTAAACGGAAACCCAAAACAAGAAACAGGCGCCTTACTTACCCTAAGAGAAGTCAGTTGGCGTCTTTTGTCCGCTGCTGCCGAATATCTCACCTGGGGCCTCCAGATGAAAAGGTGGGGCGAAGGTCGGAGAAAAACACCACCAAGAGACTTTCTCATGAAACAGAAAAGGGTTTATTGGGGGTCCAGCATTCTGGGGCTCAGAGCTCACATCAGAAAAGCAAACAACAAAGAGCCCAGAGAACAATTTGAGCAGAGTTTATATACATTCTTTAGAGAGGGCAGGGACTTTACATACATCATAGCCTCCTTTAGCAAATTACCATGTACCCTGGGAAAATCAAATAACAACTCCAAAACATGATTAGCACATTCATTGGCGGGAACAGGTCGGGCAGGGGGTGATTGGTCAGCCCTGTGAAGGGGTAGACATTTAAACTGATTGGTTGAAGCCCTGAGATGTATATGTGCTGAGCTGCACGGTTTCTGGGAAGGGGTTGTTAAGTAACAAGGTCGTCTGGGAAGATTTCAACTCACATCTAATGGACACATCAAAGAATTGTCTTTACTGACTCAGGAATTTCAGGTTCTCAGTGCAGCTTGTAAACTTTACAAAACCTGGTTCTTTACATTTCAATTTCAATTTCTTTTATTCTTTCTGAACTTTACAAAGGAAGGCCAGAGACTTCATCCACAATGGCTGCTCTTTTTGCCATTTTGGTTTTGGATGCATGCATGGGATCTTTTTTTAGATCCATTTTGTGCTGATATTCTAAGCCACAGCCTCACACAGGGTCAAGAGGCTGATTAAGACAAATCCCTTTCCAAAGCAATTACTTCTCTGAGGTCAGTTACAGAACTTAGTCTCTGAGCAGAATCACACCAGAGTTCAAGCCCAGATGGACCCAGTCATCTCTTCCAACCGCCACACAAATGACCACAATTAAAACCAAAACACTCCCCCAAGGCCCTCATCTTTTTTCATATATACACTCATCATAACGTCTGGCTGGAGGTTTCCATGAATGGCGCAGTCCAAGAGAGTGTCCAAAATAAGCTCACTTGCCCCTCATTTGCCTAACCTCAGGGTAGCCTGGACACCGTTCCAGTGAACCAGAATTGATCACATAGGTCTGCCGTTAATACTGCTCTGGTTCTCCAATTTGATGCCTACTGACTGTCAGGTATAGATTCCTTATGTGATTTGGAGTCATGAGAAAACTGAAGCACCTCTGCAGGGATTGGAAGAACTCATTTGACACAAAAGATCACTATTCTCACTTGATGGACACCAGGAAAATAACAGAGGAAGGTGAGAGACTTCATCCACAATGACTGATATTTTTGCCATTTTGGTTTTGGATGCACACATTGGATCTTTCTTTAGATCCATCAGGCACTGAGAATTTAAGCCATAGCTTCACAAAGGGCCAAGAGGCTGATTCAGACACATCCCTTTCCAAAGTAATTAAGCAAAGAGCCACAGGTGATGCCCATTTATTTCCATTTTAAAACTGTTTTCTTCAGGCTTCACAAAGGGTGGCCTGAGGCAAAGACCTTCCTGACACTCAGGACAACAGAACAATAGGTTAGCAAAAGGCCCAAAGCATGGTTTCTCCACTGAGACTTTCCTGGTCACACTGATATCTGAGTTTTCTGAGATTCTCGCCATTCCCTTAAGCTAACCAGTACATGGCCATGTCACAGAGCTTGGAGGTGGTACATATCTTTGACACAAAAATATGAGCCTATTCTGGAGAGTGGCCAAAATTCAGGAAGAAAACAGGAAATTAAGAAGGTTGTAGGTGTTGCCTTTCTATAAGGCGAGCCACAGTCCATTCATAAATTGGGAAGAATGAATGCTGGGAAGCTTTCTACTAGACAGGACACATCTATGGATGCATGCTCTTTTCTAATGTCTAAAACCACAGACACACTGGGATACACAGACCTAGAAACACTCACCTTGTCAAAGGACTTTCTAGAAACAGTTCACTCCAAACCAAACAAACAGCCTTTCCTACCTATTCTCAGAACATGAGACAAAACCACAAACTCACAACCACACTCAAAAAGTCACCTCCTTCCCCCAAGTAAGTCTGTGACTATCTGAAGTGTCCTTTGACTGGTGGGCCATACTATGTTTCCCCAAAATGGCCTGTCCTGTCTCAGATCTGTTCTCCTTGTCCAACTCTGTGAAGTTGTCAGGAGCCTGTGCTGACCACTACCTGCTGTCTCAGGAAAGGCCCATTTTCAGAGGTCTACTTGAATTTGGCCATCCTCAAATCTTTAGGTACCAAGAAAGACAGACTCTGTCCTTGTTAAATCCAAACAAGTGAGCCTACTGGGAATGGGACGGGTACTGGCTCTTTGTGCCTGGCTTCCTGGATCCCAAGTTCAGAGAGTTCCATCCCCCAAGAAGTGAGGTAGGTCAATTCCTTCAAGAACGGAATGAGGTCACTGCCTTGGCAACCACTTTGTCCTAACAGTTGCATTCAAGGGTCCCTTGAGATGGAGGCTGCCACTACTTCCTGTGACACTTTCAGAAGTTAGAATTGTATATCAACCATAGGCACCCAGGAGAAGCTCTCCACACAGGGTTGGTTTGGTCCATCTTCTTTATATCAAGAGGAGGGAGGCTGATTCAGATACATCTCTTCATCCTGACTAGGTTGTTTGCCTTGGAAGATGACTTTTGCTCTCTCAGGCCCTTCATAGCTGCCTAAATCTTCTCCAGGGATCATTTCTGCATCAACCTTTGAGGTTCTCAGCAGGTGGAAGATCCCGTACATTCCTGTATTGTAAGACCAACTCTGTCCCTGCTCTTCTGCAAAGTTAGATTGAGGAACAGTGTATGGTTAGGGTTAATAACATATTCTATTTGGGTTAGGAATTATTCTGCTGGACAAATAATGGTATTGGGTACCTGCGATATTCACAAGAATATATAGGTGAAATATAAGTATGAAACCAAAATTCTAGGTACGATTTGAAGCCAGAAGGACATTGGGCCCTTTAGTGGTATACTTAGTTTTGAATTATGTTCTGCACAGATGTCTCAGATAAATCAATATGCAATGGCATAGGACCTTGTACCTTGGATGATTGAATGTTCAAGAGAACATCCAGTCAAAAAGGAATAGTCGGTAGGAATAGGAAGATGGTCAGTAGGTTTAGAAAAAAGAGTGAGTATAGGATTTGGACAAAAGGTTCATTAGCAATAGGGTTTCGGGTAGAGAGTGAAAGTAAATATGAGCACATATAAAGAGTCAGTCACAATGATGAACTGGGGAAAAATATGTAGGAAAGCAGATATTAATAGAGACATTAGGAAATCAGACAAAGTATAATATGAGTGATAGGATTAGGCATTTTCAATATGGTTGAGGTGGAATATATAATCTTAGGAAGAAAGAAATATGTAGTCACCAATAGGATTGACATTTGAGAGCATTAGGCAACCAGGACATGGTTGTTTTTAGTAATCCATGCTCACTTTTCATTTTGCTTTGGTGAAAGGTTAATAAAATAGGTATTTGTCACTTCCTGTTTTTCTTTATGCTTAACAAAACACTGTTGAAATCTTGAGAACTGTTTGCTAATTTTGTTCACAAAATGTGCTGTCCCCAACTGCCAAACTGCAGAGTGTACTCCCTCACCCGGTTGCACAAAAACTGCCCACTTGCCCTGACCCATCAATTAATTTCCCTCCCTGCCCTCTCCAAAAAATTATATAAGCTCTGTTTAAGTTGTTCTCAGAGCTCTCTGCTCTAGTCAAGTGAGCTCTGAGCCCCAGCATGCTGGAACCCCAATAAACACTTTGCTGTTGCTGAGTGAAAATGGTATACTGTTCTGTACTTAAAAGATGCTTTCTTTTGCTTGCCTCTGCATAAAGATAGTCAGTTGCTGTTTGCTTTCGAGTGGGTAGACCCAGATAACGGAACTTCTGGTCAACTAACTTGGACTAGACTCCCACAGGTGTTCAAAACCTCCCCCAGTCTCTTTGATGAAGCCCTCCACAGAGATCTCAACAACTTCAGAATTACGCACCCCAAAGTCACCCTGCTTCAATATGTGGATGTCCTGCTACTGGCAGCTAACAACAAGGAAAACTGTGAGTCTGGGACCCAAGCACTATTATCCGAGCTTGCTCAACTCGGGTATAGAGCTTCTGCCAAAAAGGCCCAAATTTGCCAGCAAGAAGTAATCTTCCTGGGTTATTCCCTTAGGGGCGGAAATGATGGCTCACTGAGCCCAGAAAACAAACCGTTGTGCAGATACCACCTCCATCTAACAGGAGACAACACAGAGAGTTTCTTGGGACTGCTGCCTTTTCAGGTTATGGATACCTGGGTTTGTGTTCTTAGCTGCTTCTTCATACCCGTTGTTAAATAAGGATGCCCAATTCAAATGGACCCTTGAGCACCAGCAAGCTTTTGATAACATTTAAGAACACTGACACTGATCTCCTCAACTTCACTGAGCCCAGCCTGCAATTTCAGAAAGCCCTACACTACGTTAAAAATGTACATCAACTTACTTACCTTGGTTCAAAGAAACTGCAGGCATTCCTGAAAGATCAGGAACAGAGATTTCGACTAACTTACTCACAGTGAAAAAAAATAACTGAACGGGTAACAAAAGCCTGTCGGTTCTGTCAATTGGTTAATGCTTACCCTTCCAAGCTTCCTGCAGGAAAGCACCTACGATGAACCAGACCAGGACAATTCTGGGAAGTAGACGTTACTGAAATTAAGCCAGCAAGGTATAGACTTAAATATCTCCTAGTCTTTGTAGATAAATTTTCAGGATGGATTGAATCCTTTCTCACAAAAAAAAACAAAAACACACACAAAAAAAAAACCGGCTCAAACGGTGGTCAAGAAGATCCTGAAAGATATTAAGATATTTTTTCAAGACAAGGCCTGCCTAAGGTAATAGGGTCTGATAATTGAACGGTGTTCATGGCCCGGGTAAGTGAGGGCTTAGCCAGGACCCAGGGGATCAATTGGAAGTTACATTGTGCTTCTAGACCCCAGAGCTCAGGACAGGAAAAAAAAATAAATTGAACCATTAAAGAGACCTTAACGAAATTAAGCTTAGAGACCGGCATAAAATATTAGACTATGCCCCTGCCTTATCCACTGTTTCATGCAAGAAATACTCCCTCTGTTTCTTTGTGTAAACTCACCCCCTATGAATTTCTCTATGGTGCACCTCCTCCAGTAAGGCATGTAACCCCAACTCTAAGACCTAACGATGCCTTCCACACCCCCTTGCTTGACAGAATTAAATCTCTTGAAAGAACTCAATGATACCGGTGAAAACAGCTGACAACTGCCTTGCAACCTGGGGACAAGGGGACTCCACATTGATATCAAGTAAGGGACTTCATCTACATAAGACAACATCAGGTGTCATCCCTGGAACCCTCCTTGAAAGGACCATACCAGGTGCTAATTATAACACCTACAGCGGTAAAAGTAGACGGAAACACTTCCTGGATCCATGCCTCTCATCTCAAGCCTGCGCCGTGTCCAGACTCTGTCTGGAAACTGGGAAAGACTGGTAACCATTTCAAATTGCATATTCGCTATGTGGATAAGGCTGTAGACTCTCCCCTTGGCCACCAGTACACCTAACGCTCATCAGCCCGTTCAGCAGCGATGGCTTATCACAAATCCTACTAGACAAGAAGTATGCTCTAACTCGTATACAGCTCCCTTAGGGACCTGGTGGCTAGCTCTCCACCCAGACATTTGTCAGCTGGCTATAAGTCTTTCCTATTAGGATATCGCTGATGAAAATCCCACTAAAATTCAATTAAATCCCTTCCATACCATAGATAATGGAAACAAACATTAGGGATTTAGGGACACGTGAGCCAGATGCAGGTTGGCTAGACTAGATTAGTATGTTTGCCCAGCAGACTATCAAAGCCACAAACAGCCATGGCTGTGTGGAGGGAAAGCCAACTTCTTCTGTAAGTGATGGGGATTTGAGTATACAGGGGCAGCCTGGTGGAACGCAAAATCCTCATCAAATTCAGTACACAGCATTGGCCATATTACCAATTAGACAACCAAAACTGATGGCCCCCAGAGGAGTCTCTAGATCCTCAAATTCTGTGTTACCTTTTTAACTTCTGCAAGTGCTCAAGAGGATGAAAGGAAATTCCCCTATGTGGAGGCCTTTTACCTCCTTCGCTCACTTCCTGAACTATGCATCTCCAATAGATCCTCACCCTCAGGCTTCTGCTCCAGACTCTCTACTGTCAGTCCCACCTCAGCAACCTGATTTCTCTCCTCCAGTTACTAGATCAAAAACCCAAACCTCCGCCAGTTCTCAGATCATTGCTCCCTTGCTGAGGTAGCAGGTACTGAGGTACCCCTCTAAACACTCACTCCTCTCTTCTCCTGTCAGTGCCTACACCCGGTCTCCCCAGGTCCTCTTACCAGGTAACCCAAAGCTCAAACGAGCTGAGAAGAGCCCTCAGACCCCTATCCAAGATGTAATAAAAATGGCCTTTAAAGTTGCTTTGTCATCATTGAAAACAGGTTACTAAGAATTTAAAATCCCTCCCCGGCTTTCTGGGATACTCACTCCCGTCTTCCCCTCTGTTCTACCTGTTCTACTGCTCAAGATTTTGTTCCTAGGAAAATCCCAAACCCCTTTTCCATTATGCTTTTACATCTCTCTTTTCTCATTCTCAGATCCCCGGAGCTGCTCTCATTCCTCGCCTTCCCCGTCTTTCCCCTCTATACCAGGCCCACAGAAAAATCTTAACTGAACTTCTCCAGAAGTCTTCACCATGGATGACTTTAGAACTTTCAGCAAAAGAGTCCCTATAAAAGAGTTCAGTGTAGATAAACTTGCTCTTTTTCTGTTGCCCTGTTATACTTGGCCACTGCTTGGAAAAATCAGCACTTCTATGCTAGACAACGCCTTAATAGTTTTTCACACAATATGTGAACAAGGCCTCTGGCCTTGAGCTGGGGCTTCACAGAGATGGCTACATTTCTAAAATAAAAAATACCAACTGGGCTTCATGGTAACAGCTGAAGGAGGATAAAAGAAAAGGAAGAAAAAGCTCTCCCCCTCCCAGGTGTCCTTGAAAAGTTAACTTGCCCAGAACAGAGGAAATAACAGAAAAAAAAAACTTTTTGTGAAGTTCTGCCGACTGTGAACTTCTGAGCCCCTTTTCTTTCATGTTGGGTACAAAATTCTGAAACTACCTAAACTTGGGGTTCAGGGCGTTAATTGATTACAACAGAAGCAATGCACTCTGAATCCGGTTGAAACCAAATAGCACTGTTTCCCTGTTTTCGGTGCTATCTTAGGTGCCTTGCCTTGTCTGTCCCTACAACAGTATAATTCTATATACTTAAACATTGTTTATGTTTTCATGAAATGGTCAACAGATGTGATTAATTGTGTAATGGTGCAGATGTTTCCCAGAGTGCTCTATAATGATGCAGGTTCATTTGAAATTCAAACAGGCGGGCATACAACACGGTTCCACTGGGAACATATATCCCTAACTTTAGCCATCCTATTAGGAATAGGAGTTGCTGCAGGGGTGGGCATAGAAACCCCTGCCCTAGTCCATGGGACACAACAAATGACCCAATTAGTAGCAGCAATAGAACAAAACTTAAAGATAGTAGAAACCTCCATCACAGCTTTGCAGGAATATTTATCCTCTCTGTCTGAAGTTGTTTTACAGAACAGTCGAGGGTTGGACCGCCCATTCATGAGAGAAGGGGGCCTTTGTGCTGCATTGAGGGAAAAATATTGTTTTTATGCCGACCATACTGGAGTTGTAAAAAAAATCTATGAGTAAATTAAAAAGACACCTTGAAGAGCATCACTGAGAGAGGCCCAAAAAGGGTGGTTTGATTCTGATCCATACATTCCCTCTGGTTAACTACGTTTTTATCAACCATGGCCGGTCCAATAATAATCCTCACATTACTGCAAAGTATAAAACCCTGTTTGCTTAAACGTGTAATTTTTTTTCTCCAAGCTCAAATTGGACAAGTTAAACTTATGGTAATAACCCACTTGCAGACATAGAATGTGACACCAGCCTTGATCACTTTTATAATTATAAGTAGCCAGAAGAAGAAGTGGGGAATGAAAGGTTAACAAAATAGGTACTTGTAACTTCCTATTTTTCTGTATGCTTAACAAAACACTGTTGAAATATTGAGAACTGTTTGCTAATTTTGTTCCCAGAATGTGCTGTCCCCAACTGCTAAATTGCAGAATGTATTCCCTCACCCGTTTACATGCAATCCGCCCACTCACCGTGACCCATCAATAAACTTCCGTCCCTGCCCTTTCCAAGGAAAGAATATAAGCTCTGCTTAAGCTGTTTTCAGGGCTCTCTGCTCTATTTCTGTGAGCTCTGAGCCCCAGCATGCTTGACCTCCAATAAACCTTTTGCTGTTGCATGAGACAGTCTCTTCGTGGTCTCTACCTCTGATGCTCGCACGAACATTACTTGAATGATTGAATGTATAAGAGAAAATCCAGTCAAAAAGGGATAGCCAGTAGGATTAAGAAGATAGTCGGTAGGTTTGGGAAAAAGACTGAGTATAGGATTTGGAACAAAAGTTCTTTAGCAATAGGGGTTCTGTTAGAGAGTGAATATAAATGTCAGCACATGAGAACAGTCACAATAATGAACTGAGGAAAATATGTAGGAAAGCAGATATCAATAAAGACATTACTAAATCAGGCAAAGTATAAAGTGAGTGATACAATTAGACATTTTCAACAGGGTGAGTTTGAATATATAATCTTAGGAAGAAACAAATATGTAGTCACCAATAGGATTGACATTTGAGAGCATAAGGCAACCTTGACATGGATGATTTTTGTAAACCATGCTCACTTTCTATTTAGGCTTTGGTACAATCTAAGTGTGACCTTTGCATTTGTGTCCAGAATTTTACTGTGATAAAATATATATGTAGATCTGGTGACACAAGTATTTCTTCCACCATTTCTGGGAGCAATATTTTGAAGGCATATAAATGGGTATTGGGTGTACAAAGAGGTGTACACTGTGTCCATGAATATAGAGATAATGCATGAATAGACCATACAGTGAATAAATAATATAACTGTTTCCACTTTAAATTATGGATTGAATTGATATTTGAAAATATATAAAAAATCTTATATTGATTTACAATCATTCATTCTAACCAGTTATACATCTAATATTAATATTATGGTTATGGTTTATCATGAAGATATGTTAGTTTTGCTTCAAAAGCGATTATGGAAATCCAAAATAATGTGTTTGGATAGAGTCAGTCACAATGCTGGCAATATGTGAACAAGGCCTCTGGCCTCAAATTGAGGCTTCACAGAGATGGCTACATTTCTAAGATAAAGAAGTTACCAACTGGACTCCATGGTAACAGCTGGCAGGGAGAAAAAAGAAAGAGAAGAAAAAAGCTCTCCCCCTCCCAGGTGTCCTTAAAATGTTAACTTGCCCAGAACAGAGAAAAAAAAAAAACAGAAACAAAAACTGCTTTCTCTGAACTTCTGCAGACTGTGAACTTCTGAGCCGCTCCCTTACATGTTGGGTACAAAATTCTGAAACAACCTAAACTTGGGGTTCAGGGAAGTAACTGATTACAACAGAAGCAATGCCCTTTAAATCTGGTTGCAACCAAATAGGACTGTTTCCCTGTATTCGGTGCTATCTTAGGTGCCTTTCCTTGCCTTGTCCATCCCTTTTCTCATTTAAAGACCAGTCAAGAAACATGGAGAAATACATGTGTTCTGAAGCAGAAAGTGATTGATAGTGAAACAAATGCCTATAAATTTCCTAACTTGTGGATGAAATTTATATCCTATGATGTGCATTAATTGAAGAAATACTAATCTACCAGTGTTGAATAAAAATGAACGTCAAAATACACATCATGTCCGATTGGAATCTACTTGCATTAATATTAAACTGGGTCAGTTACTGTAGAAATATTAGGATTCTTATGCACCATTCACTGAAGTTAGTTTTCAGTACTAGGAAACAAATATGTATTTCAGGTGAATGAATATTTCTAAGAATAATCTTGTGAAAAGTTGATTATAAATCCACATACATGAATATGAATGAATTTGATGAGTGTAAAATAAGACACATATTTCATTTGTTGAAAAATCTGGAGAGTATATATATATATATATATATATATATATATATATATATATACACACACACACACACACACACACACACACACATTAAAAACAGCAATATATATGCCAATTGAAATTTATAATGAAATATATATCATTGACAGATAGAAAAATATTTATTTTACTGAACATGGATTTATGAATAATATTGTTCAAGTAGGAAGATCACCCATAATTTAAATTTTCGGTTCCAACATCGTTTAAGAGGAGTGATCCCTTACAATTTGTATCTGCCAAGTCAGCCACCTCACAAGAATGTACGTGTGGTACCAGGTAGGATTCTATCTGTGCATATAAAAATACAGGTGGTGAATAGGCTACAGAGAAAGGGAGAAAGGAATTCATAGGTGGTTAACTTTAAAAAAAACATGGAGAACTATTTCAACAAAAAATTGACTAGATTTATAAATCCTACCCTATATAATGCAAAAGGTAAGTCCAACTATACACCATGCCTCCTCTGAAATGGTTGTATTTTCATTCTGTTTGGGTTATTTTTCTCCATCATATTAGTATTAGTAGTCAGAATATAGTAGGGTAGGGGTTAGTGTCAGGGATTCAGTATTTCGAATGGAAAATTGGAAAATGAATACAATGTGTATGTAAACATGTGCTACACAAAAATGTTTCCACTCTTATCCAGAACAATGCCTTGACAGTACCTTCGCTCCAACTAAAACATCATTAGAGGAGAAGAGTTAGAAAATCAGTGAAAACACATCTTGAATGGAATAGGCTCAGGATTTTGAAACCTTGGAGGTGGTAGAGGAGTTTGTAAAAGTAAGGGACAGGGTGAACACTCCACAAACATGGAGTTCTGTTGGACTAAAGACTTCTTGAGAAACTGCCTCTGAATTTGGGCACTTGAAATATATCTTGTTGTCACAAGCTTTAGCTTCCTTTGTAGTGAGACCATCAAACCTGGGTCTGCATCTATGTGACCTGGAGGACACGGTTTCTTATTTTCTAATGAAAATGAGGCAGCAGTGCTGAATTCTCACTTTGTAGGTAACCTGTGGACACTGGGGGCTAAGTGTCTCCCAGTGTGGGCTGTGAAGCCATTTGGTCATCCTCCAATTTTCGTGGTGTTTGTTGCTGCTGCATTGGGGATTTGGTATTTGCTTCACGAAATACAAGGAGTTCAACTGTGTCACAGTGCTGGAGGGAGTTCTGTGACGAGTGGTGGGTCAGGGTCTGCAGGAGAATGCACCAACCAGGCTTCTATCCCACATAGCTTGCCCCCTTGACCATAGCAACCTGATTCTGAACATTTCCCTGAAAGCTCTCCATATAACAAGATACCTTTACACAGAAGTATCTACTGGCTGCACCATGTCAGTAACAAGCCATTTGGAAGCCAAATGCAGATCCACATTGCCCCACCACATGTTTTATCACACACCTGCCAAGCACTGTTCTAGGCCCACAATTCAGCAGGCTCCAACGTACTGGCATCTCTATTCAACACAATTTTCATGAAACCTAGTGAATCCAGGCACTGTCTGGTGTACTCAATATCAGCATCAGGACATCCAAAGGTTCTCCAGTGCCACCTGGTCTTGGGAATTTCAAAAATTTCATGGTATCTGTTTAGCCATTTTTCAAGGATGATGTTGGAGGCACTGTGGGTTTCAATATATTCAGGACCTGTTAAATGGTGAGGAAGCTCATTTCAATGAAAGCTCTGGGGAAATCTCAAGGGCAAGGCTTCCCAAAGAGTGGCCAAAAGGTCGCATGAAGCCAGGCCTATTGAGTTCTACAATGTGAGGTCCATGTGTTTTTTGAGTCTCAACTATGGCTGCCAAGTCTTTCAGAATAAAATAATGTGATTTCCTCACTGAGATTCCCAATGATCTGTGGAAAGTCAATCTGGGCCTAGATCTCAGTTTCCAATGGTCACTCTCATGTGTGGTCTCCTAAAATCCCAAAACAATTGATGGCAATACTTCTCTGAGGTCTGTTCCAGAACTCAGTCTCTAAGGGGAATCACACCAGAGTTCAAGCCCAGGTGGACCCAATCATCTCTTCCAACTGCCACACAAATGACCACAATTAAAACCAAAACACTCCCACACGGCCCTCATCTTCTTCATAACCTTTGGCTGGAGTTTTCCATTAGGGGTGCAGTCAAAGACAGTGTCCAAAATAAGCTCCCTTGTCCCTCATTTGCCTAAAATCTCAGTGGCCTGGATACCCTTCATGTGAACCAGGAGTAATAAAATAGGTCTGCCATTAATACTTTTCCACTTCTACAATTTGAGGCTTTCTGACTGTGGGGTTTAGATTCTTTATGTGATTTGGAGTCATGAGAAAAACAAGCACACATGGGCAAGCTTTTGCAGGGATTTGGAGAATTCTTTTGACCCAAAGGATCCCTATTCTCACTTGATTGAAGTGAGAAACCTTACAGAGGAAAGCTAGAGACTTCATCCACAATGACTGCAATTTTTGCCCTTTGATTTTGGATGCACACATGGGATCTTTCTTTAGATTCATCAGGTGCTGATAATCTAAGCCACAGCCTCACACAGGGCCAGGAGGCTGATTCCGACACATCCCTTTCCAAAGCAATTAAGCAAAGAGCCACAGGTGATGCCCATTCATTTCCATTTGAAAACTGTTTCTTAGGGCTTCACAAAGGGGTGACTGGAGGCAAAGACCTTCCTGACATTCAGGGCAAAAGAAAAATAGGTAAGCAAAAGGCCCAAAGCAGGGTTTCTCCACTGTGACTTTTCTGGTCTAACTGATATCTGAGTTTCCTGAGGTGCGCGCCAGTCCCTTCAGCTATCCAGTACATGGCCATATCACAGAGCTTGGAGGTGGTACATATCTTTTACTCAAAACCATGAGCCTATTCTGGAGTGTGGCCAGAATTCAGGAAGAAAATAGGAAATTAGGAAGATAGCAGGTGTTGCCCATCCATAAGGCAATCTTCTGCCTAATCATAAATTGGGCAGGATGAATACTGGGAAGCTTTCTACTAGACAGGACACATCCATTGATGCATTCTATTTTCTAATGTCTACAACCACGGACACAGTGGGACACACAGACATAGAAACACTCGCCTTGTCACATGACTTACTAGAAACAGTCCATACCAAACCAAACAAACCGCCTTTCCTATCTATTCTCAGAACATGAGACAAAACCAAAAACTCACACCCACAACCACAAAGGCACCTCCTTCCCCCAAGTAGGTCTGTGACTATCCAGAGGGTGGTCTGACTCGTGGGCCATAATATATTCCCCCAACATGGCCTGTCCTGTCTCAGATCTGGTCTCCTTAGCCAACTCTGTGAAGTTGTCAGGAGTCCGCGATGAGCCACTACCTGCTTTCTCTGGAAAGGCCAGTTTTCAGAGCTTTCCTGGCATTTGGTCATCCTCACAACAGTAGGACCAAAAAATAATGTCTCTGTCCTTGTTCAATCAAAACAAGCGAGCCCAATGGGACTGGGACTGGGACTGACTCTGGGTTCCTGGCTTCTTGGATCAAAAGTTCACAGTGTTCCATCACCAAAAGTGTGAGGTGTGGTCATTTCTTTAAGGAACTGAATGAGGTCACTGCCTTGGCAAACACTTTGTCCTCACAGTTGCTTTCAATTGACCAATGAAACGGAGGCTGCCCCTACTTCCTTTGAAATTTTCACAAGTTAGAATGGTAGATCAACCATAGGCTCCTGGAACAGCTCTCCACACAGGCCTGGTTTGGTCCATCTTCTCTACATGAAGAAGAGAGAGGCTGATTCCGACATATCCTTTCATCCTGACAAGGATGTTTGCCATGGAAGATGACTTTTGCTCTCTCAGGTCTTTCATAGCTGCCTACATCTTCTCCAGGGATCATTTCTACATGGACCTTTGAGGTTCTCAGCAGGTGGAAGATCACCTACATTTCTGTATTGTAAGTCAAACTCTGTCCCTGTTCTTCTGTAAAATTAGATTGAAGGAACGGTGCATTCTTAGGGTTAATAACATGTTCCATTTGGGTTAGGAATCATTCTGTGAGATGAATAATGGTATTGGAACATGCAATATTTATAAGAATATATTGGTGAAATATAAGCATGAAAACAGAAATCTAGGTAAGACTTGAAGCCCAGAAGGGCATTTTGCCCTTGATTGGGATACTTAGCTTTGAATTACATTCTGAACAGTTGTCTCACATAATTCGATATCGAATGTCAAAAGACCTTGTACCTTGGATGATTGAATGTAGAAGAGAACATCCACTCAAACTGGGATAATCAGTAGGTTTAGGAAGAAGAGTGAGTATAGGTTTTGGAACAAATTTCATTAGTAATAGGTTTTTGGTTAGAGAGTGAACGTAAATGTCACACATGAGAAGAGTCAGTCACATGATGAACAGGGGAAAATATGTAGGAAAACAGATATCAATAGACACATTAGGAAATAAGGCAAAGTATAATGTGAGTGATAGGATTAGACATTTCCAACAGGGTTGAGTTTGAATATATAATCTTAGGAAGAAACAAATATGTAGTCACCAATAGGATTGATATTGAGCATTAGACAACCTGGACATGGATGTTTATAGTAATACATGTTCAATTTCCATTTAGGCTATGGTACAAACATAAGTGTGAGCCTTGCGTTTTGTGTCCAGAATATCACTGTGATAAAATATATATGTAGATCAGGTTACATGAGTAATTCTTCCACCATTTTTTGAAGCAATATTTTGAAGATGTATAAATTAGTATTGGGGGTACAAAGAGATGTACCCTGTGTATATAAATCTAGAGAAAATGCATGAGTAGACCACACTGTGAATTAATAATATAACTAGTTCTACATAAAATAATGGATTGAATTGATATCTTAAAATATATAAGAAATCTTATATTGAAATACTGTCATTCATTCCAACTAGTTATACATCTAATGGTAATATTATGGTTATGGTTTATCATGAAGGGTGTGATTTTTGCTTCAAAAGTGATTATGTAATTCAAAAATCATGTGTTTAGAAAGTAGTCTCATGAAAAGACCAGTCAAGAAACATGGAGGAATACATTTGTTCTGAAGCAGGAAGTGATTGAAAGTGAAACAAATGCCTATAAATATGCTAACTTGTGGATGAAATATATATCATATGATGTGCATAAACTGAAGAAATAGCAACGTACAAGTCTTGAATAAAAATGAACGTCAAAATACATGTCATGCCCCATAGGAATCTACTTGCATTGATGTAAAACTGAGTCAGTTACTGTAGAAATATTAGGATTTGTATGCATCGTTCACTGAAGTTAGTTGTCTGCATTAGGAAACAAATATGTATTTCAGGTGGATGAATATTTCTGAGTATAATCTTGTGAAAAGTTGATTATACATCCACATATATGAACATAATAGAATTTAGAGAGTGTATAATAAAACACATATATTTTGAAAAATCTGGATAGGATATATATATATATATATATATATATATATATATATATATATATATATATATATATATATATACATATATATACAAAAAAAACAAAGACATTAAAAAGTAGCAATATGTATGCCAATTGAAATTCATAGTGAAATATATATCATCCACGGATGCAAAAATATTTATTATACTGAACATGGATTTATGTATAATGTTGTTCAACTAGGAAAATTAATCCAAAGTGTATGCAAAATTGTGATACAAAAAATCTTTCCACTCTCATCCTGAACAATGCCTTGACTTACCCTCACCTTAAGTAATTCACAATTATATGAAAAAAGGTAAAAAATCTGTGAGTACATATCTGGAATTGAATATGCTCATGATTTCACAACTTTGCAAGTGGTTGATGAGTTTCCAAAAGTAAGGAACAGGGTAAACACTTCACAAACATGGAGCTCTGCTGGACTAAAGACTTCTTGAGAAACTGCCCCTGAGGTTGTGCACTTGAAATATATGTTTTTGTCAGGAGCTTTACCTACCTTTGTTGTGAGACCATCAAAGCTGGGTCTGCATCTATGTGACCTAGAGGACATGGTTTCTTATTTTCCAATGAACATGAGGCACCAGTGCTGAAGTCTCTCTTTGTAGGTAAACTGTGGCCACTTCGGGCAATGTGACTCCCCGTGTGGACTTTGAAGCCATTTGGTCATCCTCCACTTTTCGTGGTGTTTCTTGCTGCTACACTGGGAGTTTGGTATTTGCTTCATGACATACAAGGAGTTCAACTGGCACACAGTGCTTGAGGGAGTCTTGTAACGTGTGGTGGGTCAGGCTCTGCAGGAAAATGCACCAACTAGGCTTCTATCCCACATTGCTTACCGCCTTGACCATAGAAACCTGATTATGAACATTGCCCTGAAACCCCTGCATATAACAAGATGCCTTTTCATATAATGGTCTGCTGGCTGCACCAAGTCAGTCACAAGCCATTTGGAAGCCAATGGCAGATCCACATGGCCACAACACAGATGTATTACCACACATCTGCCCACCACTGCTCTACGCCCACTATTCACCAGCCTCCAACTTACTGGCATCTCTGTACTACACAATTTTCATGAAACCCAGACAATCAAGGCACTGTCTGTTATACTTATGATCAGCAACAGGACATCCAATGGTTCTCCAGTGCCACCTGGTCAT
This sequence comes from Callospermophilus lateralis, assembly GCF_048772815.1. NCBI lineage: Eukaryota > Metazoa > Chordata > Mammalia > Rodentia > Sciuridae > Callospermophilus > Callospermophilus lateralis. The sequence goes on from NW_027513408.1 coordinate 1,296,660, forward strand.
TGGGAATTTCAAAAATTTCATGGTGTTTATCTATGCATTTTTCAAGAATGAAGTTGGAGGCACTTTGGGGTTTCCATTCATCTAGGAACCATTACATCGGGAGGAAGCTAATTTCAATGAAAGCTCTGAGGAACTCTCATAGGCAAGGCTTCCCAAACAGTGGCCAAAAGGTCACATGAAGCCAGGCCCATTGAGGTCTACAACGTGAGGTCCATGTGTCTTTTGACTCTAACTATGGCTGCCAAGTTTTTCAGAATAAAATCATGTGATATCTTTGCTGAGATTTTCAGTTCTCTGTGGAAAGCCAACCTGGGCCTAGATCTCAGGTTTCAAGGGCAACTCTCATGTGTGGCCTCCTACAATCCCAACACAATTCATGGCAATACTTCTCTGTCGTCAGTTCCCAAACTCAGTCTCTAAGGGAAATCACACCAGAGTTCAAGCCCATGTAGACCCAGTCATCTCTTCCAACCGCCACACAAATGACCACAATTAAAACCAAAACATTTCCACATGGCCCTCATCTTCATCCATATAGACACTCATCATAAACTCTGGCTGGAGGTTTCCATGAGGGGCGCAGCCCAAGACAGTGTCAAAAATATGCACCCTTGCCCCTCATTTGTCTAAATTTAGGGTGGCCTGGAAACCCATCCTGTGAACAAGGAGTGATCATATAGGCCTGCTGTTAATACTGCTCTGCTTCTCCAATTTGAGGCCTACTGAATGTCAGGTATAGATTGCTTATGTGATTTGGCATCATGAGAGAACCCAAGCACTTCTGCAGGACTTTGAAGAACTCATTTGACCCAAAGGAATCCTATTCTCACTTGATGGAGTTCAGGACCTAACACAGGAAGACAAGAGACTTCATCCACAATGACTGATCATTTTGCCATTTTGGTTTTGGATGCACACATGGGATCTTCTTTAGATTTATCAGGAGCTGAGAATCTTAGCCACCCCCTCAATCAGGGCCTAGTGTCTGATTAAGACACATCCCTTTCCAAAGCAATTAAGCAAAGAACCACACGTGATACCCATTCATTTAAATTTGAAAACTGTTTCTTCAGGCTTCTAAAAGGGGTGGCCTGGGGCAAAGACCTTCCTGACATTCAAGGCAACAGAACCATAGGTAAGCAAATGGACCAAAGCAGGGTTTCTCCACTGAGACTCTACTGCTCACACTAATATCTGAGTTTTCAGAGATGTTCCCATTCCCTTCAGCTATCAAGAACATGGACATGTCACAGAGCTTGGAGGTGGTACATATCTTGGACAATAAATCATGAGCTTATTCTGGAGAGTGGCCAGAATTCAGGAAGAAAACAGGAACTTAGGAAGTTAGTAGTTGTTTCCTATCCATAAGGCAAACCACAGTCCATTTATCAATTGTGAACGATGAATGCTGAGAAGCTTTCTACTAGACAGGACACCTCCATTGATGCATTCTCTTTTCTAATGTCTAAAACCACGGACACAGTGGATACACAGACATAGAAACACTTGCCTTGTCAAAAGAGTAACTAGAAACAGTCGACTCCAAACCAAACCAACCACCTTTTCTACCTATTCTCAGAACATGAGACAAAACCATAAACTCACACCCACACACATAAAGGCACCTCCTTCCCAAAAGTGGGTCTGTGACTATCCAGAGTGTCCTCTGACTGGTGGGCTATACTATGTTCCTCTCGAAATGGCCTTTCCAATTTCAGATCATGTCTCCTTGGCCAACTCTGTGATGCTGTGAGGAGCCTGCAGTTAGCCACTACCTGCTATCTCAGAAAAGGTCCCTATTCAGAGCTCAACTGGCATTTGGCCATCCTCACATCAGTAGGTACCAAGAAAGTCTTACTTGTACTTGGTAAATCCAAACAAGTGAGCCCACTGGGAATGGGACTGGGACTGGCTCTCGGTGCCTGGCTTCTTGCATCACAATTTCAGAGAGTTCCATCACCAAGGAAGTTAGCTAGGTCACTTCCTTCAGAAACTGAATGAGGTCCCTCTCTTGGCAACAACTTTGTCCTAACAGTTTCTTCCAAGGGTCCCTTTAGATGGAGGCTGCTCCTACTTTGTGTGACAATTTGACTAGTTTCAATGGTATATCAAAATAGGCACCTGGGAACAGCTCTCCACGCAGGCCTGGTTAGGTCCATCTTCTCTACACTAAGAAGAGAAAGGCTGATGCATACACATCCCTTCATCCTGTTCAGGTTGTTTGCCATGGAAGATGGCTTTTGCTCTCTCAGATCCTTCATAGCTGCCTACATCTTCTCCAGGGATCATTTCTGCATCAAACTTTGAGGTTCTCAGCAGTTGGAAGATACCCTACATTACTGTATTGTAAGATGAACTCTGTCCCTGCTCTTTTGTAATTTTAGATTGAGGCAACAGTGTATGGTTAGGGTTAATTACAGGTTCGATTTGGGTTAGGAATCATTCTGCGGGATGAATAATGGTCTTGGGAACCTGCAATATTTATAGGAATATAGAGATGAAATATAAGTATGAAAACAGAAATCTAGGTAAGATTTGAAGCTCAGAAGTGCATTGGGCAACTGATTGTGATACGTAGCTTTGAATTACGTTCTGCATACATGTTTCAGAAAAATCGATATACAATAGCATAGGACCTTGTACCTTAGATGATTGAATGTAGTAGAGAACATCCACTCAAAAAGGGATAGTTGATAGGATCAGGAAGATAGTCAGTATGTTTCGGAAGAAGAGTGAGTATAGGATTTGGACCAAAATTCATAAGCAATAGGGTTTCGGTTAGAGAGTGAATGTCAATGTCAGCACATGTGAAGGGTCAGTCACAATGTTGAACTGGGGAAAATATGTAGGAAAGTAGATATCAATAGAGACATTAGGAAATCAGGAAAAGTACAAAGTGAGTGAAAAAATTAGACATTTTCAATGGTATTGAGGTTGAATATATAATCTTAGGAAGAAACAAATATGTAGTCACCAATAGGATTGACATTTGAGAGCATTAGGCAACCTGGTCATGGATGTTTTTAGTAATCCATGTTCAGTTTCCATTTAGGCTTTGGTACAGTCATACGTGTGAATTTTGCATTTTGTGTCCAGAATATTACTGTGATACCATGCATATGTAGATCAGGTGATATGAGTATTTCTTCCACCATTTCTGGGAGCAATATTTTGAAGATGTATAAATTAGTATTGGGGATACAAAGAGGTGTAACCTGTGTCTATTAATATAGAGATAATGCATGAATAGACCATACTGTGAATAAATAATATAACTGGTTCCACTTTACAAAATGTATTGAATTGATATCAGAAAATATATAAGAAATCTTTTATTGATATAAAATCATTCATTCCAACCAGTTATACATCTAATAGTGATATTATAGTTATGGTTTATCATAAAGTGTGTGTCCGTTTTGCTTTAAAAGTGATAAAGGAAATCGAAAATAATGTGTTTGGAAAGAAATCTCATGAAAAGATCAGTCAAGAAACATGGAGGAAAACATGTGTTCTGAAGCAGGAAGTGATTGAAATTGAAACAAATCCCAATAATTTGCTAAATTGTGGAGGAAATATATATCCTATGATGTGCATAAACTGAAGAAATTGTAATGTCCCAGTGTTGAATAAAAATGAACGTCGATATACACATCATGTCCCATAGGAATCTACTTGCATTGATGATAAACTGTGTCAGTTACTGTAGAAATGTTAGGATTTGTATGCACCATTCACTGAAGTTAGTTTTCAGCACTAGGAATCAAATATGTATTTCAGGTGGATGAAATTTTCTGAGAATAATCTTGTGAAACGTTGATTATAAATCCACGTTCATGAACATGAATGAAAATAGGAAGTGTATATAAGACACATATATTTCATATTTTGAAAAATATGGAGAGAGTGTGTGTGTATATATATATATATATATATATATATATATATATATATATATATATATATACACACACACACACACACACACACACACACACAGAGAGAGACATTAAAAATAGCAATATATGCCAATCAAAATTCACCATGAAATATATATCAGCCACAGATCCAAAAATATTCATTTTACTTAACAAAGATTTGTGTATAATTTTGTTCTCTAGGAAGCTCACCCATAGGTTGAATTTTCAGTTCCAACGGCGTTTATGAGGAGTGATCTCTTCTCTCAATTTGTATCTGCCAAGTCAGCCACCTCACAAGAATGTACGTGTAGTACCAGGTAGGATTCTCTATGTGCATATAAAAATATATGTGCTGAGTAGGCTACAGAAAAAGAGAGACAAGAATTCACATATTTGTTATCTTTAAAATCACATGGACAACTATTGCAACAAAAATTGTCTAGATTAATAGCTCCTAACCTTTATAATGCAAAAGGCAAGTCCAACTATACACCATGCCTCCTCTGAACTGTTTGTATTTCGATTATGTTTGGGTTATTTTTCTGCCTCATATTAGGATTAGTAGTCAGACACTAGTAGGGTATGGTTTAGTGTCAGGGATTCAGTATTTCAAATGGAAAATTGGAAAATGAATCCAATATGTATGCAAATATGTCCTACACAAAAGTCTTCCCACTCTCATCCAGAAAAATCCATTGACATTATCTTCACCCTATGTAAGATGCAATTCGAATAGAAGAGTTAGAAAATCTGTGAATACATATCTGAAATGGAAAATGCTCAGGAGTTCACAACCTTGGAGGTGGTAGAGGAGTTTCCAAAAGTAAGTGACTGCGTAAACACTCCACAAACATGGAACTCTGCTGGCCAAAAGCCTTCTTGAGAAACTGCCTCTGAGTTTGGACACATGAAATATATCTTGTTGTCCGGAGCTTTAGCTTCATTTCTGGTGAGACCATCAAAGCTGGATCTGCATCTATGTGACCTGGAGGACATCGTTTCTTATTTTCCATTGAACATTAGGTATCGGTGTTGATTTCTCTCTTTGTTGGTAAACTGTGGCCACTGGAAGCTTAGTGTCTCCCTGAGTGGACTGTGAAGCCATTTGGTCATCCTGAACTTTTTGTGGTGTTTCTTGCTGCTGCACTGGGAGTTTGGTATTTGCTTCACAAATACAAGGAATTCAACTAGGATATAGTGCTAGAGGGAGTTCTGTGACGTGTGTTGGGTCAGGGTCTGCAGGAGAATTCACCAACCAGGGTTCTATCCCACATAGCTTGCCCCCTTGACCATCGCAACCTGATTCTGAACATTGCCCAGAAACCTCTCCATATAACAAGATGCCTTTTCATATAATAGTCTGCTGGCTGTACCAAGTCAGTCACAAGCTATTTGGAAGCCAATGGCTGATCCACATGGCCACACCACAGTTGTATTATCACACACCTGCCCACCACTGCTCTAGGCCCACTACTCAGCAGGCTCCAACTTACTGGCATCTCTGTTCCACACCATTTTCATGAAACCCAGCCAATCAAGGCACTGTCTGTAACACTAATGATCAGCAAGAGAACAACCAATGGTTCTCCAGTGCCACTTGGTCATTGGGAATTTCAAAAACATCATGGTATTTATCTATCCATTTTTCAAGAATGAAGTTGGAGGCACTTTGGGGTTTCCATTCTTCCAGGAACCATTACATGGGGAGGACTCTCATTTCAATGAAAGCCCTGAAAAACTCTCACAGGCAAGGCTTCCCAAACAGTGGCCAAAAGGTCACATGAAGCCAGGCCCATTGAGGTTTACAACGGGAGGTCCATGTGTCTTTTGACTCTTAACTATGGCTGCCAAGTTTTTCAGAATAAAATCATGCGATATCCTTGCTGAGAATTTCAGTTCTCTGTGGAAAGCCACCCTGGGCCTCGATCTCAGGTTTCAAGGGCAACTCTTATGCATGGCCTCCTAAAATCCCAACACAATTCATGGCAACACTTCTCTGAGGTCAGTTCCAGAACTCAGTCTCTAAGAGGAATCACACCAGAGTTCAAGCCCATGTGGACCCTGTTATCTCTTCCAACCGCCACACAAATGACCACAATTAAAACCAAAACATTCCCACATGTCCCTCATCTTCATCCATATAGACAGTCATTATAAACTCTGGCTGGAGGTTTCCATGAGGGGCGCAGCCAAGACAGTGTCCAAATATGCACCCTTGCCCCTCATTTGTCTAAATTCATGGTGGCCTGGACACCCTTCCTGTGAACCAGGAGTGATCAAAAAAGCCTGCCGTTAACGCTGCTCTGCTTCTCCAATTTGAGGCCTACTGACAGTCAGGTATAGATTCATTATGTGATTTGGCATCATGAGAGAACCCAAGTACTTCTGCAGGACTTTGAAGAACTCATTTGACCCAAAAAAATCCCTATTCTCACTTGATGGAGGTCAGGAACCTATCGGAGGAAGGCAGGAGACTTCATCTACAATGACTGATCTTTTTGCCATTTTGGTTTTGGATGCACACATGGGATCTTCTTTACATCTATCAGGAGCTGAGAATCTTATCCACAGCCTCAAACAGAGCCTAGTGTCTGATTAAGACACATCCTTTTCCAAAGCAATTAAGCAAAGAGCCACAGGTGATGCACATTCATTTTCATTTGAAATCTGTTTCTTCAGGCTTCACAAAGGGGTGGCATGATGCAAAGACCTTCCTGACATTCAAGGCAACAGAACCATAGGTAAGCAAATGGACCAAAGCAGGGTTTCTCCACTGAGACTTTACTGCTCACACTGATATCTGAGTTTTCTGAGATGTTCCCATTCCCTTCAGCTATCAAGAACATGGACATGTCACAGAGCTTGGAGGTGGTACATATCTTGGACAATACATCATGAGCTTATTCTGGAGAGTGGCCAGAATTCAGGAAGAAAACAGGAACTTAGGATGTTAGTAGGTGTTTCCTATCCATAGGCATACCACGGTCCATTCATCAATTGTGCAGGATAAATGCTGGGAAGCTTTCTACTAGACAGGACACCTCCATTGATGCATTCTCTTTTTAATGTCGACAACCACGGACACAGTGGATACACAGACATAGAAAGTCGCCTTGTCAAAAGACTTACTAGAAACAGTCGACTCCAAACAAAACCAACAACATTTCCTACCTATTCTCAGAAGATGAGAAAAAACCGCAAACTCACATCCACAAACAAAGGCAACTCCTTCCCAAAAGTAGGTCTGTGACTATCCGGAGTGTCCTCTGACTGGTGGGTCATACTATGTTCTCCACAAAATGACCTCTCCTGTCTCAGATCTTGTCTCCTTGGCAAACTCTGTGATGCTGTGAGGAGCCAACGGCTAGCCACTACCTGCTATCTCAGGAAAGGCTTCTCTTCAGAGCTCTCCTGGCATTTGGCCATCCTCACATCAGTAGGTACCAAGAAGGTCTGACTCTGTACTTGGTAAATCCAAACAAGTGAGTGCACTGGGACTGGGACTGGGAATGGCTCTCGGTGCCTGGCTTCTTGCATCAAAATTTCAGAGTGTTCCATCACCAAGGAAGTTAGGTAGGTCACTTCCTTCAGGAACTGAATGAGGTCACTGCCTTGGCAACAACTTTGCCCTAACCATTGCTTCCAAGGGTCACATTGGATGGAGGCTGCCCTTACTTCCTTTGACAATTTGACTAGTTTCAATGGTATATCAAAATAGGCACCTGAGAACAGCTCTCCACGCAGGCCTGGTTAGGTCCATCTTCTCTACCTTACAAAGAGAGAGACTGATGCATACACATTCCTTTTTCCTGTCTAGATTGTTTGCCATTGAAGATGGCTTTTGCTCTCACAGGTCCTTCATAGCTGCTGACATCTTATCCAGGGATTATTTCTGCATCGAACTTTCAGGTTCTCAGCAGTTTGAAGATACCCTACATTCCTGTATTGTAAGACGAACTCTGTCCCTGCTCTTTTGTAATGTTAGATTGAGGCAACCGTGTATGGTTATCGTAAATAGCAGGTTTGATTTGGATTAGGAATCATTCTGCAGAATGAATAATGATCTTGGGAACCTGCAATATTTATAGGAATATAGAGATGAAATATACGTAGGAAAACAGAAATCTAGGTAAGATTTGAAGCTCAGAAGTGCATTGGGCAACTGATTGCGATACGTAGCTTTGAATTACGTTCTGCATACATGTTTCAGAAAAATCGATATACAATGGCATAGGACCTTGCACCTTGGATGATTGAATGCAGTAGAGAACATCCACTCAAAAAGTGATAGTCGATAGGATCAGGAAGATAGTCAGTATGTTTCGGAAGAAGAGCTAGTATAGGATTTGGACCAAAGTTCATTAGCAATAGTGTTTCTGTTAGAGAGTGAATGTCAATGTCAGCACATGTGAAGGGTCAGTCACAATGTTGAACTGGGGAAAATATGTAGGAAAGTAGATATCAATAGAGACATTAGGAAATCAGTCAAAGAGTATCAAATGAGTGAAAAAAATTAAACATTTTCAACAGTTTTGACGTTGAATATATAATCTTATGAAGAAACAAATATGTAGTCACCAATAGGATTGACATTTGAGAGCATTAGGCAACCTGGTCATGGATGTTTTTAGTAATCCATGTTGAGTTTCCCTTTAGGCTTTGGTACAATCATACGTGTGACTTTTGCATTTTGTGTCCAGAATATTACTGTGATAACATGCATATGTAGATCAGGTGACATGAGAATTTCTTCCACCATTTCTGGGAGCAATATTTTAAAAATGTATAAATTAGTATTGGGGGTACAACGAGGTGTACCCTGTGTCTATGAATATAGAGATAATGCATGAATAGACCATAATGTGAATAAATAATATAACTGGTTACACTTTAAATAATGTATTGAATTGATATCAGAAAATGTATAAAAAATCTTTTATTGATATATAACCATTCATTCCAACCAGTTATACATCTTATGATGATATTACAGTGATGGTTTATCATGAAGTCTGTTTCAGTTTTGCTTCAAAACTGATAAAGGAAATCGAAAATAATGTGTTTGGAAAGAAGTCTCATGAAAAGACCAGTCAAGAAACACGGAGGAATGCATGTGTTCTGAAGCAGGAAGTGATTGAAAGTGAAACAAATGCCTATATATTTGCTAACCTGTGGAGGAAATATATATCCTATGATGTGCATAAACAGAAGAAATTGTAATGTGCCAGTGTTGAATTAAAATGAACATCAATATACACATCATGTCCATTGGAATCTACTTGCTTTGATGATAAACTGTGTCAGTTACTGTAGAAATATTAGGATTTGTAAGCACCATTCACTGAAGTTAGTTCTCAGGACGAGGAAACAAATATGTATTTCAGGTGGTTGAATGTTTCTGAGAATAATCTTGTGAAAAGTTGATTATATATCCACATACATGAATATGAATGAATTTAGAGAGTGTTTAATAAGACACATTTTTTTCATATTTTGAAAAATCTAGAGAGTGTATATATATAAATATATATATATATATATATATATATATATATATATATATATATATATATACATGTAAAACTCATGGAGAAATATTACAATTAAAATTTGACAAGATTTATAATACATACCCTTGATAAAGCTGAAGGCAAATCCAAGTATATACCATGCCTCCTATGAAAGGCCTGTATTTCTATTCTGTTACGTTTCTTTTTATCCATCATATTAGCATTAGTAGTCAGAGCCTATTAGGGTATTGTTAGTGTCAGGGATCATTATTTCAAATGAAAATAGAAAAATGAATCTAATGTGTATGCAAATATGTGCTACACAAAAATCTTGCCACTCTCATCCAGAACAATTCCTTGACATTTACTTCGCTCCAAGTAAGACACAATTAGTGGAGAGGAGTTCGAAAACCTGTGATTACATATGTGGAACTGAAAATGTTCAGGAGTTCACAACATTGGAGGTGGTAGAGCAGTTTCCAAAAGTAAGGGAGAGGTTAAACACTCCACAAACTTGGAGCTCTGCTGGCCTAAAGACTCTTTGAGAAAATGCCTCTCAGGTTGGGCACATGAAATATATGAAGTTGTCAGGAGATTTAGCTTCCTTTGTTGTGACACCATCAAATGTGGGTCTGCATCTATGTGACCTGGAGGAAATGGTTCCTTATTTTCTAATGAACATGAGACAGCAGTTCTGAATTCTCTTTTTCTTGGTAAACTGTGGCCACTGGGAGTTAAGTTTCTCCCCGTGTGGTCTGTGAAGCCGTTTGGTCATCCTCCATTTTCGTGGTGTTTCTTACTGCTGCACTGGGAGTTTGGAATTGGCTTAATGAAATACAAGGAGTTCAACTGGCACACAATTCTGGAGGGAGCTCTGTCACGTGTGATTGGTCAGGGTCTTCAGGAGAATTTTCGAAACATGGATCTATCCCACATAGCTTTCCCCTTTGACTATAGCAACCGAATTCTGAACATTGCCCTGAATCCTCTCAATATAACAAGATGCCTTTACATATAAGGGTCTGCTGCCTGCACCATGTCAGTCACAAGTATTTTGGAAGCCAATGACCGATCCACGTGGTCCCACAAAAGATATTTATTCACAACCATATAGTCCACTGCTCTAGCCCCAATACTCAGCAGGCTCCAACTTATGACATCTCGGTTCTATACCATTTTCATGACAACCAGTCAATCAAGGAACTGTCTGGTACACTCATGATCAGCAACAGGACATCCAAAGTTTCTCCAGTGCCACCTGGTCATGGGAATATTAAAAATTTCATGGTATTTATGTAGCCATTTTTCAAGGATGATGTTGGAGGCACTGTGGGTTTCAATTCATTCAGGAACCATTAAATGCTGAGTAAGCTCATTTCAATGAAAGCTCTGGAGAACTCTCACAGACAAGGCTTCCCAAAGAGTGGCCAGAAGGTCACATGAAGCCAGGCTCATTGAGGTCTACAATGTGAGGTACATGTGTGTTTTGAGTGTCAACTATGACTTCCAAGTCTTTCAGTAAAAAAAACATGTGTTATCCTGGCTGAGATTCCCAGTGCTAAGTGGAAAGCCACCCTGGGCCTAGATCTCAGTTTCCAAGGGCTAATCTCATGTGTGGCCTCCTATAATCCCAACACAATTCATGGCAATACTTCTCTCAGGTGAGTTCCAGAACTCAGGCTCTAAGGAGTATCAGAGCAGAGTTCAAGCCCTGGTGGACCAAGTCATCTCTTCCAACCGCCACACAAATGACCACAATTAAAACCAAAACACTCCTACATGGCCCTCATCTTCTTCCATAAAGACACTCATCATAACATATGGCTGGAGGTTTCCATGAGGGGCACAGCCCAAGACAGTGTCCAAAATAAGCTCCCTTGCCCCTCATTTGCCTAAAGTCAGGGTGGCTTGGACACCCTTCTTCTGAACCAGGAGTGATCTGTAAGGGTAAAAGAAATTGAAATTAAAGTGTTAAAGTTAAAGTGTATAAGACCGGGTGTTGTAAAGTTTCTAATCTTCAAGGCCTGGTTTAAAATGTAAAGGACCAGGTATTTTTAAGTTTCCATGCTACACGCAAAACCTGAAATTCCTGTAAATTGTAGGACAATTTCTGGACTGCCCAGTAAATATTCCCCTGACCGCCTGGTTGTTTAATAACCTAGGACCCTGTGTGGCCTACCACATATGCATCGCAGGGCCTAAATCAATCAATTTCAATGTGTACCCCGCTTTAGAATTGACCTATCACTCCCGCCTGACGTGTTCAAGCCAATGAATGAACTAATCATGTTTAGGATTTGTTGTTTCATTTTCCCACAGTGTATGATGATTTGCTAAAGGAAACTGTGATATATGTAAAGTCTCACACTCCCCAAATCGTGTACTTAAGCACTGCTCAACCCCTGCTCGGGGATCTGGGCTGCTCTCCCTTCTTGAGTGAGCACAGAGCACCAGCATGCTGGATTGGATCCTCAATAAATGTCTTTTGCTGTTGCATGAGCCTTGGTCTCATACATGAACATGAATGAAATTAAGGAGTGTATAATAAGACACATATATTTCATATTTTGAATAACCTATAGAGTGTAGATTTTTCACAAAACACATACAGAGATATTAAAAAGTAGCAATATATATGCCAATCAAAACTCATCATGAAATACATATCATACACAGATCCAAAAATCTTTATTTTACTGAACATGGATTTATGTGTAATGTTGTTCAACTAGGAAGCTCACGCAAATGTTGAATTTTCAGTTCCTACAGCGTTTAGGAGGAGTGATCTCTTCTCAAAATTTGTATCTGCCTAGTCAGCCACCTCACAAAAATGTACGTGTGGTACCAGGTAGGATTCTATTTGTGCATATAAAAATACATGTGCTGAATAGGCAACAGAGAAAGGGAGACAGGAATTCACATATCTGATACCTTTCAAAACACATGGAGAACTATTTCAATTAAAAATTAACCAGATTTTTAACAACTACCCTTTATCATGCAAAAGGCAAGTCCAACTATACACTATGCCTCCTCTGAATTGCTTGTATTTCTATTCTGTTTGGGTTATTTTTCTCCATCATATTAGCATTAGTAGTCAGAGTCTAGTAGGGTATGCTTTAGTGTCATGGATTCAGTAATTCAAATGAAAATAAAGGAAAATGAATCCATTGTTTACGCAAATATGCACTACAAAAAATCTTTCCACTCTCATTCAGAGCAATGCCTTGACATTACCTTCACCCCAAGTAAGACACAATTAGAGGACAAGAGTTAGAAAATCTGTGAATACATATCTGGAATGGAAAATGCTCAGGAGTTCACAAGCTTGGACATTTTAGAGGAGTTTTCAAAATTAAGGGACAGGATAAACAGTCCACAATCATGGAACTCTGCTGGCCTAAAGACTTCTTGAGAAACTGCCTCTGAGGTTGGGCACTTGAAATATATTTTCTTTTCAGGAGCTTTAGCTTCCTTTGTAGTGATACCATCAAAGATGGGTCTTCATTTATCTGACCTGGAGGACATGGTTTCTTATTTTCCAAAGAACATGAGGCAGCAGTGCTCAATCCTACCTTTGAAGGTAAACTGTGGCCACGGAGGGCTAAGTGTCTCCCCGTCTTGACTGTGAAGAAAATTGGTCATCCTACAATTTTCGTGTTGTTTCTTGCTGCTGCACTGGGCTTTTGGTATTTCCTTCATGAAATACAAGGAGTTCAACTGGGACACAGTGCTGGAGCGAGTTCTGTCACGTGTGGAGGGTCAGGGTCTACAGGAGAATTCACCAACCAGGTTTCTATCGCACATAACTTGCAACATTGTCCATAGCAAACTGATTCTGAACATTGTCCTGAAACCTTTCCTTATAACAAGATGCCTTTACATATAAGGGTCTGCTAGCTGCACCATGTAAGCCACAAGCCATTTAGAAGTTAATGGCAGACTCACATGGCCCCACCACAGATATTTTATTATACACCTGCACACCACAGCTCTGGGCCCACTTCTCAGCACTCTCCAACTTACTTACATCTCTGTTCTACACAATTTTCGTGAAACCCAGTCAGTCAAGGCACTGTCTGGTACACTCAAGATCAGCAACAATACATCCAAATGTTCTCCAGTGCCACCTGGTCAGGGGAATTTCAAGGTATTTATGGAGCAATTTTTCAAGGATGAAGTTGGAGGCACTGTGGGTTTCAATTCATTCAGGAACCATTAAATGTTGAGGAACCTCATTTCAATGAAAGCTCTAGAGAACTCTCACAGGTAAGGCTTCCCAAATAGTGGCCAAAATATACATATATTTCATATTTTGAAAAACCTTGACAGTGTATATCTATATCTATATCTATATCTATATCTACACACACACACACACACAAACACACACAGACATTAAAAACTAGCAATATATATGCCAATCGAAATTCATCATGAAATATATATCATCCACGTATTCAAAAATATTCATTTTACTGAACATGGATTTATGTATAATGTTGTTCAACTAGAAAGCTCACCCATAGGTTGAATTTTCAGTTCCAACAGCGTTTAGGAGGACTGAACTTTTCTCACAATTTGTATCTGCCAAGTCAGCCACCTCAGAAGAATATATGTGTGATACAAGGTACAATTCTATATGTGCATATAAAAATATATGTGCTGAATAGGATACAGAGAAATGGGGGAGACAGGAATTCACATATTTGATAAGTTTAAAAATACATGGACAACTCTTTCAACAAAAAAATTGACTAGATTTATAACTCCTACCCTATATAATGGAAAAGGCAATTCCAACGGTACACCATGGCTCCTCTGATGTGTTTGTATTTCTTTTCTGTTTGGGTTACTTTTCTCCATCAAGTTAGGATTAATTGTCAGAGTCTTGTAGGGTATGGGTTAGTGTCAGGGATTCAGTATTTAAAAAGGAAAATTGGAAAATGAATCCAATGTGTATTCAAATATGTGCTACACAAAAATCTTCCGACTCTCATCCAGAACAATGCCTTGACCTTAACTTCGTCCCAAGTAACACATGTAGAGAAGATGAGTAAGAAAATCTGTGAGTACATATCTGGAATTGAATATGCTCAGGAGTTCACAACCTTGCAGGTAGAAGGGGAGTTTCCAAAAGTAAGGGACAATGTAAACACTCCACAAACATGGAGCTCTGCTATCCTAAAGACTTCTGGAAAAACTGCCTCAGATGTTGGGCTCTTGAAATATATGTTGTTGTCAGGAGCTTTAGCTTCGTTTGTAGTGAGACCATAAAAGCTGGGTCTGCATCTATGTGACCTGGAGTAGATGCTTTCTTATTTACCAATGAAAATGAGGCAGCATTGATGAATTCTCTCTTTCTGGGTCAACTGTGGCCACTTGGGGCTCAGTGTCTCCTCATGTGGACTCTGAAGCCATTTGATCATCCTCCAATTTTTGTGATTTTTTTGCTGCTGCACTGGGAGTTCAGTATTTGCTTCACGAAATACAAGGAATTTAACTGGGACACAGTGCTGGAGGGAGTTCCGTCACGTTTGGTGGAACAGGGTCTGCAGGAGAATGCACAAACCAGGCTTCTTTCCAACATAGCTTGCCACCTTGACCATAGCAACCTGATTCTGAACATTGCCCTGAAACTTATCCATATAACAAGAATCATTTACATATAATGGTCTGCTGGATACACCATGTCAGTCACAAGGCATTTGGAAGCCATTGGCAAATCCAGATAGAAGCACCACAGATGTTTTATCTCACACATGCCCACCTTTGCTCTAGGTCCACTATTCAGCAGGCTCCAACTTACTGGCATCTCTGTTCTACATCATTTTCGTGAAACCCAGCCAATCAAGGCACTGTCTGGTACACTCATGATCACCAACAGGATATCCAATGGTTTTCCACTGCCTCCTAGATATGGGAATTTCAAAAATTTAATGGTATTTATCGAGCCCATCTTTCAAGGTTGAAGTTGGAGTCACTGAGTGTTTCATTTAATTCAGTAATCATTAAATGGTGAACAAGCTCATTTCAATGAAAGCTCTGGAGAACTCTAACTGCTAAGGCTTCTAAAAAAGTGGCCAAAATGCCACATGAAGCCAGGCCCATTGAAGTCTACAATGTTAAGTGCATTTGTGTTTTGACTCTCAACTATGGCTGCCAAGTGTTTCAGAATAAAATTATGTGATACCCTGGCTGAGATTCACAGTGCTCTGTGGAAAGCCACCCTGGGAATAGATCTCTGTTTCCAATGGCGACTCCCATGTGTTGCCTCCTAATATCCCAACACAATTCATGGCAATACTTCTCTGAGGTCAGTTCCAGGACTCAGTCTCTATGGGGTATCACAGCAGAGTTCAAGCCCAGGTGGACCCAGTCATCGCTTCCAACTGCCACACAAATAACCACAGTTAAAACCAAAACACTCCCACATGGCCCTCATCTTCTTTCATATAGACACTCCTCATAATCTCTGGCTGGATGTTTCCATGAGGGGCGCAGCCCAACAAAGTGTCCAAATAAGCTCGCTTGCCCATCATTTTCCTAAAGTCAGGGTGGATTGTACACCCTTCCTGTGAACCAGGAGGGATCAAATATGCCTTCCAGTAATACTGCTCTGCTTCTCCAATTTGAGGCCTACTGACTGTCGGTATAGATTTTTTATGTGATGTGGAGTCATGAGAAAACACAAGCATGTATGCAATTGCCTTTGCAGGGCTTTGAAGAACTCATTTGATTCAAAGGATCCCTATTCTCACTTGATGGTGGTAAGGAACCTAACAGAGGAAGGCGAGAGACTTCATCAACAATGACTGATCTTTTTCCCATTTTGGTTTTGGATGCACACATGGGATCATTCTTTAGATCCATCAGGTGCTGAGAACCTAAGCCACAGCCTAACACAGGGCCAAGAGACTGATTCAGACACATCCATTTCCAAAGAAATTAACAAAGAGCCACAGGTGATGCCCATTTAATTCCATTTTAAAACTGTTTTCTTCAGGCTTCACAAACTGTGTCCTGAGGCCAAGACCTTCCTCACATTCAGGGGAAGAGAAGAATTGGTTAGCAAAAGGCCCAAAGCAGAGTTTCTCCACTGAGGCTTTCCTGGTCACACAGATATCTGAGTTTTTTGAGATGCTAGCCATTCCCTTTAGCTATCCACTACATGGCCTTTTCACAGAGCTTGGAGGTGGTACATATCTTGGACACAAAACCATGAGCCTATTCTGGAGAGTGGC